>NW_020955472.1:125610-201778 GCF_003031625.1 Empidonax traillii | reverse complement strand
TATAATCTTATTTAAAGCATTGCCTTTGACTAACCATGTGCTTAACAGGATCATCACACTGTAGGTTCCAAATCAAATAGCATCCGACAAATTTACTGCAGTGCTTGTCTCTCATGACTAACAGTCTACCCTCTTCAAATTCCAGACATGATCAGGCACTACCAGAAACAAGAGGCAAATCAGCAACATCCTGTAAAAGCAATGTATTTAAATGCAATTCCTAAAGCAGTCCTTAAAAAATAAGCACTGTAGCTTCATAACCGGTAAATTTAGAAAATGAAGGCAGTGGAATCCAGTTTTGTAAAGATGTAATTAGGACAGTCAGTAGGATTGTTTGGCTCACCTCTGGGATTTTTGAGCACTTTCTGCATTTATAAAAAGACTCAAATGAATATGAAATAGTGAATGAGAAGAAATCATTCTTAGGAGGCTGATTTCATGGTTTTTTAATTCTGAAAAATCCTTAAACTGCTCAAAACTAGAACCTAGTAAGACATGTGAAAAGGAGATTTCTTTATATTTAGCATCTCTGTATGTCCTGGTAGAGGATATGCCACTGACTATGCTGCAAAAAATGACTCATATATGGAGTGGGCCTTGAGTTTTAGGCAGGATTTTTCTTTTTTTTTTTTTTTTTTTTAATATTCCATTCCTCTGTATCAATAGATGTTACTTGTTATTTTCATGTTTTTTAATTGCAAATTTCATGTCCAGTAAATTTTTAACATGGAGTGGTAATTCCAGCAGAAAAACTGATGACTTTTCCTCATAATAGAAAAAGTAACAGTTTCATAGGAATGGTGACAGATTTTCCTTAATGATGGAAAGGGTTAGGTATTTTTAAAATAATCAGGTTATCCCAGATTATTGAAAAGGTTAGGCATTTGTTACAATAAATCTAAGCATGTTTTTTAGTTATATCTTGCTTATATCTGAATATATTCCATAGTACTTTAAAAACTTCTATAGAGTTTAAAATACAGAATGCAAGTGCTGAGTTTAAAATGTACTGCAATGTCTTAAAGACTTTTCTGGTATTACTGCCTCAGAACATGAGAAAGGTACAGAATGTCCATGAGCTTGGCAGATCTACAAATACTCTCAGGAGTTGCACCCTGAGGCATGTGGCTCCAAAACCACTTGACACATAGGAATAAGTGTAAAAACAGCCAGTTTATAGCAGACCTTTTTAACTACATGTAAAGACATCAAAAGCTAATGTGTAAAAGTAGCAGTGCTACAATTAGATTACTTGAAAATATACTTTAAAAAAAGTTTAGATGTTTACAAAAACAAATCTGGAAGATTTACTCTACCAGGAATGCCTAACTAAAATTGCAGAAGCCTTACAATGGTAGCTCCCTTTCCATGCATTGCAGAAAAGCCAGTGATACACACTTATATCAGTTTCAGTACCACTAACTTCAAGCTTTCAAAATTCATGAGTCAGCCCAAAAGAAGTTTTATCATTAGTTATTTGTCATTCACTTATAAAAGTCATTAGGTTAAAAAAAGGTGAGTGGCTCATTCATCCTTTTCCTTCTCCTCCTCTGTAAACTGTCTTGTTTGTTTTCAGGAACTCTTTTCTTAACTCTGGAGACCAGAAAGTTGTGCACTTTAAACGAAAACTAGTCAGTCTATTGACACCACGTTAAGCTTCAGGTGAAGGAATCAGAGAAAAACATTGTATACTGCAGTCTTTGTGATTAAAACAGTTACTATTTCAATTTTGATGCGAGAAGAGACTGAAAATCTCAGGACTGAGTGTTAAGTTTTGTATCATGAATAAAGGCCCTTTGGCATATATCAACAATCATTTTTGCCTTTTGAAAAAGAGTGTAAGAATAGTACCTGAACTGCAGAAAGTCCTCCTGAAGTCAGAGAGGGATAATATGTTACACTGATACTCAAGAACATCTCACTCATTTCTCCGTTTTGGTGTAGAAAGAGGGAATTATGGTGAACTTTGTGAACATTTCTCCAACTCTTTAGTTTTCTCTTATCCACTTTTTCGTCAGCATATTCAAGAAGACTTAGTGAATTCAGTTCAGTCTAGACATCACAGAAATTGTGACTGCAATAATTACCTATATAATCCAAGATCTAAAAGCACAAAGAGTGAACTCTCTTAGCCAATAAAAAGATTCCTAAAGGTGTGGAACGGGCTGAAGTAGAGGGGTATTTGAGAAAACATGCCCTATCATTAGTAGTTAAAGAAATGTTACTATCTTCTGCCCTTAAATATGAAATTGCAAAGGTAGTACCTGGGGCTGTTCTTCTTGTTGCTTTTTATTATTTGCCTGTGACAGCAGCATACTCCTTCATCAAGGGGACTTGGTAGTTAGAAGCTTTCATTCATCGTAGACTTGCTAATGAATGGGGCTGCTCATTTAGTGCCAGTGAGTGCTAAGGTACTCACTGCCTTGGGTTTTGTCAACAAAGTTTCCAAGGCCTTTGCTCCTGGGAAAGAAGTAGAAAAAAGCTTTCAGTAGTGGAACAGAATTGAGCCAGGTGTCTTTTGATTAATCCTTGGATGACGCTCTGAGCATGCTGAGAGGACTGGTTACTAACATTGTGAGGCTGCTCTCAACTAATTTTCAAATTTTGTGGTGATAGGAAATGTCCTAATGACCAAACAAAGACAGATGTTCTCCCCATCTCCATAAAAAGGCTGAAAATACAAATAAAGGAAATTTTGACCAGTCAGCCTCACCTCAGGACCTGGAGAAATCACGTTATAAGTCCTGTTGAAAGTCACTCCTGGATTCATGAAGTAGAGGAAAGTGATTTGGAATATCTATTGAAGCAGATAAACCATGCATGACCAACCTGATGACTGTCCTCTATCAATAAATTACTGGATCTGTGAACTAATGTAAGGCAGTGGATAATGGCTACTTACGTTTTAGCACAGCATTAGGCATAGTATCTAAGTCTAGATATTATGGTCTAGATGAGTGAACTACCAGACAGATGGATTGTCAAGCTCAGCAAAGAGCAGTTTAGGTTTGGTACTGTTCCTGCAGGCTGACTACAGGTGGAGTAACAGAGGGATCTGTGTTGGGACTGCTCCTGTTCAATATCTTTATCAATGACCTGGAGGAGGAAATGGAGTGCTCCTTCACCAAGTTTGCAAATGACATCAAACTGGGGGAGACACAATCAGTGTGCTCAAGGGCAGAGTTGTCTTTCAGAGGGACCTATACAGGCTGGAGAAATAGGCCAATAAGGAACTCTTGAAGGATAGATGCAAGGTCCTGCACCTTGGATAGACTAACCCTCTACAACTAACCCCCTGGGCTGGGGACCAGCCAGCTGGGGAGCTGGGCTGATGAACAGGATCTGGAGGTGCTGGTGAACAGTGGTCTAAAAAGGAACCAGCAGTGTGCCCTGACAGCAAGACAGGCTCTCAGCATCCTGCGCTGTGCTAATCAGAAGGTAACAAGGGTATCATTATAAGTGATTATTTACTTGACAGTTGTTAGACCATATCAGAACACTGTATCTAGGTTTGAGTATAAGAAAATTATTGATAAAAGGGATTAACACTTTATCAGCGCCCACTGAGGCTGTGAAATCTCTGCCTTTAGAGGTTTATGAGGACTGGCCTGGAGAAAATGCTAAGCAATATGGTGTGACCTCACAGCTCACCCTGCTTTCAACAGAAGATTGGAATCTCTGACTCTTTGAGGTTCTTTCCAACCAGTTTTTGGTTGCTATTAAATTTATTTTCTAACCAACATTAAACACAATTTCCCAGGTCAATCGCAATATTTGTTTGGCTGGTGAACAAGTAGCAAAACTCAAGACTGGATATATCAAGGAAAATTTAAATCTAGTGAACTGTTGAAATTTTGATCCCTTAGAATTCAAGCAATTCATGTCAAAAAGACTTTTTTTTAATCTTCAGCTAAAAACTAGTTTTGTATTTATCATTCAAATGTAAATATTTTGTCCAAAGTTAGAAAAAAAGCATTATGTGCCGTTAAAACAAAGCAGTTTTAATGGCTTTATGAACATTAAAAGTGTTTTGATTTGCTAGTGAACTGGAAAAAAAACATTTACACATAATTGTTGAAGAAATGTTTGTCTTGAGCTGTAACTTGATTTAAGTCTTCATTGTTCCAAGAGATTGCAATGCGGTTTATTTTCTGTATTGCAGGGAAGTGATATGATACTGAAAATTGTGTAAATTAAAAGGGGGAAGCAAAGTGTCACCAAAATACCATTTTTTGACTTCTTCCTCCTCTACTACTGTGATATGTTTCTCTGTGTGTGCATATTTAAACAAACAAAAATATTTCTTACAAAAATATTTTCTTATTTCTTCCTCTGTCCTTTGTTAGCATGTTTTCTGAGGTATGATGACACCATCACTTTGAAAAATCAACTGCAGATGGATTATTTTGAGCTCAAAGCATTAATTCCAGTTCCTAATTCTAGTAATAGAAACAGGAAGTTTCCAGTCCCCAAAGACTAATGTTTCTACAGGACAGGAGGAATCCTGTCTCTTTTTGTCAAACAAAAAACAATCTGAAAAGTAATTCAAACTCAAGAAGCAGTGTTTATAAACAATGGTCCAAGCAATCAGTGTACAAGGTAGGATTTGAGACTCTGATGAATATGAGGAGAAGCAGGGGTGAATTCTGAAATTCTCTTTTATTTTTTTTTGAAAAATAAAGTATCTGGAAAAATAAAATATCACAAAGAAAAGTGTACCAAGGTGAACAAATGAATGGAGTCTAACACCTGGTTCATCCAAATGTGTAGAAAATTTGAATCAGGAACATTTTTAGGATGAGTGTTTCTCTCCCAAAGCTGCTCATTTTTCCAGGAATAAAAACACAAAGAAACCATCAGTGGGATAATTTTACAGTCTCATACAGCATGTCCACAGTGATGCTTTTGCACAAATTGCCCCAAAAATATCAGTCAAAGAGGAAAATGATGATTACTTAAGAGCAGTAGTGTTGATGTGCCATCTGGAAAAGGAAATTTCGAAACATGAGGAAGAGCCATAAAAATATAAAAGGTCTTCTTGCTTCAATAATATAAATACAGACTCAGTGCTACCAGAAAGTGTGTTCACTTTCAGCTTCCACAAGGCTGATTTCTACTCCCAGAAAGGGTTTCCCTTACACTTACGACATGTTACCTGAATCAAGGGCAAGAAACTTTGTTCACAACTGGAAAATAGAGGAACAATATCTACAGCAACATCAGCAAGAAACTTAACTCCATGTTCAAAGAACAAGTCAAATCCTTAATTGTGAAATTCATGAAGTGGCAACTTTGTGATACAGATCAATCAAAGGCAGGATTGATACAAGGGCAGGTATAGATTCCTCTATCTTCATTCACTGGACAGTATGTATATATTGCATTTTGCTGCAATTGTTTCAGAGCCCAGGACCCTTATGATCCATTGGCAGAAGCTACACTGAGTCAACTGAAATGGAGTCTTTCTTTGCTGATAGAATCTGCATCAAGTTTCTCTTAGCAGAAATGTCTTTTTGCGTATATGACAGGTTATTCTGTAACTATACTCTTAAAATTTAAAAAGAAAAATGAGATTTCTTTTCTGAGATAGACATGCTCTGTTTTCTAGGATGTATAAGATCATTATTAGAATGATAATAAGTTCTTTCATATTAGCAGCTACTTAAAATACCTTTACATAAATTGATCCTTAACTGATTTCTTCTGACTTGTCTGGAAGGCTGAGAGTGTTTTTTATCACTGGTAGTATTGCTGAAGGAATAATTTCAAGGAAGTTAGGATATCTTTCTAAAACTGAATACAGCAAACACTCCCAGGTTGTATGTTAAACCCTAAAACTCAGAACAGCAAGCAAACAAGAGACTAAATAAAATTACCAGACTGCAGCTTCAGCCAACCTATTGCAGTGCTGGGAGGTGGAGAGGCAGGTGAAGCAGTGCTGCAGCAGTCAAATGCACTTGCAGTGTTTTGTGCTGGGTATACAGATATTTCAGATTACAAGGTGGAGTGAGGTGTCCTTTTTCAGGCTCCCCTTTTAGGGACACATGGTTTGTGAAGGAAAAGCTGCTGAAAAAAAGAAACAAAGACAAACATGCAAAAACATGCTCATCGTATTTCTCCTCTCTGATTTCTTCTGTTGTATTACTTGGGAGTTATCATCCACTTCTGTGTCTTGATATGGCAAAATCAGAAGCCCCTTCAACTTGGCTTGATGTTAATGGACCACTTACTGTGAACATCACAGGTAGCTGTAAGGAGTATATATTTTGAGTCATGATTCTATATAACCTTGTTTTCATAGTGCCAAGATAATATTCTATAAAAATTTAATAAGGTATAATGAGTAAGTAAAACTTATGAACCATGAATATGGGGTAGTTTTTTGTAACACTCAGTTTTATTTCCTACAGTAAATAAATGGCTATTCATTTTAAAGTGACAGAGATAACTAACAGGAGACACTTATTTAAGTAGCTTCTCATTTCGCACATGTGCAAAGCAAGAATGATTGGTATTTAGTATTTATGAGTCTAGGGATCTCTTACTGTGTTAGTGTAGTTGTAGTTCTCATAAATTTGTATCTTTAGCACTTAGAACATTTGTATGTTTTGGCGAACACAGTGGTAATGTAATGTGGAAGGCAGTGCAGTCCCATTGTTGTATCCTCGAATGAGTACTGTGATTCCTGTGTTGCCTTCAGCAAACCAGTCCCTCTTTCTCTGTGGTTGTTATTCTCTGCTTTCACAGTGGTCCCTAGAAGAGAGGTGCCACACATTAGCTCTGTATTTTTTATTGTTCTGTGAATACCCTCATTTGTCTTACCCATTTTTTTATAGCATCTGGTTGAAAGCAGTGCTTCCCTTTTATCACAGATTTCACTGAATATTCTGAATTGGAAGGGACCCACAAAGATTGTTGAGTCCTACTCTTAAGTAAATGGCCCATATGGGGATTCAAACCACAACCCTGGTGTTATTAGCACCATGCTCTAACCAGCTAAGCTAATCTCTTCTATTTCCACTTCTCAAGAACTCTCAAAAGCTTTAATTGTTCCACCTGCTGCTTGGCTGTCTTTCTTAATACATAAGGAAACCTTTTTCTCACTAAAGATATGTGAAGGTTCTTCCCTTTCTGATCTTCAAGTGGTGCATGCCACTCTGAAAGGGGAGGAAGAGAAGCCAAGAATCTAAGTTTGCTTTTTGTTTCATGTAAAGTCAATTCCAGGAGTGTTGTCTTTGCAATCTCCCAAGAGCGCCCCTAGGAGTTCCGATTCCAGTTTAAAGGAGGTTAATGTTGCCAAGGAACTTTGACATTGCTGATTAATGATTCTACATAAGGGTGAATCATTAATTTATTGCCTGCAGTGTTAGGTGGAAATTTGTAAGAATGACGTATCTATGGACTTTTATAGCCATAGTTTTCTTATGGCCACTTCTGCTAAAAGACAAAAAGTGAATGATATGAAGGGACAAGATATGATATGATTTAGGAAAAGAGAGCACAATCTTAAGCTCTGCCAGGGGAGGTTTAGTTTGGATATTAGGAAGAAATTTTTTACAGAGAGGGTAATCAGGCATTGGAAGGGGCTGCTTATGGAGGTGGTGGATTCACTGTCCCTGGAGGTTTGTAAAATGAGACTGGATGTGGCACTGAGTGCCACAGTCTAGTAACTGTGGTGGTAGTGGATCAAGGGTTGGACTTGATGATCTTGAGGGCCTTTCCCAACCCAGTTGATTCTATGATTCTATGGAAAGGAAGAGATAATATAACTTGGAAAATCTTAAGAATGCAGGGAATGAAAAGTGGTGAGACATTATCGGTCACTCGACATTCAAGTGAACAATGGAGGTGTTTATTGCATAAAATTTAAGCTCTTTGGGAGAGTTCCAGAAGGGATCTGAGTGGGTCAGTTTACTGCTTGGCTCTCGTCTGTTTCTGCTACGTTTCTTCATTCTTCACAGAACCTAATAACACTAGCCAGGTTCAGACAGAGAGAAGAGCCTCTCTCTTGTCTGAACTTGCATGTCTAATTCAATGCTACCCCATTAGATCTGAATGCTGCCTTGGTGATAGCCATTTTATAATCCCCCAATCGAAAGTGAGACAAAACCCAAAATAAGCACGCAGTTATTTCCACAGAGCCACGAGGTGATATTTCCATCATTTATCTTCAAGGTTGTGAGGCTCATTAAGAATTTTTTGGGTTTTTCACTTTTCTCTCTCTTTACTTTTTATTCTATGTTGGTACATGAAGAGAGGTAAAAGGACAAATTTTTAAAACAGATAGTTTGTCAGCAATTTGAATCTCATCTAGTTAATACAAATATCCCCCCCCAAAAAATGGGATTTAGTTTTGAAGTATGAAAGATGATCAAAACTTACCGTAAATGTTTCTGAAACAGTACTGTTTAAAATCAACATGGTATAATACTCACACAGTGATTTACACAACTCAGGTCAGTGTTTGTAAGACTTTCACTGTGATTTATTCAAAACCATCAGCTTAAATTATGAAGACATGAATAATATTTTGCAATGGCTCACCATCCCCTCTGTGGGGCAGAGAATCATCTCTTGGGTTGACATAAAAACAGTTTAATAATTGAAATGAAGTAAAATATAACAATAATACTAATTATATTAATTATAATAATAGAAATGATATCATAATAATAGTAATGAAAATTAGTAAAGACATGAATTAAACCCAAGAAAATCCAATTGATAAAAAATACAGTTGCTCAACACCTGCTAATTGGTCCACAGCCTGTCTCCCAGTAGCAATCAGCAGCTCCTAGCCAAGTTCCCCAAGTTTACATTCCGGGCACAGCATTCTAGGTAGCCAGTTCAAGTCAGGTCTCTTGGCCATGCTCCCTCCCAGCTTCTTGTCCAACTCCTCACTGTCAGAGCATGGGAAACTGAAAAGTCCTGCACTTAGGGCAAGCACTGCTTAGCAACAACTAAAATGTCAGTGTGTTATGAACGTTATTCTTATACTAAAACCAAAGCAAGCACTGCATTATCTATGAAGAAGAAAATTAACTCTTTACCATGTGAAACCAGGACATGCATTAAGGAATTTTGCCAGCCTCAAGCAATTAACAAATAGAAGTATGGATGAGGTCCATCAAATCAGTTATTATCACTCATACACTCTTAATAAGTCATGATAATATAAATGTCTTCAAGTGTGTTCATGTTTTGGAATTGGATTTTTCTAATTTTTAATTTTTCTTCACAATTGTCTTCAATAATGAGATTTTTTTTGAAGGAGCTAAAAGTATTTCAGTGTTTTTAAGAGAAATATAAGTAAGAGATTTTTTGAGAATATATTTCCCAAGCATGCAACATAAATATCATAGACAAGACGAGGATCCTGAACTGACTTCCAACTATTATAAAACTAAGTAAATGCACTTTATTTTAAAAGAAATAAAAGTAAAGAACTGAACATCAGTAATTCCTGCCCTTACAAGTTAACCTCATCAGTGTACATTCTGAGTTCACAAATACTTTTACCTCAAGTGATCTCTGGTATGGTGTCTACTGAGCTGGTTTACTATGTCAGGACATTCACTTTGTAGTCATATCTGCCCAGAAGACATAATCTTGCCATCTGGAATGGTGGGAAGTCCTCTACTCCCATAAGACATAGATTTCCCTACAAACTAATTACTGGAGTAAGAATTTCTAAAAGAGTTATTATATCAATGAACATGCAGGAATAAGAATTTTGCTGGAAAAAGAGCAGAATAAAGATAAAGGAAGCTGAAGCATAATTTTAAAAAATAATTATTTTATCTACTGATTATTCTTACCTTTCCTTGTAGTATCACACCAGTTTAACTAATTCTGCAAAAATTCTATGTATTCCTGGCTTCTAACTAAGATTGTATATTTCTTGTTGCATGACATACTTTCAAAAAAAGCTGAATAAATCAGAGAAAAGAACTGCATTTCAGCTGCATCTCTCCAATAATGGATATCTGATCTCATACACTCAGCAATATACAGCATGTCTAGTCTAAAAGCTCTGTAGTGTGTTTTATACACATACCAAGATACTGAGCAAGCTTAGCAGGTATGCTCTTGTTACCTTATAGCACAGAGGAAGCACAATATTTGCCTACTCAGAAGTTTTGCCAGTGACTTTCTAAATACCTTGCATTATAGGATCATGGTAGATACAAACTCAATTCAAAAGGAGGAGCTGAGTAGCTCCTACGACCTAATGGGATGGTGAGGTGTACAGGCAGAGTTCCTGCATTTCTGACTGCAAAACTGGCTGCAGATAAACGCTTTGGCATTCTGCAGAGCATGCACATTGATTCCATTGTTCAGGAATGAGCTGTATCTGTTGTTCATCAGTGTCTCTGATGTACCAGTTTGCTCCGTTGCAGAACAGGAAACAATCAAATGCCTGCTGGGGAACGCTGGTGTCTGTGTTGCTCTACAGAAACACACATGTGCCATATGCCAGAGGCTCCGGGTGCCAGCCTGGACCAGTTGGTTCCATGGCTCTGACTGGACTGCCAAATCCCCAGAAGAAAGAAGCATCAATAATGTGGGCAGAGCAAAGCCCCAGGACACTAAGCAAAAGCTATGTCCATATCTAGTTAATAATTTATCTTGCTTATTTCCATGTGATATCAAAGGCAAGAAGGTAGTATCCAGATAGTTTTAATAGATAATTAAGGAAATGGACTAAGTGTACCAGAACCTCATCCACTGTCAAGCAAATTGCCTTACTACTCATTATTTTTGCATCCATTGTTTTATCTTCCTCCATGCAGTGGTGGAACATTCATTTCCACTGAGAAATGCAATTTTGCTATAAGCAAAATAATGTACTTGTCCATTTTGATGCTCAATGCAATTGGAAAGGAAGTCTAAAGCTTTATGATTTCCTTGGTTCATTTGAATAAAGTAAAAAGGCATTATTTTAATGAACTGGAAATATACTTTCTGATTTGGGGTTTGATTTGAATATTGTAGAGAAATGTGTGGCTTAAGTAGGTATGCTGGATTAAATGTTAAGTGCATTACCATTTCTTATATATGGAAATAGAGAGTTATTTAAAAGACTTGACAGGACCATTTTCTATTGTTTAAGCCACTCAAAATCAGAATGTTTCACAAAGTCATGTTGATGCCACCAATAATTCTTTTCAGAAAAAAATTACGGTGATGTTGTAATGTTTCAGTTTTTCATTTTTGCACTGAAGCGTTTGACATTCTTCATTTAGAAGTCCTGCATCCGATTATTACAACTTTTGTATCCTTAATAATACAGTAGTATTTCTTCAACTGTGATAAAAAGAAAACATCCAAAGTGAGTGAACATTTTGTTTAGTTACAAGTTTTTTCAGTTTCTGTTCAGAATAAAAACCCACTCTTATTTACATCATTTTTAAATATATTTTTACCCTGTTCTGTTTCATTTTCTGTCTCACTGAATAAAAAAACCTGATATTATTGAAATGAAAATAATTAATCATTGCTAAATTGGATATTTTAATTAAAAGAAATGTCCCATTTCAGTTTTCAGAAAGTCTTTCTTTTTGCAAAAAGGTTTTTGTGCTGGGGTTTTTTTATGTAGGTTTTTTTTTGGTTTTTTTTTTTGCCCTGTGACCATAACCTCTTTTTTTGTTTCAATGTTCAGATTTTCTGTGAAAAGGAAATTCAGTTTTCTGACCAGCATAGTAACTGCTGATAGAATACAGACATGTGCTTTGCAGGTACATAAAAAAACTTTTTTCAGTTGTTACTATATATTGTTTCATCCCAAATTGCATGTTGCCATGTCAACATCCTGTCAGGTCCAATGGCAACAACTGGGTGCAGTTTAACACACAACACATGACGACAAGGTGTAGAAGAAGCAATTAAAATCTGTGTTATTCTGTTTTAAGGCAGCTACCCACTCACTGTTATTTCTGGCAACAAATGTCAGAAGTGCTTACCACCCAGCCAGCTCAGAGATTGGTGGGTGCTCCTTATTCTCTGTGACTGAAATTAATTTGGGTTCATGTCTGTTTTCACAGTCCTGCTTTCATTCTGGAGGGGCAACACAAAATCCCTGTGATCAGTAGGTGCCTCCTGCTCTGGAGTGCAGGTGGTGGGAGCCAGGCTGTGCTGGGGGAACTGCCCATACCCCCTCCCTTGAGAAAGTCTGCTGGAGCTACACAAAGAACCTTGTGAATGATGTGGGAAGAAATCTTTCTGGAGTAACTTTAAACATTGCTTGCCTTCATTTTACGTAGAAAGTTCATGCTTCCCCAGATAACTTTCCTAGCACTAAAAACTAAAGCAAACTTGTTTTTCAGCTTAACACATCCTAATGTCTTAAGTCTCCATTAAGTCACAAATTTACTGCATTGAGCGACCTGGTCTGCAATATTTTCCATGGTTTGTCTCACTTTCAGGGTAATTGAAATAATTGCCTAGTCAATCAGAGAAACCTCTTCTAAGCTTGTATCAGTATTATTTTGGCCCATATAATTCATTCAAAGGAAAACAGCTCCCTCATCCCTAGTTCCTAAGAAACCTTTTCTGGTAATTCATATTGACAGCAGTGAGTTGTGACATTTATCGGTGAGGTGAAGCTGACCAGCTGCAGGGCTCCTGACTGATTTACTCAGCCAACAAGCTGCTCATGATTCCAGCCAAGTATTGACTTTTCTTTCCCTTCCCTCCTGCCTAGTTGGAGAGAAAATATGGAGGCATTCTTTATTTCTACATTTTTATTTTTACCAGTGATACTGAAAGCTAAAAAATGGACCACTGACTATATCTTCTCTTTAAAATTTACTTTCTTAATGCAAAAGAATCTCAAAGATGCTTCGTGGAAAGAAAAACAGCATTGAATTTAAACTAGTTGAAATATAAAATAAATGGGCAGTTTTTATCTAATGTCATTGGAATCATTTACTTCAATAGCAATGAACTTCAGTCTTGTAAACAAACTGCAATCAAATGACCTTTGAGATGAAAAAACTCTAGCAATTCAAACTTAGTTCATTTTCATACTTCAAGCCCAGATGCACAAATTGTGCTCCAAACATTTTTGGCTTTTTTATATTTTTAAAGCCAAGATACCAATTGAAGTCAAGGATAGAGAACTTTCTGTATTTCTCTTGTTTCTCTCAATTTTTGAGTCCCTTCTTTCTGGACCAACATGCCTGAGCCACAATCAAACTTAAGGAAAACATGAGTATTTCTAGAACTGACATTTTCAAGCACAAGAGAATTACTGAATCATTCATTCTTGGCACTAATACATTATATCCATGACTGTTATGCTTGAGGAGGTGACATTTCCAGAGATGGCAACTGAGCATGGCAAAGGACACAACACTGCTGGGAAGATAAGTGAAAGGTGACAAGACCTTGCAGCTGCCAAAGAACAGGCGCTCTTCAGTGCATAGGCACTAGATGTAACCAAGTTCAAGTGTTGTAGTCTTGATGGAAATTCAAGCCAACTTACATTGATAATGCTCGCATCTGATTTCCTTAATAGGCACAGAAATTAGAAATCACAGAAATTTCTGTGATTAACGCAAGGACCATTACTGAAGCCTTTAAATCTCCCAGAAGGCATCCAGAGTTATAGCTGAAAAGAGCATAAAGGACAAATAAGTAAGGCAGGTGAGAAAAAGTGGGGGGCAGAATGGCTTAACATAAACCAGAAAGAAGGGAGCTTCTGATGGATAGGAAAAATAAATTCTCACCATTATCGTAAGAATTGTGGGACAGATAAAATGCCTACTGGTACAAGCCCTCTCACTATGTTGTGACTGCAACTGAAAACATAATTGTTTGTTCTAAAACTATTAAAACAATTGTTGCACTAGGGATCACCGCACTCAAAGTAATCTCAAAAGTTAATCTATGGATATCTGGAGCCATAGATATCAAGCATGTACAACCATCCTGCTAGTTATATTAGCCCATAGAAACTAAAGGGCATATGTACCTACACTCAGTCATTTTTTTTCCTGTGTAAAGGAATGCATTATGTGTTATTGTGCTCATATGTACAGTGCAGCTATGTTTAAAGAATGTGTGTATTTCCAAAGATGAGCTCAAGAAAAGAGTATTTTTTCAATCTCTGCTTAGAGCAGGTCCTTTAACAAGAAAATATATTAAGCTGCCTGTTTGAAATGTTGTGGCTTCTTCAAATGTAGCTGTGAAAAACACCTTTTGTCATTCCTCCCCAATGCATTATGTTGTGTCAAGGCAGTCATGTTACATAACGTGATGGGGTTGATACCAAATCGCATGTGAAAGATTTGATCTCTTTCCCCTTTAGTAGGAGCATTCTCAGCTGCAAGTGGTTGGACTTTGGAGATTCTTTTCTTTCTCTTGAAATAGAAGGAACAAAGGAACTTTCTGTTTGAAAGTTCTTTCATGACACCCACCCTTACAAATACGACTAATACTTTGTTTACATTTGCTGGTGAAAAAGTGTCTTCACCTTTGAAATACACACATTGTTACTGGCTCCCTCTTTCCCCTGTCTCATTCAGAGCAGGTTTTTATTAGGGTCTATAAAATAGGCTTTGAGAAACTTAAGCATGTAATCCTGTATGGCTCCTGTCATCACATGGTGAGGTGTATACTGCATTGTCGGTGACACACCGGCTTGACCCAGTTACTTCTCAGTGCTGAGAGCAGCGGGAGAGGAGGAGTAAGGAGGGCACTGAGAAGTCACTAGGAGAGGGACTGTACAGCAGGGATGTAAGAGCCTTAAAACAGGAGTTATTTCCCTCTCCCACAATGTATTTTTGAAACTGTTGCTGTTTTGAATCTCCTGAATCCAGTGTGTTGAGAGAAATGCACCTTTTCAGAAGTAAACTGAGTAGTTATTTAATCTTCCATAAATTAAACCATCACAATTTAATCTAACGAGTATGATCCAGCTGCTCTTAATAGAGTTATACTAGAGACAGTGTTGGACCCTCAGTGTAATTGCTGTGGGTTAAGTGGCCTCAGAAACCAGGTTAACTGGAGATTTGCTGTCTAAAAAACACTGTTTTACAAAGAAGAGTTTAGAAAAGAAACCAGACCAAATCTTTCAACCAACCCCTCTGTTTTCATGAAAAGTAAATCTTCACTGTATTTTACTAATCTGGCTGAAACTGTTTTCATACTCTCAGATCAGCAGAGGCAGCTCAGAGAATGCTGTATTTAAAAAAAAAAAAAATAATGTTCATTTGATGAATGAGATTGTAAGTACAGTGATAATATCCACAAAACTCTCCTGTAAATTTAACTGACCAGAATGCAGACAATGTCAATATCTTTGATTACATATTAATACTATAAGTGACACTCATTTGTTGTCACAGACTTCAACATGAGCAAATAACAAACATAGCTTTTAAAAAGTATTTATCAGAGGAAAAATAAAATAACTTCTAATATTCAACTTAACGTCAAATACATCAGTATGCCAACTTCATAATAAGACTGCTTCTAAAATGAGATATTATGAACTGAAAAGTTAATAGATATATGCTTTTATTATTACACTTCTCACAGATCTAGGAAGTGAGGTAATTTTTACTTTTTCTGTCACCAAAATTCCTGAGGTAGACTATGAGAGGATATTAGGACTCTAAATTACACTGTTGTAGGAAGGTTGAGATTATTTTCCTAGACCACTCTAAGATCTTTTCTAGAGCTATGTCCTACTTCTGATGAATCTCAAGAGTTTATGAATCATAAAACTGATAAGAGTCATGGTATATGAGTGTTTTGGTGAGACAATGGTTATAAACTGTAATTGGCCCAAGGGAAGAGGTCTTTACAATATGCACTAACAATTTTTCAGATTTTCAACAATTTCTTTACATAGTGGAGTGTTTCACTTATTGCTTAGCTGTCATGCCTCCACTGTACTCCGTCAGAAGTCCTGCCTGCATCTCACTCCTATCTTAATTTGCTGGTGACTCAAATAACAGTGAATACATGTATCTGTTTTAAAGGTAGACCATCCAAAAATGTAAGCCTCTATAATCTCTTTTAGTATTCTGTCTAGGAATAGCATATTTAGCACTCTGGCACATTCCTTTTACAAATGTGTTTAAGTTTATGTAAGTCTTACTCTCACACTCCTGGACTGAAGTCTGGGACTCAGTACTGGTCCTATCTCCCTAGCATCCCAGTCTATAGAGAATTGACTCTATTTGTTGAGGCTCTAGGGATCTCTTAGTCATTCTTTGTCCAGGTATTATTGAGTACTTGAACAGTGAAATCAAACCGATAATTAATGGTAACCATGACACATAAGCACCACCCACACAGCCTAGGTACAGAAAGAATGCAGGTTTATGTAAATTGTGTTGGTTAGGTATGTAAATGTTGTAAAATTGTGCTTATTTTCTGTGTATGTCCACTCATTTAGGAATTAGAAACTTTCCCCTTTTGGACAGTGATAAATGAAGAGCTGTTTCTTGTGAAGAAAAGCTGGAAAGGGCCAACATAGTTTGTAGATTCAAATGATCTGCAAGGTCAAACAGGCCTGAGTTTCCCTAATCTCTCTGGCTGGAGATTATCTAAAGGCCAACTGTGTACCTATTTGGAAGCTGTGTATTTATATGAACTGATTCTTAAGACAGGAAGAATACAGAGTGCCTTCATTCAAAGACCATAAATCTTGGGTGTTCAATATTCATATCACTTAACAAAATTAGAATTATATAGCAGAGCCTTGACTGATTGTGAAGTGTACAATTGCAGCATGAATAACATAGTCAAAATGGAGTTCCAAAGCAGGACACTGGAGAGGATGACTGAGAACATAAATATCACAAAGAGAAACAATTACATTGCAGTGTCTCTCAGACATTATAATTCATGACTTTGATTCAATTAAAATTATTTCAGAGCTTTCTAAGTGCAAAAAAGGGCACTCAAAGCCAGTAAAGCAATGAAAATTGGCTTCACGGATGGCTGGTTTGTTCTATAAGAAAGTAAGAGGTCTACAGAAAACTTTTAAAATGACCTCCTGGTAAGTCAAAATTTGAAGAGTTGATAAAAAGGTGAAGAGGATAATCATACACATTAGTGCCAGGAAGCTGGCTTAGGAAAACATTCTCTCATTCAAGCTACTTGTTCTTTCTCAGAGTCTCAACAAACTAGTTCTTCTGCAGAAAATACTCAGATTTCGAAACTATGTCTTCTAGGGGTAGATTCATCTGTGGCTTCCTGACGAGTATATCACATCTAAGATACTGAAGATCACACTCTGTCCACATGGTTGCATAGAAAATAAAGTAAATAAGGAGGAGATCTCAGAGTCTGCCTTCAGTCTGTTTCGGAGGGCAACCGAATACTCTGCTGAAATTTCGTAGAGGTAAACTTCTATCATGCTGGGCTTTCTATCCTTCCTTTCTTCCCAGTTTGTTACATTTCTTTTTGCCTACCCTCCTGTTCATAAGTGATCTGCACTTGAATGACCATCTTAGTTGTTGTTATTGTTCCTTGGGATTTTCTGGGAACATTATTGGGAACTAAAGGCAAAAAATAATTGCAAAGTTTATACCATCAATATTTAAATATTCAGGCTGCATAAAGAAAAGATTCTTATGTCTGTAAATGCATCTAAATATAGATATTTATAAAAATAAATATTTCTATAGAAATATGTAGAAATATATTGAATGCATGTATGTGACTGTTTACATTATTATAGAAGAAACACAGCACACAGGACATTTATCTGCCAGGATGTCAGAAGAGTGTTGTGCCACTTAGTTGCCCATGATACCAGGAGAGTGCTGTCTCACCCAGTTGCCCATGCCTCTCTGTAACTGTTGAATCAGGTGCAAGGCAGTTTGCCATTTATAGTGTTTAATGTTTCCTGTAAATGTGCAGGAAATATTTGTTTGAAGTTCTGAAGGAAACAGTATTGATGTTCACAGAGATGCAACAAAGTACTTGATGAAAGAAATCATTTTCAAGAAAGAGTCCTATGGGAGAAACAGGGCCTGTTTATTTACACGAAGATCAAAGCAACTTTCATATGAATTGATGCTAAATATTTAGTATTTGAGTGACTAGTAAAGAGCACTCTAAACTTCTAAAGGAAAGAATGAAAAATGGGAGACAAGTCCTGATATATCTACAGATATAGATGATATAGATAGGCTCCCTGTTGGTAAAACTTTTTTTTTGTTATTTGCATTACATCAGTGTCTAGGGTCCAGCTTGAGATCAGAGACCCACTCTGTCATACTGCATGCAAATACAGTCTCTTTTCTGACAAGCTTATCATGAAAACAGGCAAAGGTCAAGAAGGAGAACAAATTCTGATTCAATTTGTGTGAGTTTCTCTTATAACTTCAAAAATGTGTACATGAAATAAAATTGTCATTAATTACTCCAAGCAATGGAAATTACTTAAAGTGCATGTCAGGCAAAAAAAAAAATGAATAAACGACCCCATATACTAAGTGATGAAAACTTTCCTTAAATTGCCTACCTATATTCTCATTTTCTCCTTAATCCAAACCAAATTTAATTACAAAAGTCAAAATCAGAGCTGAGTTGTCCTTACACAGTTACGCAGTATCGCAATGACAGAGGATGTTCAGTCACAGACTGATGAAGCACAAAAATGATATGCAAAATGAGAAGTGCAGGAGTAGGCATCCATCCACCAAAGAATACCATCTCTCTGTGAGTTGCCAGCAACCTCAATCTCACCCAAAATAGCTGCCTCTAGCTGGCAGGAATCTCAGTCTTCCTCTTTAAAGGTGAGTCCTGAGGTTCGAGGAGGAACTGTGCCAAAACAGATGAATATATCTGAGTGCCAGGATTTCTGCAGCTAGGGAGGGATAGGGCTGGGAAATAGGTCAGTGGCATGTATTTCTCATAGTTCACCACCTTCTTCCCAGACTCTAGCTGCAGATCTCTAACCTCTGCCTAGAAATCAGCACAGTGCTAACACACATCTGGGACCATGCTTAATCTGAAGCTAGGCTAAATTCACACTTCTTCAAAGCAGAAAAGCCTTGTCCTCCTATGTGTAATGTACTACTTTCACTGTATGCTCCTGAATAGTCCTCATTTCTGTAATACTTTTCCCAATAGCACATTAAGTGAGCCTTTACCATCTGTCACATGCAGTTTGTTCTCTCTCTTGTACTTTATTACTATCAATATAAAATAATATATAAAGAGTAAGAAGAATAGGGCAGTTGGCTGCATGGAGTAAATAAACTGAAAAATTGATAACAATCTGTAACAGACTCTTATGAAAAAATCTTATTTGTTCGCTCTTCCTTCACATATTCAAAGAAGGTTCTTCAAGCTACAGTCACTGGTATAGTATTCATTACTCTCTTTTTTTCCCTCAAAGAGGAATTATTTTATTTTAAACCTAAATAGTGAAGATTTTTCTCTCTGTGAAGATTTATAATAACTATGCTATAATAAGAACTACACTATGTAAAAGAAACCAAAAATAAATGAAAAAGGTACCATTGCTTTAAATTCCTGATGTTGGGAAACTAGTAAAAAATTTTAAAACAAAATTCACAGTGTACTAATCCTTCTAGACAATTTAAGGCACTGAACTATAGTGAGCTCAGGAGAATTGACTCCCTTCTTTGCAGTGCCTAATGTAGATTATGTGCTCCTTGGCACCACCAACTATAGGCTTGTAAAGTGTCTGCGATAATTCTCTGTGTGACCTCAGATGGGCTCATTTGCTTATCACAGTAGAGTTGGTGACTGTGGCATACTTGACCACTTAAGTCTGAAAAATTCTGAGCACTGAAATTCTAGTCCAACCCCCTTACCATAGGCAGGAATATGAAGAATTTTCCGTATCTTCCCTTGAGAGCTCAAACTCATTGATTTTATAATCATAAAGATTTCCTTGAAACCAATCCACTTTTCCTTCTTTCAATTTCACACAGAATCACAGAGTCAACCAGGTTGGAAAAGACCTCTGAGATCATTGAGTCCAACCTATAAACCAACACCACCATGTCAACTAGACCATGGCACTGAGTCCCATATCTTCTTGAATATATCTCCAGGGTCTGTGACTCCACCAACTCCCTGGGCAGGCCATTCCAATGTCTGATCACTCTTTATGTAAAAAATTTCTTTCTAATGTCTAACCTAAACCTCCCTTGGCACAGTTTAAGACCGTGCTGTATTGTCTTACTGGTAGTTGTCTGGGAGAAGAGACCAACCACCTGGCTACAGCCTCTTTTCAGATAGTTGTAGAGAGTGATGAGGTTTCCCCTGAGCATCCGCTTCTCCAGGCTAAACAACCCCATCTCCCTCAGCCTCTCCTCATAGGACTTGGGTTCAAGTCCCTTCACCAGCCTGGTTGCTCTTCTCTGGACCTGCTCCAGCACCTCAATGTCCTTCCCGAACTGAGGGGCCTAGAACTGGCTACAGTATTCCAGGTGTGGCCTCACCAGCACTGAGTACAGGGTAAGGATCACTTCCCTGCTCCTGTTGGCCACACTGTTCCTGATACAGGCCAGGATGCCACTGGCCTTCTTGGCCACCTGGGCACACTGCTGGCTCATGTTCAGCTTCCTGTCTATCCAAACTCCCAGGTCCCTTTCTGCCTGGCTGCTCTCCAGCCACTCTGTGCCCAGCCTGTAGCGCTGCAGGGGGTTGTTGTGACCAAAGTGCAGGACCCAGCACTTGGCCTTGTTGAACCTTATTTATAAACATACTTCTTGTTGTCCTTAATAGGAGTAGTCAGATTAAGTTCAAATTGTGCTTTTACCTCTCTATTTTTCTTCCTACACGACCTAACTACATTTCTAAACACTTCATGAGTTGATTGCCCTTTTTTTTTGAAGTGATAAACCTTTTTTCCCTAATTTCCTTCAAAATCTCCCTGTTCAGCCAGGTGAGTCATCTTCCCCACTGGCTAACCTTTCAGCACACAGGGACAGCCTACTCCTGTGCCTCCAAGACTTCATTCTTGAAGTATTTCATCCCTCCTGGACCCCTTGGTTTATAAGGGCTGTTTCCCAAAGTACTCTCCGAACCAGCCTCCTGAGTAGGCCAAAGTCTGTCCTCTGGAAGTCCAGGGTAGAGGTATTGTTGACACTCCTCCTTACTTCACCGGGTATTGAAAACTCTATCATTTCATATTCTCTGTACCCCAGACAGCCTCTGACCACCACATCTCACACCAGCCCTTCTCAGTTTGTAAACAGCAGGTCTAATGGGGCTCCAGCTCTGGTAGGTTCATTTATCAGCCGCAACAGGAAATTATCCTCCATACACTCTAGGAATCACCTAGACTGCCTCTTCTGCATTTTGTGGAGTTCCGAGCAGACATCCTGCAGGTTATAGTCACGCACAAGAACAAGGGTTGGTGATTTTGAGACATCCACCAGCTGCTCGTGGAATAATTCATCATCCTCATCCTCCTTGTTGGGTGGTCTATAACCATCTCCCACCAGGATGTTAGCCTCGTTGGCCTTCCCCATCTGATTCTGACCCGTAAGCACTCAACCTTATCATCAGCAACCTCAAGTTCTAGAGTCAAGGGACTCTCTAACATGTAGAGCCACCCTTCCACCTCTTCTACCTTGCCTATTCCTTCTGAAGAGCATGGAGCCACCCATGGCAACATTGCAGTCATGCAAGTGAGCCCACCATGTTTCTGTAAAAGCTTTCCTGCTGCATGATGGCTTCCAGTTCCTCTCGCTTGTTTCCCAAACTGTGTACATTGGAGGACATGCACTTCATCTGGGCTGCTGATATCACTTCTAACTCAGGCTTTTCAACTTTAGGCTCTTCTCTGGAGACCCTGGTTTCAATCCCTGCCCCTTCAAACTTAGTTTAAAGACCCCTGATTAGCCCTGTCAATTTATATACTAGAGCTCTTTTACCCTTGTTAGATAGATGAAGCCTATCTGACTCTAGAAGGAGTGATACCATAAATTTTGGCCCAAGATCAAAAAAAACCAAAATTCCTACTGGTGACCAATTCCTACTGGTGACCAATCCTTTAGCCACCTATCAGTAAAATGGGTTTTCCTACTCCTCATTAATCCCTGCTACTGCAGGAATTGAGGCCAAATACCACCTGTGCTCCTGTCCCATCAACTAATTGGCCCAAAGCCTTAAAGTCTTTTTTAATTGCTCTGGTACCTCTTTTATTGATCTCATCACTGCCAACCTGTACTACCAACAGGGAGTAATAATCAGAGAGTTGAATTAGCTCAGAGTCTCCTGCTAATATCCCTCACCTTGGCCCCAGGAAGGCAGCAGATTTCCCTGTGGGATGGGTCTGATCGGCATACAGGGCCCTCAGTTCCTCTCAGAAGTGAATCAGCACTTTCTGGAAACTAGTCTAAAGTTTTGCTAATCAGTAGTTCAGTTACAGATATTAGAGGTGCTTGTAACCCTTTAGAATTTACTTTTTCTTTTTTTTTTTTTTTTTAAATAGCAGTTTATTGATGCCAAAATATTTTAGAAAATTGTATGGATTTCAACTTCAGTTTTGATGGTAGGGTTTTTGAGGTATGGGTGAAATCTGTGGCAACCCTAAAAAGGCATATATAAACAGAGGAATTACAAAACTAATCTTTTTACTACACAAATGCATGCACCTTTTTGATGAAATATTAATCTTTGATTTAAACTCAAATTACAACAAAAAGAAATCTTTAACTGCTATAAAAAAATCACATTATAAGTCCTTAGCCAACCATTATAGATGTATCTTAGGACAATGTAATTGTGTCCTCAATTTGTTTTTCATCAGAAATACATGCATAACAAGACATATTTTAATGGTCTATCTATTGTGAGGTTGGTACAATTCAATATTTTCATTAATGATCTAAAAGGAACAGAGTTCAGACTTATTAAGTTTACAGAAAGCATTTCCTGGGAGGGACCAAAGGAATGTTAGAGGACAAGGACAGAATTCAAGATGAACTTAATAATTCAGAGATATAGACAGGAAATATTACAAGATTTAGTAGTGGTAAATGCAAGATGCCATACTTAGTCATGATTAATTAACCACATAAATACAGGATGAGGAATAACTGTTTATAGACAGTTGTATAACAAAATAAATGAAGGATTTTGAGAGGTCACAAAGTGAACATGAGTCAACAGTGTCATGCTGTTGTGAAAAAGGCAAATGCTTCAGAATCTGTACAGCAGGATGTATAAGACTATGACTGGAAGGAAATATGAAGTAACCCCTCTGCTTTGTTCAATGTTTTATTCAACACTATGGCCTTAGATAGAATATTTTGTCTAGTCCTGGCCAGTATACTTCAATAAACTCATAGATCAATGATGAGAGTCTAGGAAAAAAAAAAAAAAAAATCAGAGGTTTAAAAACATGGCCTATGAGCAAAGACTAAAGGAAATGAGTAGTTTAATTCAGAGTAGAGAAGACCAAAGGATAGCGTTTTCTTTACACAACAGTTGAACAAACAAAAGGGATGAGTTGATTTCTTGGAATTCTTTTCTGGTCTTAGGATTTCATGATTCCTGGCCACTGAAGTAAATGAAGACTACAGTACTGTGGAGCAGAGATACCAGCCAGAAATGCATAGTACCTCCAGGATAAAAAAAAAAAAAATAGAGATGTTTTTACATTTGCAGAACTCTTACTGTAGAAACTTGCAGAGAGGAAAGAGTGTAGTGGAGCCAGAAAGATACATAATCATTAGATAGCAGCACACAGTCTATGTGATTCACTGGATAAGAACATTTACTTGTACTATACCATCTATAACCTACTTCCGCTCCAGAAAGCATAGAATTGATGATAGAATGGTTTGGGTTGGAGGGGACCTTAAAGAACATGTAGTTCCAGTATCCCAGTCATGGGTGGGGACACCTTCCACTAAACCAGATTGCTCAAAGCCCCATCCAGCCTGGCCTTGAACACATCACTCTAAAAATTTCTTGAGATTTTTATTAATCATTTTGAAATTAAAATAAAGGTTATTCAAGGTATAGCCTCTATATTAAAACAAACAAACAAACAAACAAACAAACAAAAAAACACACCTCAATTCAAAGGGATGTATAAGACCTAATAGAAATATAAATGCGCTCTCTCTCTCTGTAAAATAACAAATTTGAAATTTTTAGACACAAAATCAGAAACAAATATTAGATCCTCTAAAAAAAATCTTGAGTGATATGTGCTATACTTCTTAACACATACATCTCTATAAAATCCTTAAATTGGGTTTTTATTACATGGGTTGCTTTTGTGAACCCCAAAATGGAAAAAGTTAACTGGTGATGAACTGTCAGAATTAAGTACTGAGAAATTCAGCGGTGAAAATCATTTCAAAATGAGAAGCTTACTCAATTTAGGTCCTAAATGCAGTTAATTTTTTTTTTTTTTTTTTACTGTTAATACAGTTTTTGGGAAACCCAAAGGAATAAATGCTCATCTTGTTTCATCCTGGAAGAAGAAGGTGCCTAAAAAGAAAACTGCTGAGAACAGAAAACAGTGACACAGCATTTGAGCTATTCTATAGAAGCAACGTACAGAGACTGCACCATTCATCAAGCTGTATAGATTCTTCCTTTGCAAACTGTGCTTTTTTTCTCCAGCTGCCAAAATGGTGAGGAAAATTAGTTAGTTCAAGTCATGTGAGTCCCCTATGGAATGTGCTGGAGTGGCCAGTACTTGCTAACACTTCCAGAAAGAAGACAACAATACAGACAACTCAGAACCATAGGGAGAGCATAAAACTACAAAATCTTGGAAGCTGTGGTCTCCTCAGCCAAGGAGCTACACTGAAGTAAAAGTGTTGTATCTAAAAAATCCAGTGCAACATTTCCTGTCCCCAGCTTTACTCCTGAAGCATGCAAACTTAGGACCCATGGTCCTCTTCCTATGTGGTAGTGGGATTAGGAAAGAATAACCAGGCCTGTGTGTCACTAACAGGTGCCATTTAGATAAAATTGAAAAGGTGCAAGGCTGCCTAAATAGGAAAAAATTCCCCAGCTCAAAAAAAAAAAAGTAGTTACTGGACACCAAAAACTTTGTGACTTGACAAATAAAACAGGACACCAGGTAACAATAACAAGAGAAGAGTTTCCATTGTAGAAAAATAAAAATCCTTATCAGCCACCCACTATGTGCTATAATTTAAAAGCTTTTGAGCAAAAAGCATTGCTTTACTGCTAAAAGGTTTAAAATGCTGCAGTATGTAGACCAAAAAGTCTTGATTAGCTGTGGCAGATGAGTCAGCAGAGAAATAGTTCACAATGCAGTGCAGCCCTTACATTTTGACATATATTGTTAAGGGCTCCCCAATGTCATTCCAAAGAGGTAAAGAAAGAAAAAAATAGGAAAAGGAAAGTGTGGTATCATGAATTTAACCTTGAAAATAATGTAAGGGGAAAGATATGATGATGAAGGCCATGGCATCCTTCATCATTACAGATTTTGTGGAAGTTTTAAATTTAGCATACAGAATTTAGTCATTCTTGTAACAGGGCATTCCTCAAAATGTCTGTATATTCAATTGTCCTGATGCACTTTAGGTAGAGGGCTACTCTTTCAGCCAGGGAAGGTATTGCCTTAATATTATGTACTATGGCACAAGCCCTCTTCTGTCTTTTTGAGAGAAAGAAAATGTTATGTAAATACAGTAACAGATGTGCAGTAGTGCTGGATGACTGCATACTGTGCATCTATCTATGACTCTACCATCTATAAACCTAAATAAACAAAAATAGTTTGATTCAAGGGCTGGACAAAACATATCCCAGAAACATGCCAATTCTCCAACAGTTAGCTCTTTCTTTCAGATCATGATAAAGTTGATCTCCCAGAGCGAAAGTTGGGAAGGGAAAAAGAAGATGTAAAAAAGAGGTTCAGACAGTTCTAGATCCCAAGACATTTCTAGCAAAGTCAAAAGTCTGTCATTAATATTCCGGGTTTCTATAGGGTAGAATTCAATGAGCATTCCAGACAATAATACAAGATCACAATCTGGCTTGGAGTTTTCAGTAATCTCTCAAGGTCTGAAGAGTTCCTATGAAATGTGAGAACCCAGCAAATTCATTACATTACTTAGCATGGCTGCATGATGGGAAACATTTTACAGTGTCCTCTTGTAGGCAGTATTGCCCTTCCCAATGCAACAACCAGCTATAGAGTTGAATTAGATCAGGATGCTGACAGGAGGAGCTGTGCGACAGAAGCAGCAGCTCATTGCAGAGAAAAAGTTAAATGACAAATCCACCCTCCCACCAGGGCTATAAAGCCAAGGGCTGGGGTGACAGTCCCAACTTCTCTTTAGATACGTTCTTTCTCTTTGATGGGATCCACAGCAGCAGCAACATAGGGAAAAGAAATATGACAGCAAAGCTTTCACCCTGCCTACTTAATACCAACAACAGCTTCTGTCTTTCTGCAGTGAGTTGCATATGCCTAAATTCTGAAAGATTGCCTTCTTTTTTTCTTTGTATCCTGAGTCTGAACTGAACAAGTAAGTTATGAATAATTAACACTCAAGCCTATTTAAATTTCAAAGATAGTGGAAGTCTTCCTCTCTCATTTTCTAGATTGGTACACACTGTTTTGATTCCAAAATGTTTGTTAAATCAGAAGAGGTGGAGTTTTTTCCCCTGTACTTTTTGGAATGTGATCAAAGACTAAGAAGGTACTAGGATGAAGAGGCAGTTTCAAGAACTGATGTTTTCACCACTGTGGGCCAAATCATATTCCTTTTCTAGTATAAGGACCTTATCTTTCAGTTGTTACCAATATGGCTCAAAACTGACCTGAGAATATAAATAGAAATACTGCTGGATTCCACAGTATACTGTTAAATTCCTATCACTCATTTCACATTGTGAGAGGTTTCTAACCACACTGTTAAATTTTGTGCAGTTCTTTACACACTCTTATTTTCACTTGACACATATTTTGCTGTCTTATAATTGTACTGCATCTAAACACAGAACCATAGGGAGACAGGTAGATAAAAAGTGCAGATTGCACTGAGAAAATCTTTTGGCAGGTCTTAAGCCAGAGAGTACTCTGTATGCTTTAGATTGCAGCTGTGTGCAGTAACTGTAGACCATCATACACACAGATGGAAGTGCAAGTTTGAGGGCTATTGAGCATGTGGATTTTCCCAGTGTGTCACAATTACAGAAACATCTGTGCTAAATAACTTCAAGCTGATCCACAGCAAAAATTGGCAATGTTCAATAACTCTCAATATCCTCTTTTTCCCCTGTGGTGAAATGGCCTAGTGATTGTGAGTTGGACTATAGCATAAAACGTGTAGCTTCATTATTTCAGGGCCTGTTTAGAAATTTCTCCCATGGTATATTACCTAAAAAATCCATATGTTTTTCTTTACTTAGCTCTATAGACCCTGAGTTTCAGAGATGCCACATGCCTGTAGCTATCATTGGCTTCCATTAGAGGTGTAGATATGTAGGTTCTCTGAAAATTGAGTCCTGTGGGGATATTTTTAATTGATTTTGACTTGCACAGGGAAGAGAAACAGTCTGGGTGGTGTGATCATAAGAGAACAGAAGGGAAACAGAGGCAGTTTGCCTGTAGGAAAAGATTAAAACTACGAACACATTTGATATTTATATTGTGTCATAAGAGCACAGAAAACATTCATCATTCTGTTTCTTTCTTCTAGTGGAGACAGGGAAAATAGTATTCCCCTGAAAAACTATTACAGAACAGAAAACTTTCCTAAATACCATAAATTATAATCACACAATCATCAATATATTTAGACTACATGATGGTTTAGGAAACTTCGCTGTTACTTTTCTGTGACTGAGCTGGGACACTATTTCATACCCTACATTCCCCTGCAGCATTGGAACCCTGAGGATTTTTGGATGTAAGTGCATTACTCAAGTACAGCACATTACCAATTCCTCATTTTCACAGAATCACTTTTCAGTCCTTGTTGTCTTTAATTTCATCTAGAAAATCACTCCAGTATAGTCACCAGATTTATCTCCCTCTCTCCCAGTAACAGAAATAGAAAGATTCATATGTTTCTCAGCTGCAACACACTACAAAATTTCGGCCTAATGCACGTATTTCCATCCATTGTCCAATGTCACTTGGGACATTCCAAGTGTAGAATACTCTTCCTCAGAAACTGTGATCCTTCTTTAAAGTAATAGACTCAGCAGTAGGATTCCTTCCCTTATATCTAGTTTGGATTTTATTTTCCTCAGTTCCACCTCAATTTCTTCCAAGAATACTATTATTCGACTAAATATTTCCTTAACTGCTTTGATGTTCAGACTCTGAAAATATTAGCAAACTAGTGACATGCATCTTATCTGACATTCAACTAATTTAAACAGTTTTAGTTCTTTCATCTTTATAAACCAGTCTCTAGTTCTCAGTAATTACTGCTACCTGGTTTTAAATTCTTCCTAGTTAATCTCTGACTTCCCATGTACTGAGCTACTGCTACTATAATATTCTAACTACCTTTACATCTGAACTACAGAGGAACTATAATCATCTTGGTTTATGATATGACTCCTCAGAGGGAACGACCAAAATCATATTGGCTTTTTATGCAGCTTTATCTCTTTGCCAGCTCTTGCAAAATTTTTTGTAGAGCAATATACATCCATCCTAGGATGGATGCATAGCTAGTTGATGTCTTAATATGGGTCTTCGTTCCCTCTTGTTTAAAAGATGCTAAGGTTCTAAGCAGTGATATTGTGGGAGGGGAAAAAAAGGCAAATCAAAACAAAACAGAAAACAACACCCATCCATCCCCAGTGCACACTCACCCAAAATCATCCAACAGCCCCTCTCCCAGAGTTTCTCTCTGCCAACTCTAACAACTGCCAGGTTGTCAAATAATTCTACTATTGTGTCCCCATAGCAACAAGCTTTCCGGCCTGAGTGACAGTATTTGCATACTGTCAACTGGAAAATGTCCCAAATAACTCTAGGAGCACCTGGAGTTTTCTTGCAATGCAAATATCTTTTTCTTTTCCCCTTCCAGTTCTTCATATATTAAGGGGAAGTTATTTATACTCATTGCAACGGATGGTATGATGACAGCTGAGCATTTGAAATTTGCTTTAAAATTCTGTAAATCTGTCCTTTCAGTGGATTTTATGTTCCTTTTCAAACAGCTGTGAATTTTAATGTCATATTTAAAATAAATTTTAAAAAAAAGTAAGTAACATATCAAGATCTTGATAACTGAACAGAGAAAATATGTAAGGTATTATATGATATATTTTTCATGCTCCTAAAGTCATTGAGAAATATAAGAGAAATGCAAAAGAACTGATGAAAATGTTTTCCTCAAGGAGGAACACATTTTTAACCTCCATATATCTAATATGTTTCTCTTCTGTGTGCTATTACTAATCTTCCAGAGTAACAGTGGTTTGATCATATAGAATGATTATGCATATATACATATTAAAAGGCACACTAGGTGAGAAACGAAACCAAAAAAAATCACACCAGTCTAAGTGAATTGGATGAAATTTACACTCCTGAAAATCTGGCATTCATGTCACCCATCTCAAGTTTTAACATTATTTTTCAGTTAGATTGTTTAATCTCACTGACTCTTGAAGATGACTTCCAGTCCATTTATCATGACCACCTTAAGGTCATAACTAAAGAAGTAACTGGGTATTCTTGATGTACATGGAAACTACCTTTATCAACACCATTATGACATTCAGATAATATCATTTTGAGTTAATATGTGGGTAAAAGAGAACAGAAGCTAGTTTACTGTCTTTTGGATGAGATGTAGGTCTACACAGTAAGTGATACTTGAGGGAAAGGCAAAGTCAGTCCCAGTATTCTTGCCAAATGCAGGTTTTGTGCTTAATTTATCATCCACGTTACCAACATAGTTTCAACTACTTTTTTTTTTACTTCTGAGTTGGACAGTAACACCATCATCTCTCTCTATATGTCACTCTCTCTAATAGTGAGTGACAGCTGATCGTATTAATTACATATTGCTAATTTGTGGGTTTAAGACAGTTATGATGCTTAATTAGTGACTGTTTGCAATGTTCTTTTTTAGGCTTTACTGAATAAAGAATGGAATGTCCAAAATATATCAGGCAAAGAACAAAAATTCACAAAATAAAATCTCACTCTGAAAATTAGAATCTCATATATGCAGGTTAGCTACAGGCCTATGATAAGAAAAGACATGTAAGAAATTAATTATTTATTAAATAATAAGCATCCTTTTAATATGAGAATAGTGGAGGAAAGAATTGTTAAACTCTATTTCAAGGAGAGAGATCTATTTTATTGCAAATATTAATTTAAAAATATAAAAATTTTACGGGGCAGTCTTGTAGACCCTAAATAATAAACTGAAGTACATTTCATTCATACATTATGTCCTAGCTGTTCCAGCTAGTTATGCCTATATTACAGAGAAATACTTTACTATAAGGGGAAATCTTCATCTGAAGTCTGCAAAAGCACTGGGTCAAGGGAATCACCGGGTTCCACAGATGAGACACTTCCCTGAGCATTGTTTCTGTCTAGGTAAGTACAAAATACAATTAACATAAAAACACCTGAGTTGGTTAGGTTATAAGCACAAACTGGGGGCAAAATTTGCCTGCCTGACAGTAAAAGAGGTGAGGGTTTGGGGTACAGGCCAAACTGACAGGTTGGACAAGGTTTAGAGATGAGACCAGGAGCACACTGCTGGGACACATAATCTGATGGTGACCTGGGGCATCCCCTGTCCTCACAGGAAAGTCTGTTCTCACCCTCACACAAGTGCACAAAACAGACTGTGCATCACCAAAGATTCACAATGCCCTATCCCTACAAACTGCAGAAGCCCAAAATCTGCAAAATCCATGCTTGTCACAGGAAGAACAAAGGAGCAACATCCATTCGATGAATATCAAATATTCTACTAATAATCATAGAATCATAGCATCACTTTAGTTGGAAAGGATCTCTAAAAGCTTTGAATCCAATCACTAATCCAGCACTGCCAAGTCCACCTCTAAACAATGTTCCCAAGTGCCACAGGTCCATAGTATTCCATACAAAGGTCTCATGCCCAGGCTTTGTTGTTACTACTCCACTGTTTTTCTTTTCCCTGCTCATCTTAGTGGATAGAGTGTTATCATTTTTAAACTCATGAAAGTAATTGCTTCAAGCTGCATATGGGTTCTTCTGTACGTAATACTGTGATTTATGACCTGACTTCTCTAATATTCTCTTTTTTCCTGTACAACTGGATTCAGTTCATCTCAGCCCACTGCCTGCTGAGTGGTTGCTGCATTTAAGCTACATAAGGGTTACTATGGTTGAGTGTAATATAGCAAATGAGTGCACCACCAATGAATCCCACTGAGGCAGCATGTAGCCTGTGGGTACTAATGGTTCATCAGAAGACCTTAAAGCCTATTTAATGCCAAAGACTAAAGATCTTTATATTTCTTTCTGCCATTTTACAATTCATTGCAGAATCGAAGTCAGAGAATGAAAGATTTTTTCCTCATGTAGCAAATTAAAAAATGAACAACTGGGTATTATGTGTTCTTTATAATACAATATGATTCATGCCTTATCCTTCGTTCAAGTCAATAGTTCTTTGATTTAGGGCCTGGATAGCTATAAGCCATCAGTACAAAGTAATCTGCTACACAAGAATTTATAGGACAAATCCCTTAAGTAAGGGTTCATGGCTCTTCAGCCCAAACATCCTACATCTATCTAGTTAATCTAGCTAATTTATCTGTCTCTATATTTATAAAGCATCCAGTCACTGTAGCCAGATGCAGCCAGTGTAAATGTAATTTATTGACAAACTAGGGGAGGTTTATTGCTGGCAGGTGCAGTTCTATCATTAAGGAAATAAGTGTTTTAAGAAATATTATCAGTGTTGATATATTTTATTAGATTTTATGTTCATCCACATTCTGACCCATTGTGGTATTTTTATTTGGACCGACATATTTAACTGTGCAAGTAATAGCTGGGGCAGGGTTGGGGGAGGGGCACAGGGAAGGGTAGTACAGATGAAGAGTCCCAGATCGTTGCCTTAGCAGCAGTTTCTCCCATCACACAAGGAACTTCTTTAGATTTACACTTGTTAGAGGTATTACTTAAGCAATCAAAAGGTTAATGCAGGAAAAATCAGTGCAGTTTCATTTCCTTCTTCCCTATTTTTCATAGTAGCTGTGAAAAACATTTCCAAATTTGGGATGTTTTCTCTGGAACTATATTTCTCATTATTTGCCAGGAATGATTATGCTTATTATGCATCTAGGTTGATATACATACAGTTGAGAATGGCATTCATAGAAAAGAAATATCCACGTTTAAGCTCATGCATAAGAGAGCTGTTGTTTCACGAGGACAATTCCTGTTGTTGTTCCTAATAGTGAAGGTCCTGCTGTGCTACTTTTGTTTCTGCTATGACGGGACAAGTTCTTGCCTGCAGGCGAGACTGAACTTCCAAAATGATCATGTTATTCTCGATGTCTAGTGAGCAATGTGGAAAGCATGGGGTTTTGATTTGAGGATGCAGGAGAGCTGTAAGAATTTAACGTCCGGAATGAATCACAGTGCTGGAGTTCACTCTGCCACTGGTCAGTCAGTCATCCTTTCTGTGCTCACATATAGTTACAAATCATTGCAGGCTGGTATATTAAAGGAATATTTCTGCATTTGTTGCGTTGATGAAAAATTTGTAATGGCAGGAGTTTGTCCTATTTTTATTGTTTTAGTGAACAAAAAAAATGTGAAACTGTAGCAAACGTATTCTTGGCCAGATTGTAGAGCTTCAAACACGAGCTGACACATTGTGGTGAAGTATATGTAACACAAATGCTCTCCATTTTCTGCCAGAAACTAGGCCATCTAAATGTGCCCTCCAGAGCAGTGTGAGTCCCAGGCTGCCTCTTCCCAAAAGCTTCAGAGCTGCCAGTCCCTATATTCTGTTCCCCAGCTGTGCCTCATTTATTCCAGATTTTGAAGTAGAAAAGAAACTGATTGCTAAATAACACCATGTAGAAGATAAGTGGAGATTTGTACTGTTTTATCTATGGGCAGTAATGGCACCTTCCCTAGGCGTAGCAGTATCACTCCCAATGGCACTTAATGACTAAATCTGTGATATTATGCCATAGAGACTATTATCTTTGTAGATGACTGCCATTGTTCTGGAGTACCTTTAAGATAACAATGTAAGGACACGTACTTGTTCAGTAACTGCTATGAAGCAGTTACAGTCCAAGCCTTCACTGTCAGGTGCATGTAATCCAATTTTATATCAGATACCTACATTTCATTTTTGTCAGAAACTACAGTTATTCGGATATTTTACATTTAACTGTTTCTATTTTTGCTTAACTGTTTGATTATTAGTTATCTCTTCACACACTGCGTATTAAAACATGTGCCCAGTCAACCTGAAAAAAATGCAGTGGAAGGTGTAACATGGAGCCCAGGCAAAATCAAGATTCCGTTGCCTAAATAAATTTCAAATAAAACCCAGGGGACAGTTGTCCATGGTGTTTTGTGATGCATGGAGGTGCCAGGGTCAATTAGACACCTCCAAAAAAATCGAGAATTGGTTAGCACTCCTGCAACTCATGGTAGCAAATTATACTTGCCAAGAGACTTATAGGTGGAGACATTAGGATCCAGCAGTACTGTGGAAAACTCACTGATGCTGTGAGTCTGTACTAGCAGAACCAGTATTTATGCACATAAATCCAGATAATCTGTATTTTTCTATATAGTTCTGGAGTGCATCTTTTTCTACTTCCAAAACAATGAAAAAATGATGGGACTGAGAATGACTCCCTATGTATGAGAATTTTTCAAAAATCAATGCCCATATTAGTCAGCAAGGATGCTACATTTCACTCGGCTGTGTGTGCGCTCAGTGCATTTTTTTTTCTGTGTCACCGTGACCTTTGATAGGTCATGTTATACCATGCTGCCTAATAAGCAGATAAAGCTAAAGCAACACAAAATATGATTGTTTTCTTCTGATCTTTTTTCTGGCTTCTGCACCTAACAATGTAACCTCTATTTCTCTCTGTTCCCTGGCTCATTCCTTTCTGAGCACACCTGACACACATAAGGTTTAATAATTTACAGGTAGAGGGCTGAGTTTGCCAGGCTAGAGACATATTCCAATTTCTTTCCACAACTCTAATGAGACAAAGCAGTGAGAAGCTTATTGCTACCACCACATAAAATCAGATTTATGGATGCTTTTTATCAGAAAATGGTGCAAGGTAGTTTGAGTGTTCCCCTGAATTTCTCCATTCATCTTCCAGAGTAAAGTTTCCCCACCTGCTGGTGAAAGAATCACTTTTATGAGTATTAGGGTTTTTTCCTAATTAAAAAATTGGATAAGATTGGTCGAGTCCAAAACACACTGTGCAATTCTACCCAAAACTATTGGCCTTATATCTAGTGGAATTCCAGAAAGACTGCACCCATAGAGAGAGATCTTTGTGCACAACTCATTCCTGGTTGACACATTAAGGAGGGGTGGTATGGAACCAGTGATCCTCTAAATGATCTGCCACTGCTAGCAGAGCTCCTGAGAGTTCTCCACAGCTGGAAAAGGTTATTCTATACTCTCTGAAAATGACAGCAGAGCACACTGTGTACCCCCTCCTTTCCCAGCAAATGAGGAAATGCCCATTGACTTCTGTTTGTTTGCTTTTCTCTGTTTCTGATGTGAATTATTCATTGCTTCTGTTTAAACAGTCTGGGGGTTTGGATCATCGGAAGATGCCACGTCAGCATTATAATTTCAGAAGATGCAGCACAAAGGCAAAAGCTACTCACGTTATATATGGTGGCAGCTCATCTAGCTCTAGAAATGGCCAGATCTGAGATATTATATTCTGAACCAGATGGTGCTGTCAGATAGTGCAGAATGACAACTCTTAGATGATGCAGAAAGGGTAATGTGTCCAAGCAGTAAAGGAACTCTGCCTCAAATTGCTGCATTTTTTTAACCGCAGTTACAGATGGCACAGCAAGCATCATCTCTGGAGGAAAAGCAAGACTTCTTCCTCATAGCTTATTTTGACTTAAAAGTATCTGTCAGAACATTTAAAAATTAGACAGGCAGACCCTTGTTCGTAGTGTCTGTCTTTGGCTCCTTCATAGTAGAAAGAATAGGGGATAGTAGAAGGAATTGGGAATTACTGTTTGCTTTTTTGATTTTTTTTTTAGTCTGAAAAACTACAGAATAGTATTCATTCCAATCAAGCAACCTTTCTGATGTAAAATATATATTAAAATATGACATGTTTTCTCCTGTAAAAAATGGTTCCAATTTTCAGGTAAAAATATTTTTCAATTCAAAATATAACTTAGGTAAAAACAGTAAAATATTTCTAAGAAATCAAATTGAAACAGGTTGAAATTGTCAAAACAAGACTTTATAATTGATTCAAGATATCACACATTACTTCACAACTCAGAATTATCATTCTGTGTACAATTATTAAAAAAATTACTTTTCATCATATTTCATTGTCAGCAATTTTGAGTCATCTTGAAAATACTCATAAGGAGGTAGAGTATTTCTTACCCAATGCTGATTCAAATATGAGCATTATGGGGAGTAGACCAATCAATCAATCAAAATGCAGACCCAAATATCTCAGGCTTATATTTTGCGTTCATTTAATCTAGCACAATAACACTAATAAATGAGTAAACTTATATAAAAATGAGGTGTAATCTTTGTTTTCTCTTAAAATTGTGGCTTTTGACTACAGAGGCCCCATGCCAAACTATCTTTTTTTATCTGAACTAATGAAAATTATCACATCAGTCCATGAAGTGTACATCAAAACTGTGCCAAAAAAAAAAAAAAGTTAACAATACCTGGGATATTTATTTTGGCTGTGGCACTAAACTCAAGGAAGATGAATTGCAATTCAGAGAATCAATGCCTTTGACTGTAAAATTAACCACTGAATTTATAATGAGAAAAAAAAAATGTTACCAAGATAAAACTCCTACTTAATGCAACATGCTACTTCTTTGCCTGTAGAAATTTATCATAAACACACAAATAAAAGTGGCTTAATTTTGCTGATCTCAGCCCTCTGCAACCATGACAAAATTGGCTGGGTGACAAATTTCTAATGACAAATAGGTGGAACTTTTATCTGTAATGGGAAAACATAAACAAGATATTATTTTAGACATTTAGGACTAAAATACGGTCTTTTATCATTTGATGAAGATGCAGAGGACAGCCAGCAAAATTAGAACATTTTTACCTGTTGCAAGCATCTCAGCACTATCCTATGTTTCTATTGAGCAATATGGCACATAAGTCTCCTTGAAAAGGACAAAAATCTACTTTGGGGTGGAATGATTAGGGAGGAGATCATAAATGGGAATCTTAGCAAATAAAAGTATGGGCACAGGGAAAATCAGCATGATCTAGATGAGTTAACAAAGAAGCTGTAGTCAAGAATTCCAGAGCAGTGATCTCAAATCAACCCAGTGTCACTTGTCATCTGCCCATTCTCCAAAAATTAGCAAGGTAATGAAGATACTTGTCTTCCAGGGAAGCATTTATTAGGACTGAATGCCTAATGAAAACAGAGATTTAAAATTACCTAGTATATTAAAGTATATATATAATTTCTGAATACTTTATTATTGGAAGCATTTTTAAGCCTAAATTTTCTCAGTCGCACAAGGAAAAGAATTTTATAGAACTCATACCCTCTTCTCCTGAATCATTACACTTCTGCAAAATTAAAATGGGAGCACTGCTTTCTGTTCCAGAGTGAAAACACATTCATATGCTTTTTTTGCAAGATTTCTTTCCAAAGCTCATCTACATTCATCTAGCTCTAGCAAAAATATGGCATCCACAGACAGCTAGTTTTTACTTGCTTGTTTGTTTTTTTCAAAAAAAAATGGCTTTTATGTAAGCAGAGCCAGCAAAAACAAATTTACATTGGCAAAACTACGCCTCATAATGGTTCTGCTAGCATAGCGATGCCAACCTGGGGAAGAAACTTTTCACAATACTAGCAGGAATGTTGAGAAAACTAAGCCAAGCAACATTTTTAACCGAGGTATATAAATATTTTGAGTTTTTTACTTCTTTCTGCATGGTAAAAAAAATGTATAATTCATCATGTAATCTACACCAATGCATGCAGCAACAAACAAGGGGACCTAGAAGTCATTGTTTAGCAAGAAAATTATGACATAGTTACCTTCACAGAAACACGGTGGGATGACTCCCACAGCTGAGTGCTGCAAGGAGTGGCTATAAACAATTCAGAAGGGAAAGAGAGGCAGAGAGGTCATCCTGTACCATAGAATCACGGGCAACTGAAAAGTGCTCATCAAGCAACTTTCCATCATTTATAGCAGTCTTGCTAATCACAGAGGTCCAAGGGAGCTTGAGGCTAGAAAATGTGATGACTACAAGAAGGACTGGAAGGAGGATTTGGGGAACTACAGGCCTGTCGATCTGACCAGAGGCATGGCACGTGCCATGGTACATACAGGGCAGATAACCAGGGGATCAGACCAGAATGGGTTCACGAAAGGTAGGTCCCAACTTCTTTCTATATATAATACAATCCATTTAGTAAATAAGAAAAAAGACTGAGGATGTTGTCTATCTGAACTTCAGTAAGGCCTCTGACACCATTTCCCACAGCATCCTCCTGGAGAAACGGGCTGCTCATGGATTGGATGGGCAGACTCTTTGCTGGGTAAAAACCTAGTTGGATATCCAGGCCCAAAGAGTGATGCTGAATGGAGTTATATCCAGTTGGTGTCCAGTCACCAGTGGTGCTCTGCAGGATTCAGTTTGGGGCCAGTTCTGTTTAATATCTTTACTGATGCACTGCAAGAGAGGATCAAGTGCACCCTCAGCAAGTTTGCAGATGACACCAAGTTGGGTTGGAATGTCTGCTGGAGGGTAGGAAGGTTCTGCAGTGGGATCTGGACGGGTTAGATAGATGAGCGTGAGGCTCAGCAAAACCAAGTGCAGGGTCCTACACTTTGGCCACAATAACTTAATGCAGCAACACAGGCTGAGGGCAGAACAGCTGGAAAGCTGCCCAGGAGAAAAGAACCCGGGGGTACTGGTCAACAGCTGGCAGAACATAAGCTGTCAGGGTGCCCACATGCCAAGAAGGCTGATGGCATCCTGGCCTGTACCAGAAATAGTGTGGCTAGCAGAACTAAGTAAGGGATCATCCCTCTGTAGTAGGCACTGGTGAGGTAACACCTTGTTTCCCGTGTTCGGTTTTGGGCCTCTCACACTGCAATAATGACATGAAGGTGCTGAGATGTAACACTGTGTTGCCCCAAAGAAGGGCAACAAGGCCAGTGAGGGATCTGGAGCACAAGTTTTATGAGGAGCAGTTGAGGGAACTGGGGCTGTTTAACCTGGAGAAAAGGAGGCTCAGGGGAAACCTTATCACTCTCTACAACTACATGAAAGGAGGTTAGAGTAAGGTAGGGGTCAGACTCTTCTTCCAAGTAACAAGAGACAGGACAAGAGAAAATGTCCTGAAGTTGCACCATGAGAGATTTAGATTGAATCTTTACAGAAAGAGTTTTCAAGCACTGTAACAAGCTTCTCAGGGAAGTAGTTGAGTCACCATCCCTGGAGGGATTTAAGAGATCTGTAGATGTGTCACTTAGGGACATGGTTTAGTGGTGGACTTGACAGTGCTGGGATAAAGGTTGAACTCAATTATCTTAAAAGTCTTTTCCAACCTGAATGATTCTATGAATCTATCCTATAAAACAGACTTGGCAATGGTATTGAGACAACTATACCTGATGTGTTGCAGGTCTGATATGTAATATTTTTTTTCTTTTTTTACATTCAGATGTACTGCATAGAGGCAATTATCCCTCTCAAGGATGAAAGAGTTAATCCCTAAACAAGCAAAAACTTATGACAGATGCATCTGTCATAGAGTAACTGGAGACAGTTACAAAAACGAATATTAAGTCAGGATCAGTGGTTTGTAGGTTTACCATTATAGGAAGTTTCTCAAAAGTATGTATAGGAATCCAACCTCTGCACTTCTTGTCCTTCATGGTTTTCTCTAGTGCCCAAACAGGTTTCTTAAAAGCAGTTGCTGACTCCTGATACTCTTCTGTTAGTAGATAAATGCATACAAGCTCTACTGTTAGGTCCTCTGTCATTTTAGCTGTGAGTTCCTGAATCTCTAAGACCTTCTTCAAATCCAGTTTGGAAGTTTGGAACCCATCACATATAACCTCCATGAAGATGAAGGTTTCAAAGACTTCATCCCTGGAAAGAGTTTACATTGAGATAGTAATTTTTGGTTTGGTATTAGAGCATTGAACAGACAGGTACAGCCTTGTAATGAAGAATGGGGCTAATTCAAAGTGGAAACTTACTGCCTATCAGAAAATAATTTTAAAGTTCTGTAAATTATTTACTTCCAGGCATTTTCTCATAATAGCTTGGCTATTTTTCTTTCTGCCTACAACTCCTTCCCTCAGGGGGTTTTTTGTTTGTTTGTTTATTTGTTTTCACCCTTTGGTAGAAATAGCTATGGTTTACATAAATGTGGAATGTGTTTTCTTCAACCTTTTGACATCTCATCAGTTCCCACCTCCTCCTGTATCAGGTAAAATTTAAATTATCAAATATAGAAACAACTGTTTGTTTTTGAGAACTTCTTCCAGGTACTTGTCTTTCTATAAAGACTCAGGTCCCACTTCACTAAAGTTAGTCCTCGGCTACATAGCACTGTCAATGACTTCACATCAGAGCATTCTCACCCACACAGAACTGCCTCAGAAGATCTCAACAGATCAAAATTCCTCAGTGGTCATCTTTTATTGGTAAAGCTTTATAAAGCTGTCTGTCTGAGGGTCACTAAGTTTCCCCAGAACAAAGTTTATGTTCACAGTTTACAAGAGCAGGAGTGACATGGCCACCGACAAGTACCAGCAGCATTATTAGCTTGAGCAGACATGCTGTCCAATCCAATTTTAGGCTCTGCAGACCTGCCCATAACTGCAGTTCATGAAAGGTCAGACCTGTCATTTGTGATCACCATGCAAAAAAACAGATTAATGTCTCTGTTCCAGTTTTGCTGGATAAGTGTAGCTTCATCCACTTGCTCTTTCCCCGGGAGTGCTAGAACAATCTTCATTAGAGTCATCCAGAAAGCTGGGATAGATAAATAGCTTGTATGGGAGTTGTGCCTTTTTCCCTGCCCTGCACATTCACCTTTTCCATAAGGTCATATTCAGAGGGCAAGGAGACGAACTGGACTGAGCCTGGTAATACATTTCATTATTCTTGTTTGATGTGGTCAAAATCTGCATTGGTTCTGTTAGTTACCAATGAGCAAGAACCACTCTCATCCTGTGTTATGGCCCGTAGCCACAGAAGCTGTGGAAAAGTTTCTTGTGATCTTCCCAGGCCTCTTAGGATTATTCCTTGACTTCTTGCAGCAACTTCTAATTGCTAGTTCAAGTCCAGGTTTGAGCAAGCACCCTGGGGCAAACTCACCATGACACATCTAACTTTTGTGTCACAGAGCACTCAGTTTTGCTCGAGGATGTCCTCTGTATTGAAACATCTCTACTGTGAGACCCTAGATAGGGTTAGTACTTTAAATGGCTCTTGGTAAAGTAGACGCAAGTACTTGCAAAAACAGAAATTTCCTCTGAGCATCTCACTTCAAATTTTTTTCTCAGATCCCTATGTATTTTCCTAAAAGTGTTTATCACTGCCTAATTTCTTCCAACTTCAACCAGTAGGCAGAGAGCATCACGGAGGCATGACTGTGTTTAGATTTATCTGGCATATGGCATCAGTGCAGACTGTCCCTCTGCATGCTTTTGTTTCATTTTATTCCCTGAAGTTCTGCCATTGCTTTATTTCTTCTGTATATTTTTTATTCCTTTCTGATGCCTTTGTTTTATTACAAACATTTTCCATTTCCATTTGGATTGCCATGTAAATATAGATCACCAAATGAAAGTATCTGAGAGTGGATAGTTTATTATACTAAACTGACAGCCTTGTCTGCCTGTGTGTTATCATTACTATTGCCATGTTTGAATAGGACATCATTTCTTTCAGCTTTTGAAACCCTCAGGAGCACTTTGGAGAACTTACATTGCCAGTACATGTTTATGGAAAAGAAGGAGAAAGAAAACTCTGTTTTTCTACTACATTGTGGTTTTGGCCACAGCATATAGAAAAAGGTAATACAGAGCTGCACCATCCTGTGGAGGAAACTGGCGGTAATCTGGACTGGACACCAAGGTGCTTTGGAAGTATACTTTGTAGCATACCTTTAAATGCCATGGCACATTCATTAGTGTTGACTGGTCTGAGGAGAAAGTGGTGACCTCCTTTCTACTCTGCTTCAGAATGTTGACCAAAGGAAACATCACCAAAACTGCCCACTAGCTTCAGCTAGAGCCCTGAGACACTCCATGAAGGAAGAACATAAGGCATTTTAAAGTCCAACTGTCAGAAGGTGAGTCTGCATGGAACAGAACTTCATCCTTCATTGTAACATTTTGTCTTTAAAAGCCCCTACAAACTTTCAGGAACCTTCAACAGTAGTCAGCCATCAGATCAGCTTAACAGTGTAGAAAGTTGGATTCCGAACATCTCCTCTCCCAGCAGCTAGGAAAGGTATGACCCTGTTGACAATTCAGAATTTAACATTTATTGCTGAAGAGGCAAAACCATTAGACTGTTGAAAGTTATAACCCCCAAATGGCAAGGGTGCTGTAACTAGATGATCTTTAAGGTCCCTTCCAACCAAACCTTTGTATGATTCTGTGAACTAAGAATTTTCACTTGGCTTTCCCACCTGTGAGACCTTGTCTTATATGCAGTTCTGGGACCCTCATATGGCCACAACAATGCTGTCTTTGCCTGGTAACCTGGGGACTCCTCAGAATCAAGAGAGGCTGTCAGTGTCTGCCCCTTTGAGTAATGCTGTGTTTGCAGAAAGGTGAGGCTTGACAACGTGCTCTGCCATGCTTGCAGGGCATCGGTGTGAATACAAAGATGTAGCACGTTTCAGATCATAATGCGGGGGGATGTGCATCCTGCTTATCGAACTGAAAATCCTTCCCAGTTTATAAACGGCAGAGCAACAAACAGGAAAGGTTGAGCTGAAGTCTATATATAATGGATCTAAGAGATACCCTTCTGTCATGCTGAGACTTGATTACAGCCTAAGTGCTGTCAGAAGGGCCATATGTTCCATTCACAGCATGGCTTAGCCCTGTGCAGGCTCAGCGGGAGTGGGCCGCAGCTTGGCAATTTGTCCAAGGCACGTCATGAATTGACTGGGATAAAGAGATTAGGGCCCTGATCCTTTGGTACCTTCCACCTCGTGGAGTGACTTGTGTGAGCACGAAGAGGATGTGAATGGATTCTGCTTGGCCTTGATAGCAATTTAGCACCACTTTGGCTCATTTTGAAAAGGTGAAAATTACTGTAGAAGCAGCAGATAATCATTGACCTTAATCCCTGCCCTGCATTTCCTTTGTGCTTGTGTGTTTCTTCGATGATTTGTCTGTTTCTAACTGCTACATTTGAAACAAACTGGAGAGGAGAAAGACCACAGCAACAGCCTCTTCTGCTTTCCTTCCCTGTATTTGAATCTGCCTTCAAACCCCATGTACTTGTGGTCACTAAAATCAGGACATAACAGGAAAAGCTAATGGTTACTTACTAACAAAATAAGATTAATAAAATAACAGACAACAACAACAAAAATGGGGGCTAGAAAATTAATGCTCTCTCCTTCTGCCAGTCTCCTAACATTATTTTACTGCCCCTTTCTCTGTTCGCAGCCTCTTTCTCTAATGGTGTTTTCTTCACTGCCTTAGAAAATGGCTTATAGCCTCATAAATCAGTGGTGCAGCAGTATTTCATGCACAGCTTCTAGAATGGGGATCACGCCCAGAGCCCCACTAATTTTCATGCAAATTACTGACTCTGTTTGGAAAGGTCAGTACTGCAAAATGGTAACAGAAATGAAATAGCAGGCAAACCTAGTGGAGTTAAGGATTTACTCATGAATTTTTTTTGCAGAGCCTTGCCCTGTAGAAAACAACCCTATCTCTGTCACAAAGAGCAGAACATTATGATTTGAAATAAGATTTCTATGAGTCAGGTGAGAAGTGGATAATGTACTAATGTACTTCCATCTAAAAGAGAGGGGGAATAAAACGTCAATCTCCCTTTGATTTTTGCTCTCAAAGAAACTGAACAAAAGTATGATCCCCTGAATCACAGGTATGAATCAGAATTTTACAGATTTTTGGTATTAATTGGCACCACACTCATTTCTTCAAAAGGGGTCTACAATTTATGCAGACAGGACAAAAAGAGGAAAGTTGACGTGGTATTATAACATCAAGCTTCATCTGTAATAAAGGGTCAACTTAGTGCTAGCAGGTATAAAATTCTGTATTTTGTCACCTGAGAGGACATTCAGTCTGTGATTTCTTTTACACTAGACAGAGTCTGGTATTACAGCTGTGCTGGACTTTTCTGAGCCTTTTTTTCTTGGCTTAGGAAAGAAAAAACACAAAATTAAATTCTCTTTTGCATTGACGTAAAATAAAATTTGTGACTCAACTATTCAAGTTTTTAACATTTAAAAAAACAAAAACAAAACCAAAAACAAACAAACAAAAAAGAGGTGGCTATTTTTTTGATTGTCACTTCAGATATTTTAAACAGCTTTAAAAAAAAAAAAAACACAGTATTTTTTCTATTTTGACTGAAGTGACCCCATTTTTTTTTCCCTGAAGTTGTCATTTTGAATTAATATGTTCCCTAGATGCAGTAATTGTCCATACAAGCTTCTCAGTTTATATGAAAAAGATAAAAAGAGAAGCACGAAGAAAAGCTTCTTTTCTAAATGGTTGGAGTAGTCTGCAGATGACTGACTGCAGCCCATGATCCATATGATCTGAAACAAAAAAAGTATTTTACAGTAAGTTTTGACCAGCCAAAAGAACGGGGCGGTGGATAGAATTCTGCTTCCTGAATCCTTGCCTTAATGTTTGTTTTACTTTGCTGTCTAAAAACATTGTAAAACATTTGGTTTTTCCAAATTTTTGCCAAATTTTCTTTGCCATTAAAAAGTGCCTACAAAGAAAAATTTCAGAAATCCACAGGGAGGCATCTGTAAAGCGGCAAGAAGGAGGTATGGGTTCAGATGAGGTGCTGAGTCTCTGTTGTTTTGTGTGGTGGGATGGTGAAACTTTGTATGCTGCAAGAGCAGCTTCAGGGCATGGTTCATTCCACTGGATTTAGTGCTGGCAGGACTGGAACTTCAGTGCTTAGCAGAGTGAAAAGCACTGTTACAGTGTGCCATGCTTTGGACAGTTTGCCTTTTTAGCTGTTCAAAACATCTCTGAAGTAGAAATAAAACGGCAAATAATTTATACTCTTTTCAATGCACATACTTAACTGGACTTCCATTCCTTTTCAGCTACACAAATTTGTGTGTGTGTTGTTTGTGGCAAGAAATATCAACCTCTGACAACCCGTTTCCTTACAATTCACAAACAGAAGGGAAATTCATCACATACAAGCCCACATACTCTAATTCGGTCACCTCTAACATTAACTATTTCAACACTCTCCTTTCTACCGACAGTTCTGTTATGCCCTGTGCTAGTTCAGCTGCTCCCTTCTACTCCTCATGGGAGCTCTGCAGTATACTTGAAATAAACCCTTTGGCCTCTAATTTCCTCCATTGCTGCTCCATGCTAGTAGGCTTCTGTGATTTTCAAAGGTGATCTGGGAAGGAACTGCTTTGGAGTCTGATTTCATTTTTTTTTACTGTGCAGAAATGAAGAGCACATCACAATAGTGCCCCTCTGCTTTGGAAAATAGCCAGATTCAAAGACCATAGAACCTTTTATAAAGCTCCATTACCAGAATAGGTTTCAATCCTACACCATTCAAGGCCATTAGGCATGTGCTGAAACACATACTTTCCCCATTCCTAACACAGTAGGGTACAAGGTGAGACAGATCAGGTTCAGCAGAGAAGTATTACCACTGCATTCTCAAATTAGAGTGAAATTGGTTTTGATGATTCTTTCATTGTACTCCCATGGAGAAAACTTGTCCTCAGTAAATGTTTTTTTAATCAAGTGCCCCAAGAGAAACTTCAGAAGCACTGGAAGTGTGACTTTAAAAAAGCCCATCTTTGTTAAATTTTGATAAAGATACACATAAAATAGAATCCACAAACATGAAAGTAGTATCAGAATTTGGGATTCACACGTGTGTTTATAGCTACTAATCTAACACTAAGCCATACATCTATTAGGAAGGGCATTGAATATTGCCTTTCATCTGCTCTTTTCCTCTTCACAAAAATAGATCTCACTCAGTAACCTTCCTACTCTTGGACAAGATGTTCAATATCCACTGGTATCCTTTCTCTTGTCAGACATGAGGTTATTACTGAATAATGACGATAATTAAAAGTACTCTAACTGATGTGACTAATAAAACAAATTCACATCAATAGTGAAGGGCAAATCTCAACACATTGGGTCTGGTTTAGATAAGCAGCCAAAAGATTGATTATCCAAATGTTATCCAAATGCTGCGTGCTAAAATGGGAGCAGCAACAATTCAGATGAAAATCCTATAATAGCAGCTGCTTTGTGGTAAGTTCCTTCCTGCAGCTGGAAAAAGAACTGATGTAGTTTATAACTGAAGGCAATATAACCACTGATCAAAACAGGCTTATATATGATGTCTTCCCAGAACTTCTTAAAACCATAATCACAGATACAGACACTTTTCGGACATCGATGAATAGTTTTCAGTGACATGGGGGGACTTATGGCTTTCCATTTTGACCACTGAATATAAATAAGATCTGCTCTGGAATTTTATGATAAATATAAAAATATGTTTATGTTAAGAATATTTATAAAACTGTTTTATGTCATATTTAGATTTTCATTTGTAATAAATATTATGAATTTATATTATTACTTATGATATATTATCATGTATAACACATTCAGCTTTCAGGTTTTCCGTGCTTATGAACACTGTTCCCTTTAAAGGCAAATGCACTACCTTCTCAGCACCATCTCTGTGCCTGCCCTGTTTGCTTCTTTGTCGACATAAATGCAAGCATTCCCTTTACTTCAGCCATGTTAGCCTTTGTCTACCAACTAAACTCTTCTCTGCTTCATATCTTTGAGCAAATCTCTCCTCGAGTCCTATCTTCCCAAAAAGGTGTCCAAGAAATCAGTCAGTTTTCTGAGAACTGATTGAAAGAACAGTTAGGAAAAAAAAAAAAAATAACGCTTGTAGATAAAATTAATTAAGTGGAAATGCTTATTCCCATTGAAGACTGTAGTTGTTCAGCTCTGTTTTTCCTCTCCCCTCCTTTAGCGGTGGTGTCCATCGTGCCCCTCTGTTTGCAGTATAAGCACAGTCCTAAAGTGATCCCTAAGGTGTGCAGGCAGGCATGGGAGTATCCACCTTATCAGTCAATAGAGCCTCTAAACTTCTATTCCACTTTTCTGCCTGCAGGGTGTACTCTGCCTAATGAATTTTGGTGCCTTCATGTGCTTGCTAACAAAAATAAGTATTAAGTAGCCAAAGGAAGCAATTTTAGAATAAAGGGCTAAGATATCTTAATGTAAAATGTATTCGTTTTTTTTCCACACAAACTCAAACACATCATTTAATAGGTAAAAATCTCACCCTATGGAATTTTTTTTCATATATAAAAAACTGAATTAAATTAACAAAATGAAGTATTTACCGTGAATAATTCACCTTGGTTTAGTCCTTGTTAAAAGGAAACCCCCAGCCATAACTCACAGCCCTGTTTGACTAGAAAACTTGAGAATTTGTCTTTAGATTTAATTATTTTCCTCAGGATTAGTGAATTATGTCAATATTATATTATTCAAAACACACAATGAGTAAAGGGAGTTGGATATAATCAGTTATCCTCCCTTTCTGTTTAAAATTTCCTTGGAAAGGAAAAACCAGTAGAATTCCTTAAAAGTTAAAAGTAAAATTAAAATAATAATAATAAAAAAAAACTAAAAACAAAACAAAACAAAACAAAAAAAAAAAACAAAACAAATTCCTTCAATTTCCTATGAAGAAGCCTTTCATGCTGAGTGCATTAAAAAAAACCCCGCAACCTAAACACATTTATATAAAAAGCAATTTCCTTAGATAGCAGTATTCTTTATTCCTCTTGCTATTATTAAAGATGCTAGTGTTTGAATAGCTTTCTCCCTCACAAATCAGCTTTTCCTTTAGCTGAGGGAAGTCATAACCCTGTGTTTATGACATCTCATGCTGTTTCTCCAAAAATAATTTTTATGCCACCAGTGCAGAAAAGATCATGGAACCAATGAACTTTTAATATGTTAAACACTTACTTTGATTCCAAAAGCTATATTTTCAAATTAGATGCATCCTGGCTTTCAATTTTGCACAATCAGAATAAGATACCTACATGCCCTGAGTGCACAAACTGGAGTACCTGTGTTCTTGAGCCCTTGAATTGGACACAAACAAGGATGTCAAATACAAAGGATTTTCAATCTGTAAAGAAAAGTATTGTGAGTATATATCAAGTCCATCAGCTTCTATTGGACTGAACAAGAAGTGAAGAAGCAGAACATCCTAAGATACCCATAGATATGTGTTTAACCTTAAGCTTAATAGTCTCTTTTTCAAAATACCACTTTAACTAACACATGAGAATTTGTGGGATTTTTTTCTGTAAGGGTGACAAAGCACTCAAATGTGTTGCCCAAGGACATTACAGAGACTCCACCACTGGAGATATTAAGCAGCCATCTGGACATGGTTCCAGGCAACTGGCTCTAGCAGGTCCTGCTTGAGCTAAAGGGCTTGGACCAGAGGACCTCTGGAGGTCGCTTCCAGTGTTGTCATTTGAGATTCGCTGCTTATACTCAAAAGGTTCTGTTATTTGCTATTTTGTAAAATAAGTGAGACTATCAAGATGAACTACTAGCAAAAACATTTATTTTTAAATGGAAACAAAATTAGCTAGGCAAATGACGGAACATAAATGTATTTTCTTTTGTTGGAGGGTGGACATTATTTTTACATTCTCCTTACCATACTGATGTCTTTTTTAAAACATGGAACAGTTTCTATGGTAATTTTCTAATTTTAAAAAGGTGAGTGAAATAGCACTTCATAACATTTACAGAAAAACATAATTAAGGTAAAATATATGGTTAACAATTTTCAATGGGAGAAATAAGTCCATAATAAGAAAAAAGAGGAAGGAAGAAATTTAAGCAAATAGCAAAATGATTTTTTTTATGTTAACAACATCAAACCTTAATTCACCTGAAACACTATTTATTCTTCTACTACATTACAATAGTCAGATGAATCCAGAAAAAAAAGGGAAAGAACCTCCCTTTTAAGGAATTCCTTGTGGGCTTCAGAGTAATTGAACTCTTGGTTAGAGGATGTGTGGTTAAAAACCAGTGCATAGATAACTGTTTATTAGTTATTATATTATTTGTCAGCCTAGAACAATGTTTACCAGTAAATCCAGCTTAGGGAAAAAAAAAATCTAACATTGCTTTCAGTTCTCCAAACAGCTCCCCATACTTCTGATTTCCTGCAGGGCTGGCTGGTGCCTCCTTAGTCACCCTACTGAGGAGAAAGAGGGCAGTTTTATACTTCTGGTCCCCCAGCTGTCCCTCCAGTGTGCCATCCAGCCCTGACACAACCCCTTGGTCAGGAGGAAGTATTACCAGCTGAGAGCTTTATGGAAGTCCTGTAGTGAAAGATAGCACTTCCATGTCTTATAGGAAAATGGTAATAATCTTTTTCCTCAAAACTCTCCTTCCCTTCTGGTCCACAAGTACAAATTATGGAGGGTTTGGAAGGTGGGGAACACATATCTAAATTCACTGGTAAATGGAGAGTTCTGACTCATATGCTTAATGTTAAGGCTAAATGTCTTTGAGATGGAGACTGGATTTAAGTGCATCTTATAGTCAAGTCACTATTAGGGACACATGTAGAACCCTTTAGATTTGATTATATTGACCTTCTGCATTGCCAGAGCACTAACCCTAAAACTAAATACTAAACAGGACATGGCATTTTTCACCTTCTTATGCTGACACTAGAGGGACTGTATTTTTACTTTTTTTTATTGTCTCAGTTTACAGGTACCTTTCTCATCTGGATTTCATTTCTTTGACATGAAAAAGGAACTGCTTTATTTTACAAATTAGAGCCACAAAGAAAGTCAATTTCAAAATTCACTAAAAAACAAATAAGAGTTCCCACTGAATCTAAAAATCACTATGGCCTTTCGTGTCCAGGTAGATTTGCATGGCTATAGGAGTTGCTCAGTTACACTATGAGCATTATTAATTCAATTGATCCAAAGAGGAATTAAATGTTCAGAACACACATGAAACTTCACAAATGTGACACAGAGAATACTGTGTACCATGTCATTCAGTATATCCTGAAATAAGTTAGATTCTCCTACTTTAAAAAGAAACACACAGTTCTCTCCTCAAGTTGCTTATTTTCCATGTTTAACACTGCTAACACTGAGCTGTTGAAAGTTGGGGATGAAGATACTGGGATATTGACAGAGCATGAAGTGGCCCTGAAGGAGAATGGTGATTAATTAGGTGACAGATTTGACACCAAGGATAAAATGGAAGCAGATAGTTTGCTTGGTTTGATTTCTCTTGGACAGTTTTGTTCTAAAAATTCTTTAGGAAAGCAATGCAAGCTCTGGTTTCATTGAGGACTGAATTTGATACACTTTTCCCTCAGATACCCCCATCGGCCAATAACTATATATTTTGAGTTGTTTTATTGTTGCTTTGCTGTTTGCTTATTTCTTTGTTTCTTGAGTTTTTTCCTTGATTAGAGTCTTTCACTTTTCTGGAAATAAGTTATTGTGCATGTAAATTTTAGAAGCAAGAAGTGATGACTAATTAGATCTAGTGTGATCAGTAAGCTGCAATAGGTTTTGTGAAAAAAACTCAAATGGCTTTTGACAACAAAACAAGATTTTTCTGTATATGCATGTTTTTAGCTTCCGTAGCCATATCATCTTTACTGAGACCTAACTCTAAAATTAGTAAAAAAAATACTAGTCTGATTTTGTCTGAATTACCCACAGATCACACAAACCACATGCATTTCTCTAAAGCCACACAAAAATACTTGTTTATGGAGAGCTCTTACAATAAATCAGTCTTCACACATTCAGATGAATTTTATTAGTTTTACGTTTCTTTTAGCTGTTAATTTCCCAAGATAAATTTGTAAGAGAGGGAAGTGGAAATTGTTCCATCCAAAATTGAAGATTTTTTTAATAATTTGCCATACTATTATTCTTTTTGAACATTGATAAATATTGGGAAAAAACTGAAGTATAACAAGAATTAAAATTCAAATTACTTTGAGCAAAATTAAAATCAATATTGAAATTAAAACAAAATTAAAATGACCCAATCTATATATGGAAATTCAGGGGAAAAATCAGATAAAATTTTCAGATTAAAAAAATTACATGCAGTAAAATTTCTCTAGAAGTACATATAGGAATGAAAATTATATCTTTGAAAAACTAGGTGTTGAACTGCCTCAGCTCTCAGCAAGGGTCAGTGCCAGTTTTATCACTGTTATCCCTCCAGCTCTTTTCTATGCTGTTTTGCAAAAACATGACTACCATATTTCAGATCTTCTTTGTTACTTCTCTGTGGAAATTCAAATTCTGCATTAATAAAGCTTAAAAATAAGAAAGTTAACTTTTTTGTTTCAGATTTTGTATAATAATGTTTGATTAAGTAAGCACAATTAGTCAATTAAGAACAAAGAAACACACGAAGGTCAAGTTGAAGCAAGTCACTACGTCTACCATCAGATTAGGATGAGATTAAGAGAGACTGAACTGACATTTGCAGTTCCTATTAGATTTAATTCTGGCCAGTCGTGAGGAATTATTTTAGGAAGTAATAGGATTAACTAAGCAAAAACCAAGATTCAGTATTCACTTTCTTTACTAAATTAGAAGTGTTCTTGAAAACCTTATTAGCCTTTTATTATTCATTCAGACTTACTGGTTCTATTAGCAGATGTTTGTGGCAAGAATACAAAAATCATAGAAAAAACAAGGCAGAATACAACTTGCATATATGTATTCGGAAATGTTCTTAGCTAACAAAGTTTGTCCAGTAAAGCATGCCTGAGTTAATAGAAGGAGATCATAGACTGCACATAAACCAGCTGGATCTCCCAGCTAATGTCAACTTTCCAATACATGGGTATTTTTATTGTTTTATTTCTCGTTTAAATATTTTCAGAAACAAGGGACTTAGGTGGAATTCTGCTTATGTGCATACATATTCACGGTGGTCATGGCAGGGAGACGAAAATCCTAAGCATGCGATCTATTCATCTAGCACTAAGATGAGAAAAGAAGTACCAGTATGCTATCTTTGAGCATTGAATATACATGTACACACACATATTAAAATAAGGCAAGAAGAGGTCAGAAACTGGCTGCAAAGGTCAGGCAAAGAATTCTTCTTCAAAGAGAAATAGATCAGGAGGAGAAATGGATTTTCTGACAAAGGAATATTTTCAAGAACACAGGAAAAATCTCAATTTATTTTCCTTACTTCATTTGCAAGTCAAAGGTCCCCCCACCTCCCAAAAAAACCTCTGGTTTGTTTTTGAAGGAGTTATCAACTTCTAGTCTGAATAAACAGAAAACTGAAGAAAAGAAACAAAAGAAGAAACTTTACAAATTCCATTTAAATGTCAGAATAGGACATAAAAGTAAATGCGAGACTTTCACATAAGAAATGTCTTTTAAAATTTCCTGGTTTAAAGTATCAACCTGCTGAGTTAAAGGACACAAGTAGGATTTAGGAAAATTCCAGTGCAATGGCTCTGATGAACCAGCAACTCACTTAGCTGGGCCCACAGCAGCTGCTTTTTTCCAGTTCTTTGTAGCCTGCCTGTTGCTGCAGGAAGGGGATCTTGCTGCAATATAATTGGTCTGAGAAACCAAAGCTCCATCATTGCACTGAAATAGGTAGACATATTTTAGTGAGCATGGTAATTGCTGTAAGTATTGCCAAGGCAAGGGCTACAGATTAAGTAGTTGTAGATGGTTCCCTAATGTTCCATCTATATCTTCTATAAGGATCAGAGCTCAAATGCAATAATCTTGCCTTTGGTGTATGAGTGTGTGCAACTGAACATTTGAACAGAACATTTGATTGCACATACAATGCTTTTTCAGCAAAAAGGCTCTTGTAATTTTAAAAACTAAGAACACTTAACTGATTTCTGCCAAATGAAATTACTTTAATGCTAAGGTTGAGCTGACATTGGAATATGACTCTTGAAACACTGGTGAAATCACCAACATTTCAAATCCCTATTGTGCATTGATTTTCAGGACACATTTATTAATCATTGATAGTACTGTTTTCTATTGATTAGCTGGTTTCTCTCTGCATGGGTACTTCTGTGCAGCTTTTCTGTCTCAGTCATAACAAAAGACCCCCAGAGTTTGAGAAGATAGGGGCCATTTGAAAACTACTTAGTAAATGGTTAAGTTTCAGCACTTAGCAGCTAAAAATGTCTAAATATAGTGCAAGAGCAGGAATTATTTCAATAATCAATACTTACAAAGAGAAAAAGAATATGGGAGATGAAAGAAAGAAGAAAATTTTTCATTGAAGAAGGAAATGGATTCCATTTCTGAATATATTTCAGTTCACTTGTTTGCATTTACAAATCTGACAAAACGCTCTTGAAACCTTATATTTCTCTACTGTTTTAGGTCATACCTGAGCTATCTGCTCAATCCAGTTAGTTCACAGGCAGCTCCAGGTTAAAGAACAACAACAACTGAAAAAATCCTTGTTCCCTCCCCCTCAAGAAAAAATCCAAACAAAAAGCAGCACCAAAGCTTGGTTAGGATATACTAATCTTTTCCTTTCCCAAACAGTTAGTTCTGTCACTGCTGTTTTAGTTCTTAATTTCTGTACAAATCTTTTAATCAATCTGGAAAACTTGCATATGCGACAGAAAAAATTTATTTATTTTTTGCCCACAGAGATTAAAATTAAATAATTACTTGAGATCTCATACGTTCAACACAAAAAATTAGGTTCTACACAATCATCTCGATATTCTATTGTTTTAAGGATACGGAGGAATAAGTCTAGTATTTTCATCTCCATGGGAAACTCGTGAGCTTTTGTGTTCAGATATAACATCCCAGACATTTTCTGACTTCTCTTTGTGAGACAATCAGGGAAAATACCAGCCTTCACACACAGTGGTTTGTATAAAGAAGTCTTTCAGAAATAAGGAGAAAGGAGGAGTCGTGGTGCTGTACTTGGAAGAGGCTGAAAACCTGAAAACACCACAGCACACACATAATAGTCCGTTTGGAAGAAGTATCTGAGCTTTGATCCACATCCGTCTCCTCTGGATTTAGCTTAGACCTTCTGACATAAGTGATATTTTATCACTAATCAGAAAGTAGAGTATGGAAGAAAATGCCATTCCTTCTTTGCAGTTTACATTTTGCCACAATGTACCAGAATTGTGTTGGCTTTTAGGTAGGCCACATAAAGACAAAAAGAGGGAAAAGATCTTATGCACTACTGATAAATGTACACATCCACATAAGCAAAGCATATTGAACACAGTTATTCAAACAACCGGAGTCCTGTAAGTGCTTCTGGAGGCTGAGTGAATCCAGTGGGTCTGATACTTACAAATGAACACAGTCCCACAACTGTAAATCAATAGGTGCCCTATTAATGTACAATATCTGAAAATCTAATGAATTATTTTATACAATAAAGTGGAATTTTCATCATTTGACAAATGTCTGTATGGGGAATTAACAGTAATACAAAGAAATGAAAACAAAACTGCTGGAGAACTTAACTCTTGGCTGTGCCATCCAAAATAAGAGATGACTCAAGAAACTAAGAGAACAATACATGACTGTGTGTTATTTGCAGTTTTGTAGTATGAGTAACACAGAAGAAGTTCCTAAATTACTTTCTGTGTTTAGGGTTGTTTGTTTGTTGGGTTTGTTTTTTTTTAATTTCTTAAAAAATAGGTAACATCTAGAAAAGTTAATGAATTATGTGATTTTTAAATACCTGTAGAACTTGAGCTGGAGATATGAATTTGACCGTTGAACATCAGTATGTTTATATGATACTACTCTGCCCCTTTTTGTTCCCACAGAAAAAAGATATTTCCCTGAAATATTTTCCTTGACTGAAAGCAAACGAAGAGAAAAAAAAGGAGACAGCTGCACTGATTTAAAATCAAATGGACTCGTCCTTACATTCCCACATATTCTCAAATCACTTTCATTTCACGTAGGATCACAGTGAAGGCACAGAAAAACTATTACAAACCATATCACAGAATCACAGAATCATTTAGGCTGGAAAAGGCCTCTAAGATCATCGCGTCCAACCTTTGACTGATCTCCACCTTGTCACCTAGACCACAGCACCACGTACCATTATCCAGCTGTTTCTTGAACACCTTGTGAGATACTGGATCTGAATCTCACTGAGTTATTGATATGGGTCAGAACCAACTCACTGTGAGTGTGTGTATGTGTGTGTGGGGGGGGAAGGGCTGGGCCTGGAGCTGCAGGTAAGGCTGCCTTATCGCATAATGCCTGTGCTGAGGGCACAGGGCAGAGCTGCAGGCCCTGCAGCTGGGCTGTCACTCAAGGCAGACCTACCTGGTAGCCCATCCACACCGCACACATGGAACCTGTGACTGGCTACAGCACCACCCACTCTGTTCTGGAAGGCAGGGACGGGATATTCTGCCTGGGAGGGAGAAATGAACTCTATAAATTCACGAGACTCTCATGTGGTCTCTCTCTCCTCTCCTGCAGTCTCAGCCATGTGAACCATCAGATCTTGTCAGCAACCATTTTTCCTTTCCTCCCCTCTTACTTCTCACTATCTTTACTCTTTTAGTCTATTTTCTTCTTTTACTCTCTTCTTTCTCTTGTAGGTAATTTAAAACTAATGAATTGTGTTTGACTAAAGCTAGCATATTGATTGTTTGTAGTGAGTGCTTTCTGTGGAATGGATGCTCGCGCTGAGTGTTTTAGTGAAATACCTTTTCTTGATTGTATTTTACTCCTGTAAAACTTTTTGCCAAAATATCTTACTTTTCTCACTAAGTTAAATAAATTTCTCTTAGAGAAGAGTGTGTGACTCTTTCTCCAGATGCTAATTAGAGGTTATAACAAACCAAAATGCTTTTAAAAACTCTTCCATAAAATGTAACTGCTCTGGGCAGTTTATAGCTTAAAATCTGGAGTGTAATACAACTCTAGGAATGGTGACTCCAGCACCTACCTGGGCAGTCCCTTTGATTGTTTAACAACTTTTTCTGTGTTATGTGAAGAAATTCCTCCCGATCAAGTACAATGGCCTCTTGAAATATCCAACAGTTATTAATTTATATTGCCAATATCATTAGACTAATAATCAATTTTTTTACTTTTTTTTTTTTTTATAAAAATGTGGTCTACTCAATGTTAACATTTATTTGCTGTGAACAGGACAGAGTTTTTCCTGTTCAATCAAGTGTTTGCTTATTCAGATTTTTGTCATTTTGGTTTTTTAAGAGTTCATCTTTGCAACTGATCTTTTACCTTACTAAAGACCAGGGGTGAGCAAATTCTATTTTGCTTCCTTCCAAACTACTCAAACATTGTACACTTAAATTTTAACATTACTTGCATTCTTCTTAAAAACAACTAATAAAAAAGAAAACAGAGGGGCAGACAGAGGGGAAAAAAAAGTAATTCCTAAATCCTCTGAGTCATAGGCTGTCTATTTAGAATATGTTTATTCAAAACCTAGCACAATGGAGTTCTGTTCCCATGACTGGCTTCTCTATATTAGTGTGATACTAATAATAAATTGTTATAAGCATGGAAAGTAAAAATTTTTATGCATCCAAATGACAAGGCAACTTTGACCTCATTTTCAAAAGCACCTAAATTGCCTTCAGAGTTTGAATGCCATTTACTTTCTTACGTACAATGGCACTTTTGAAAATGTTACCTAAGACATAAAAATGGACCAGTAACTGAGCCAAAACTGAGATACTGTGGATAAAGAAGATGAAAAAAAGAGAGAGGAAAATCCAATTTAAATGCATAATACATACACACACACACACGTATATTTTCACACATACATATACACACATATCAATTGAATATACAGTGCTTAAACAGCATAAAATTCTCTTTATCTAGGAATATTTCATAATAACTCTAACATCTTTCCAAGTGGCAAGCAAGCTCACACTACAAGAAAAGGAGTACTTCTGGGCACTACTTACCTTCATGAACCTTATGAACTCACAAACTACTTTGTCAGATGTGCAAAACTTCAAACCACAGAAACAACAGTGTAATCCAGAAAAAAAACAATTTATCCCAGAATGCTTTTTTTGCAAGCCTTCCCGCTTCCCCCACTGTCTTGCTTTTAGTTTCTCCACCCTGACAGCCACATTTAATACACCACAGAGCCTGCTGTCTCTGTTGAGCAAATTCAAAGCTGTCCTAGGGTAAACCAAGCAAGTGTTAAGATCCTTTAGAGTAAGGCATACATATTATTTAAGTAGTCCCAGATGGCTATGGGAGACTTGCTATATTTCGTCCCCAAAATTTAAAACAAATTTAAAAATATGGAAACGGGGAAAATTAGTCAATTTTTGCTAGCAGCATGTAAACTTTTATAGTATGGGAAGGCACTGAGATACACACTACAAGACTTCCTCAAACTTCTTTTACTTTTTTCACAATTTTTGTTTCTGATGTGAACTTTCTAGATTTAAAAAATGTAGATCAGTTAGAATGACTCAAATTTATCTATGTCATATCAAAGTTCTACAGAGTAAATGTTTGATCAGGCAAGTCTCTCAGTAAAAGTGAACACAGATCATCACAAAACTTCAAATATTTTGCACTGCCAGACGCTACCAGGCTTGGATGGGATTACTCAGGGGTTGGCCCAACTTCCCTCTTCCAGGAATATCTCAAGAATAACATCAGGTAATTTTTCATCCCCACAATGGTCATAAGGCTCTGTGGTACCCAGATTTTAAGCAGGCAGTCAAGAACAATGGATAAGCTTAACCAAGTCATGATGAAGATGATGATATCATCACTGTCATGAGGGCAGTTCTGAATTCCTTTTCACGAAGGTCTTTGTCTTCATATTTTCCTGAAATGGAGGTTTGGATAAAAACAGACTGGATGAGTCAAGATCTAGGTAAGTCAGAAAATAAAATTAGTTTACTACAGACATTTTGTGAAGACCTTAGCAGCTAATAATTTGAGAAATAAGGTTTACAGCATAATTTATTTTGATTCATAGTTATATTCTTGATTGCCTTCTGTTCCTAAGAGGCTTTCCTGCCTTGTAGTGCTTTTCTTTCTTAATTTTATGATCAACAGATCTGTTTCAGCAATGTGTTTTAGCTGGGAAACTCATCCAAGTTCCTGGTACCACTTTGACCTACAGACAGATCAAATTCTCCTCCATAAATTTGTCTCTGAGGAAGAAGCTTGGTCTAGAGAGGACTATTGTGGCCAGTCAGCTTAATCACACAGACCTCAGGGACCTCATTAGGCCTTAAAATCCACTTTCAGGAGTTGTTCAAGGACATAAGCCTTTCTTTAAATCTCCCAGTTCTGCTGACTCCTGTGTACCCAAGAGGTTACATCCCTCCCTATGGTAGTCAAGTCCAGCTATTGTACACTTGCCAACAGTGGCTGCAGAAACTCGATGATGACTGAACTCTGATGTTCACAGCCTTAACTCTTCCTCCTTCAGCTATTTGATGCTTGATATGCTGGCCACCAAGGGACAGTGTGGGCCCAGCCATACTCTGAGGCTTTGGCCCACAGACTTTCCTTTCAAGTTCCCAACTACTAAGTCATTTCACATTCTTTTGACATAAACTTGAGACCAATTTATTTTTTTTAAACGAATACTAGTAGCACAGGACCACAAATGGCTTGCAACTATATTCTCCTATGATGACTATATCTTCCCATGAATATGTTATTCAAGTACTTTCCAAGAAGACAAATGTCTACTTCATACACTGTCTGTACTGCTTGTATTAATTAACAAGCTTTTGTATACTGGCAGATTGGACTAGGATTAATAGATTATGAAGACCACTCAGACCTGTCATTTCCTAAGGCATTGTCAGCTAATCCAGCTGGGTCCCAGTTGAAAAGCATCAAATTTGCACTAAGAAATAAAGTAATCTATGTCATTGCTAGTTATTGACTCTTATGAATCAAAATAGAGTTTTACTGTTAGTGCATGTTATTTTTATGATGAATTCAGGGACAAAAAGTCTGCTGTCCTTATTGACTTCAATTTACAACATAGCTATTTCACTGTCCCATTCTGTCTTTAATTCAGTCACGAAAGGCCACGAACCGGAAGGTTCTTATTATTTATTTACACCACTCTACTGCCTAGACACCTAATCAAGGATCGATTGTACAACGACGTAGTATACAGACATATAACAAAGAAAACAGTCCCTGCCTCAGGCAGTTGCAGTCTGTGTGGAAAGTATAGCAGGTAAACACAAGTGATAAACAGCACAGGGTTGGATAAGCAAAAAAATAGCATGCATATAACATATATCAGAAACCAGATGTTCCAACTTCCTACCTAGGCTTTGTATTTGTCCCAACTTTAGCATCCTACTCTAGCAGTTGATTTTTAAGCTCTTTCAGTACAAAACTGTATGCTTACATGCAGATAAATTCCATGAATAAAAATTTGATAATAATTTTACATACGCTTAGAAATCATATACATATGCATTACACAAAAAGTTAAAAATTAGTGAGAAAGACTAACGGCAATCACTAGGCTTTGCATGTATATCAGAATGCATCTAATCATGAGTGCATGTAGGTGTTTTTACTGCACATCTCAGTTCATTGCATGTATAGAGCTAATACATATTGATATACTTCAACATCATTATCCTGGTTTATACTTGTATAGGACAGGAAAGAGGCTGGATAAATGGCTTGCAATAGGTAGCTGATACAGCACTAGATAGAAGTGGAGTGACAGAGTTACAGTCTTGAATCACTGTCCGTATACATACTCACTAGAAAACTCTCTTTAATTTTCATCATAATTGTTGTTTATAGTGTATGTTTTGTCGACCTGGTTACATTGATTCCAATGAGAGATGCCATTTTATAACTGATGGATGACATTAGGCAAACAAGTGCCATCTGACATTCAGGTTTAGCAATGACAGAAGGCCCAGTAGCAAAGCGAGTCAGTGAAAAAATCAACTACTCTACTGTAAAATGCCCTGGAATTTAAAACAGATTTATCTCACTGGATTCATTGAGCTGGCCCTTCAAATCAGGCCGTGCATATCTGAGGTGAAAACAAGGGCTGTGGCCTATTCAAATTCAGTGCTTAGGCTGCCCACCAAAATCTTCACGTGCAGCAACTGTTACCATTCTCTTTTCGTTCTCATTTTTGCAAGGGGAAAACCAACACCTACTTTATGTATTTAATTAGTTACTCATATCTATCTTCTACTTCTTTTACACATGGAGAAATGTGTAAGAATAGATCCAAAACAGAAATTAGAGCAGAATAAAGGCATGCTGACACTCCATCTGCTGCTGCAGAAAAGGCTTAGGCAGAGAAGACAGCTGTTTCCAGATGTTGCTACTTTTGTAGACTGAACTCTGTGAAAAGCCCACAAGTATGGAGAATAAGTGAGGAATGACAGCCTATGCCTATTCTTCTACATAAAACAAGGTCAGGGCATAGTCAGAAGTACAGTACAGTACCATCCAAGACTGTTGAATTCTTTTGTCATTATCACACTCCTTAACACAGTTTCGGCACATGCCAGATGATGCCTAGATGTGATTTCTGAATCAGCAGCTGTCAGGAGCTATTCCCATTAGCCAGCCTGAAAGCTGGGACGCTGCCCTCTCAGTGGAGCAGGCACAAGCTATGTGGACACAAAGCTGGATCACCACTTGGCCTCGGGAGCTTATAATGGTTTCTGAATCACTCTATATACTGATGACACATAGCTTTTTGAGGTGAAGGACATATGATTTCTCCATCATGAGGAAATACCCATTAAATCTATGTCTGCATCCCTTCATACTGACTTCCTCTAAAGACTCTTGTCTTGAAGACTACATGTCACAAGATGCATTTGAAGATAGCTCCAATGGAAAGAACTTTGTAAGTTTACATGGATCTGACAATACACTTGGCAAAACACTGTTAGGCACCTAGGAGAAACATCCAACTCAGTAAATTCTCTCAGTTGAATATCATTTATGTTAGGAAAATATTAGATGCAAGCATAACATTCATACTGCACTTGCTCTAACTATGTGCTGATGGCCAGTACCAGCAAGAGAATACTGGAGTAGAGCTAATAAGGTCACTAAATTATGTGTTAAGGTATACTGTGTATCTGGACATATCTGCATGTCTACACACACAGACATAGACAGCCTCAGATGCCCTCACAAACACAAAGAAACACTTTGAATAGGTGTTCTAGAATCATAAATTTGGAAGGTCAACAACAGCTGAATCTTCTAGGGTTAAGAAATATTAAACCCAAAACTCAAATTAAATCTTGAAACAGAAGGTCAATGACTACAAACTAACAGTCTCAGAAAACCAAGTCTTTATTCCTGAACTATTCTTGGCAAGAAGAAAAGAGTAAACCAATGTATTCATATTATGTGTCTTTTTTATCCATGTCCCCCACTGAGAAAATGATAGTTAAGCATACTTGCACATAGTGTATGAAAAGAAAATGAGCATTTTTGCTGGTTAATTTGAAGTGTAGATGTCTGATTAATTTTAATGCACTTATTCCCTAAGAAACTAGTTTATTAGAAGAAGCTGCAAGTGCTGCTCTTCTTCCCTAGATGTTGTCTTTTATACATTTTAAGATATTTTCTGTTGTTCTTTTTCAGAAAAGGAATAAAACACTCTTATCAACAAATCTATGTACTTTGGGATCTGTACCTCAGAGAAATTTCATGGACTTAAAAAAAAAAATAATTTTACAGAGCTGAAGCCAGGAAAATAGAGATGCAAAGTATTGATATTAAATTACATTGAAAAGGACATAACTCATTTTTACCTCTTTGCTCATATTTAATATTTTTATGTTTCAACAAACAACCTATGCTCACTTATTTGTGGAAGGGGCCTTATAGCTGCAATTCTGAGCGCTAGCTGAGGACATTCAGTGGCAAAATACTATTTCTTTCTTGTCTAGTGAGAAAGCAGCCATTCTGCCTTAGTTAAATCTAAATGTCAGTGGTCACGACTGATCCTGCCCAGGGTTTCTGTCATCCCCGTTAACTTGTGAATAGATGGATCAACATTTGGCACCCAAATTAGCAGATGAGGCCAGCAACACTTTGTGAGGTTGTCAGGCATTCTTTAGGGGACGGTTCTTGCTTCTCTGTAAGGACTGTGAGCAGGAAGGTAAAGGGAGCTCAAGCAGCCATGGAATTCACAGATACCAGTACAAATTTCATAATATGTCTGGGTATGCGACGACTGTATCCCCCTATGACCACTCTTTTTTTCTCTTTTTTTTTGTTGGTCCTTCCTCCCCCTGTTAAAAAACCAGAGATATTCTCTGGTTATTTTGAAAATCTGACTCTTCTTTGTCTGCTCTTCCAAGGGGAGGGTTCTTTTACACTGTATTCATCTTCAAGCTGGGACTGCCAATTATAGCTCCACCTGGGTTTAGGAATAAAAGATGTTAGACTGCAGCCTTTGTCCTTTTTTGACTGCTTTATACTGCTATTACATTGATTGCTCTTTGTTTCCCTGCAAATGGGGTTTTACAATTGCAGTCCACCTCTTTCCCTCCCTCTACCAGACTCCCTACTCCTTGTTACAAGCTTTTTTCTTTTCTTCTTCTTTTCTTCTTTTTTTTTTCTCACTTCTATTATTAATTTTTGGTAGATGTTGAGTTTTGATAAGAATCACTCATCCAGCTCTGAACTACTTTGTTATTATTAGATTTTTAAATCACACTTAGGGACAGGCAAAGGTAAGTCGGCAGTGAGATCAACACAGGTATTATCTTTATCCAGGAATAATGCAGCACCCTATGTCTCATTTACACTTTGTGATTATGACTGCTTTAAAAATGATTTTTCTCTCCATTTCAGAGACCTGATGTGGATTCTTATGAATTAGTGGTGGATTCCTGCCTCTTTGTGGTCTGTTCACATCTGACCAGAAAGCAGAGCAGGAAAGCTTCAGCCAACAATGCCAATACAACCCTATAAAGATTAATAGGGTACCTGAAAAGCAACAAGGACTTTGAGTGATTTCAAGGATTCCAAAGACTCAAGAAATCAATTTCAGTGAAAATGTCCTTGCTAATTTAGTACCTGATAGTATTTGACACCTCTGTACTCCGCTAAGAACACTGAGCAACATAAGGATTTCTGTGCATGCCTTTTGCAATCAGGATTACAAATGAAAATTAATGCTATCTAAATCCATAAGGACAGAAAGATAAAGAATACCCTTCTAATGCCTATCTATTAAAAACAAAAGTTAGCTCTATTATTATCTTCACATCTAATGAAAAGAAATAAATCAGTAAAAGAAAAGAAATTACAGACACTGGCTAAATAAGAGTGGAATACTGCCTAAACTATTAAATCTTGCATATCATGTCAGAACTGCTGCAGCACTGCTTAGCACTGAAGAACCATGTGAGGCTGTTGGGTATAAAAGCCCACAGCTCCTCCTGACACAAGAAAATTTGGATGCTAGTAGTCTTGATCTTGTCATTGTTTCATTGCACATTAACAAAGACACTGGCTCATGCTCGATGCTCAAAATAGGATAAAAGCAATCCATAAAATAAAATCTTTCCTCTGTTGATGTCGTAGGTATTAAAATTCTGTTTATAGTGAAGATTTTTATATGTCCTAATTACATACTGGAACTAACTATTGTCAGTTCTACCATGCTGAAAGAGCCTTAATGATGACATTATAGTCTGAATAGAATTTTTAAGCAGATCTAACGTAAAAAAAGATGTAATTAATCAAATTTTAAGTTTACTTTATCTAGGAATAAAGGCATGCTATATATTTCCCTAAGACTATTGCAATCTTTGTGATGCAAACAAGGTCTAGAGTAATGAACTTTCAAAAACAAAATAGGAAAGTAAATTACAGACATTTTAGAGGGCTGCAGAAGGGACAAAATACCTAATAAGGGATACATTTCTTCTTCCGATATCTATAAAAAGATCTTATAAACATTTTTTATCCTAGGAAACATGTTTCATCAGCACTAGCAAGATCATTATCCACATCCCACGTCTAGTGTGCTAAACAATTTGCACATACTGGAATACCAGAGAAGCAAGCCAATGAAGAAGGCTGGAGTGATCTGATGTATACTATTGGATCTCAGATGGTACAAATCAGATGTGTAAAGTTTTTTTGTCAACAGGTAGCAGCATTCACACTGCATTATTTCATCTGGAGAAAAAAAGGTATCATACTGGACTTCTCTTTTTTTCAATTTCAGCTTAGTTAAGAGAAAATTTCACAGAGTTTCAGGGAAATCTGACACACTTTGCATGGATTGTGTACACACACACTGTGTAAGTACATATATTGTCCATACACAGACATATCGCAGAATATGCACACAGGTTTATGTATAAAGATATATGTACAGCAGCACACATCAGTTCTTATTGTATCAAACTACATTATTGTGCAAGGAAAGAGAAAACTGCTGACCCTCAAAGCTTAGCAAACGTTGTGATCCTGAGCTGTGTGCCTAAGTAAATGTTTTATGTTTTAAGGTTACTTATGCATAGGTCAAGTAAAAACTTTAGAATTTATATATTTGAATCCTACCTACCGTACAGCTTTCTCTGTGTCTCCAGTGTGTGAGTAACGCAGGTTAATCACCAAAGTATGTAGCAGTGTTAGGACAAGTCAAAGCAGTAACCAGCCCCAGCTTCCATCTCTCATCTCTGCTGGCTGTGCTCTTCACTTCTGTGCATTGCCTGGCTTGACACAATGGCAAGCTGCACACACATTTAAATAAAAGGTGTCTAATGAGTGAACCTCACAGATCTATTTTATATTTGCTATGTTCACTGGCCTCACCTGTACTGATGAAAGCTAGTGAAAAACTTGTTAAAGGGAAGAGAAAAAGAAAATCAGGGCAGTCAGAATTAATAGCTGCTGCGCTACCATGAATGGTGCCAGAAGTGGCCTTTAAAATACAATTTCAAGCTAAAAGAAAACTCTCAGAAAGAAAACTCTCAAAAAGATATAACAAAGGTGCAGGAAGGTCATTTGTGCTATTCAAATAACAGTCACATTGAAATGTTACTGCCAGAAAAGCGTCATTTCCAACAAAAACATCTGTTTCCTATGAGTCACCTGAGTAGCATCCATGGAGCATAACAAGAACATGTATTTGAAGCAGAGATGTGGGAGCTAAAATCTCTGTGTTTGTTACTGGATTTGTCACAGTACTCATACAGGACCTTGCACACCCTGTTAAATATTGCTGTTAGGTTGCCTTCATCAGCTAAATAAACACACTAAAAGGTAGTAGAGTTAAAATAGATCTCATTGAATGCATCAGGAATCTGTTCTGGATTAGAAGTTCACTCCACCTTCTGCCAGTTAATTTATAGGCATTAATGCTCATGATATATATTGCAGTCCTTAGATAAATAGGCAGACATGGAAGAAGGGCCACTCAAAGACTACATTTTACTGTGCTTTGTGCTGATGACTCATTATTTTTCTGGGAAAGAAGGTCACTGCCTCTTGAATCATCAGCAAAATGGCAGTAAATTCTGATTTCAGACAGTGTACACTGCCTGAAGGGAGAAAGGAGAGAGAATTTTTTCAGATGATTCCTGCGAATTTTAGCAGTCAGACTTTTCCCCACCTTTTTATTTAGCTCAGGTACTAGGAGAACCTGTTCTGTCAGTGAAAAAGACCGAAAACATAGCCCTTGTACTTAGTCAGATAAAATTTGTTGAAAGAGATCTTCTAGAGCCCATAAACCTCTCTCCAGAAAACCTTGGCTTCAGCACTTCTTTCCGGGTGCCCATGCAGTTTCTGTAGCCTCATGTTGCTTACTGTTATGGCTACCTCAGTTTATTTGTTGCATCTGAGTGTGGAGAGACCAACTTTCCAATAAGGAACCATGCTGGGCACTTTGGCTCTGCAAATGGGAAAGGCTGGAAAAAGTAATTGGGACTGAGGTCTACGATATCACATCTTAGGCATCACTACTTTCTGTAGATAAGCTAGATAGAAAAATAAAGTCTACTGTAGGTCCTATGATATAGGCCTTGAAAAATTGGCCTGTTCTATTACTCCATTTCCTTTCATTTTTTAATTTTACTGGCATTTTTAACCATCATATTTTACTTTAAAAACTATTAAATATTCCAAGAAAATTATTGCATCAAACCTGAGCTCCTAATTGTTAAAAATAGCACCTTACTATTGGTAAATACATATAACACCAAAGTTATTATTTTATAATCCTCAAAGTGATCACAGTTTAAAGTTCCCTGCACCAAAATATCAATATCAAGAGGTGTAGTCATCTATAGGTTGAAGTGAGGTCATGAACCTGTATTTCTTCCATTTAGAAACCCTTTTGAAACAATATATGTGCATGTCATCAGTAGCTACAAAGTCACTTCCTTGTCAGTGCCTTACTCTGTTTTAATAGATCAATAGTCCACATAATCAATTTTTTACCAAAAAAAGCTTTCTCATCTGCTGGTCTGATGTTCCCTAAAATAAATTCTTCACATACCCACAGCAAGAATTGGGTTTTTCAAAAACCTGATAGCTTTGTCTGAAGAAGGAGTTGTCATTGGCACTCTTTAGTACTTAGTGCTCATTTGTTCTTATGGGTTTTTTCTGGGCTTTGAACCTTAGCAGTCAAACTAGTCTTTTAAGTCCAGTAGATTTACAACACTGAATCAGAATCTGACCAAACAATTCCCCCCCTCAAGTATTTGCTAAGCAGTGGCTAAGCTTAATATACTTTTCTCCTTTCTGTGTATTTTTTTGGGCAGATGTCTCTGGAATTAGACCAACACATTCATCCAGAAAACAAACTAACATCAGACCAGCATAAATTACTAGACAGCAGTTCCAGATTTGTTCAGAAGGGCAGTTACCTACACACACATACACAGATACATACACACATAAATTTAAGGTGGGTTTTCTTGGTTTGTTGTTTGTTTTTTTTTACTTTGGATTTAGAGGATAGATTATTAATTTCACTTCATCCCGTTTGGCAACTGTGAAAACAAAATATGTCATAAAATAGAACACTTAGACTCAACAACATTTAATTGCAAACTGAACATAAGTGGCCCATCCATCAAGTTTTTTAAAGCACTCATTACTCTCCCCTACCCCATGTTTTTCCACCCACCAGCACTCCTCAGGGCAGAGGCCAGACCTCTGTGAAAGATAAGAGAGTGAAACAAACACCGTGGAGGTGGAGCCCTGAGGAAGGAAGACTGCATAGCACAGCCACAGTGGTGAATGTGGGGATGGGAAGGTGGAGTTGCATGTCAAGCCCATAGCTTCTTATCCTCTCTTGTGTAAATCAGGACAGTGCTGAAAACACTGACCGATGTAAGTTGCGTTCTCTTTAACGCTTTCTGATTGGAATTTACATGCAAATTTTGTTCTGCTCAGAGCTAAGGTTTTTTAGTAGCAAAAGAAACAGGTCAAAAGTTTATTATACCTTTGCACAAGAAGTTTGCTAGATTAAAGGCCAAATTTTTTCAAAGCTCAGTCCAAAATGTCTAAACCAATAGATTTATGCAAAAGCTGTCTGTTTTTGCTGTGCTGGTAAAGTTCAAATGTAACAGTTTACATGTTTGTATGGAGGTGCTTTCCGCTAATTTGTCTTACTATGATACGGAGACAGGAATTAGCTTAATTCCTGTTTAGTATAATCAGTACTAACTGTTTCATTTAAAGCAGAATTGGGGAACCCTTGACCAGAGCTTCATTGGACCAATAATACCCTTGGCTTATAATCAGACTGAAAAAGCAGTCTGAAGGAGAGGAGGTGTGATTTTGCTTTCTAGAAAGAAAATAAGTCACACCAACTTTCTTTCATCATCACCAGGGACTGGACACCATCAAATAAGAGTAGGAGAGCAGCACTCCAACATCTGATTGCCAGGCAGTGTAAGACAAGGTCTCTGTGCTTATGAAAGAAGCAGAGACCAACTATTGAACATCTGTCCACCACAATGGTGTCTTCAACATCAATATCATCAAGGTTTGTGGCAAATGGAGTGCCAAAATGGATTATTATAAGTTTTTAGGAATTTAGGAGGTTTATATAAAGACTGACTAAGGAGAAGTAATTTAATGTATATCTGTATTAAATGAACAAAGAAGGGATCAGCTTGGTAGAATGGAAGGGTCAGGGGAGCATGGAAAGAAGGCATGATTTGCATGCCTAAGGATAACAAGTAGGCATGGAGGACCATTTCAGAGCTTGCACTTTACTCTGGATATTTGGAGAGAACCAAATCTTGTGCTGTCTTGGCCATATTGCCTGTTGGGAATGATATAGCCGGACCATGAACCATGCCTGATTGTTCCATTGGAAATTTGGCTAGCAGGGAACAGGGTGACTATTAAGCATCTAGAAAATCAGTAATTCATGACTGAGCTCATTCTCTGGTTTGGTTTTACCTAGTATTATATTTTATAATTTATAAAGTTACAAAACACACAGCCAACAGGAATTCTCATTACTCCTGGAGATTTTCCTTCCAATTTTAAAAGTGTGGCATGCACACGAGACATTGATACTGTGTATTGTTTCTTTCATACTATGGCAATTCTCTAGTACAAAATATTGTTAGATGTAGTAGTAAGCCAAAACAACCTGAAGATAACATAATACTCCTAAGAAATGCTATGAAATTTACATTCTCTTCAGTTTTTTTCGTTTGTAGAGAAGGGTTCTTATTTATTTAACCATGAGTTTTCTCTGAGTAAAGATTCTGTTCAAAGTAAGGCTTAATGCTGATCCACTGGTATTTCCTATGCAAATCTAACAAAAGTCTGAGGGAATGAGGAGCTAGCATTAGTACAAAACTTGAGTGGGCAGCATATTCTCTCGATGCCAGGCAGCAGGATTTGACTCACAGGAATGCTGGCAAGCATCTCACTTCTTACTCATCTCAAATGACCCCAGCTAAGATTTCAAAAATTGTGTGTGTAATTGTGTGTCTGTGTGCATGCGTGTGTGAGCCTCTGATTATTTATTTTCAAATAATCTATCAGAACCCCATGCTGGAAAAAGCATTTAAAATTATTTTTCTGTATGGAAAGAGAAGAATGATGTTTATACCCATCTTTATCTTGGATACCTTTCAAAATGCTACCCCTAAATTTCTATTGGGTAATACATTCCTTGTATGAACTGAAACCAAAGTGGGTCATTTGGCTTGTAAGAGACATCATTATTTTGAGTTGTGTGCTAATTAGTTCACTTTCACTGATTATCATTAGTACCTGTATGATTCACATAGGCCAATAATATGCACATAAAACCAAGAGAATGCGGATAAAAAACTTGGAGTGACTTAAAAAAGATTAAACAAAAGCTGCAAATACAGAAACATAAGAGACCTGAAATGAAAAAAACGACATATTAAACATCAAATTTAAATCTGCTTTACAGAAGGATTAAATACTCACTGTGGACTGTGAGAGAATCCATTTCTAATGGTGAATTTGTATCAGTCCACAGGGAACCCTATCAAGGCTCAGCTGACTAATGACTATCATTTTCACTTGATTTCATTAGTATTTAAGTTATAACATGAAGTAAATTCCCTTTGGTGCCCTGAAAATTAGTGATTTACATACATTTACTGTGAAGCTTTTGCTTTGACTAATATAAAACTGATTTGCTAGTTGAGAGTGTATTCTTTCTTATGCCCACCTAAGTCCACTCATTCAAAAACAAATGTTAACTTTTCATATGATTAGTCACAACACATCTAAGAGGCATGTTATAATAAAATTAAAATAATGCTGTCAGCCTGAAATCATTCTCTTCCTGGGTATGACATAACAGTCTTTGTTAGTAAGCCTCTACTTGTTTGTTACCAGATTTTTCTGTACAGGATGTGCATGCAATATGTCTTTTTCCTCTACAGTGTCCAAATCCACAGTGAGAGCAAAATATCATAGGCGAGCTTCAATTTATAGACAACTGATCATGAGTGACTTTGTGACTACTCTTGTAAAAGAAATTTTGAACATTTGGTCAAGATGGGGAGCTTTTTGAAAAGGGATAGAAGAAAATGTTGAAAGTGAACGGCTGCCTGGGTGCTACTTGCCAGAACCTTTCTCCTGGATTCCTCATCCAACTGAAAATAAAACCACTCATCCCCACCTCAAGTTTTTCCTACCTATTCTCTCACCTCCCATCACTGAATACTCAGACAATACAGCCTACCTAACTAGCTGCTCCTCATATACTTTTTCAGACTGTTCCACCTTTTGACTTTACTTATATCTCTCCTTTTTTCATGCTGCTCTTCACCTCCAGCTGCATTTTTTACTTTCTCCCATAAAATGCCTGACAAATAAAACAGATATAAGCAGCACCAAATCAGTATTTTGCAGGGAATTGCATTCACCCCAGCTCTCTTCAGAATATCCTTTCATCCTCAGCTTTTCTGTCTGAACCATACACAGATACAGCACACAGTCCAGTACAGCTAAGTAAATAATACTTTCTATTACTGTTAATATTAAAGCTCTAACCCACTGTATACATGACACTAACCTAATTATATGTTGTTCCCTTTTCTTATTTCTTTTAATGGGGCTTCGGGAAAGATTGCAATACTATGCTTAACTATACTGTGCCATATGCGTAAAACATCAGATCTACAAGCATAAAAAGTCCAGGTAACCCCAAACCTGTAGTTATGTTCAGAGGCACAAAGGGATTTAATCCAAAGTACAGTATAAAAAGGAGGTCTATAAGTGGATGGTAAGACAGTCCAGCAAATGAAGGGAAACTGGACACAAAAGTTGTGTGGAGAAGGAATGAGGGGGTAACACTCTGCGTTTGCCATGTATAATCACTTGTAAATCCTGGCCACACAGGAAGGATCCATGCAAAAGACTTCTGATTTGTGTTTCTACCATCAATTACCTGTGCCAGCCAGACACCCCCATCAAAACTGGAATGCTATAAACAGACACTGAGATGAGCCCATGTGTCAGGCAACTGTCAGGCTAAATAGATAGGGTGGGAAAGGGAAACAGAGGAAGGATTGTTATTCCTGTATTTTACCTGGCCTAATGAAATACTGAAATCTCATACAATTAATTCAAATCATGGAAAGGTAAGACAGAAACAAGCTGCAAACCCAGATCTGCTTCATAGCCTTTTGCCCCAGCTCACCAGATTTCTCCATCTTCTTCTTTGTTTTCCTCCTATGTTTTGATTTTATGTTTCTTTTGATTAGGGGAACTACTCCAGGTTCAATTATTCCAGTAATGAAGCGTGCATGAATCAAGAGCATGCAGGATGAAAGTTTTGCTTGATTTTTTTTTTTTTTAGGATGAATGCATCAAGTTGAAATGGTCCTTTTCCGGATCAGCTGCTGCATCTCTCCACTCTATATAACACTCCTCTTCTTCGATGCTCTTGGCAAAATATTGCAGCTTCAGCAAAAAGCTTTGAAGGTGAAAAAGTTTATTCCAAGAACATGGTGTATATGATCACGTAGCCTCTAAGTGGAGATGAAATGCTGAAATGGGAAGCTCCCATGACTATGCTCACTGCCAGTAGAGTCAGAATCTCCAGTTAACCCTTCCAAGCTTGTAGAATCACAGAATCACAGAATATGCTGAGTTGGAAGGGACCAACAAAGATCATCAAGTCCAACCCTTAGCCCTGCACGGGACCATCCCCCAGTGCCCATCCAAATGCTTCTTGAACTCTGTCGGGCTTGGTGCCGTGATCACTTCCCTGGGGAGCCTGTTCAAGTGCCCAACCACACGGGTGAAGAACCTTTTTCTGATATCTAGTCTAAACCTCCTGTGACACAATCATGATGCAGATTTATTTTGTTTTTTGTAGTGGATGGATCATAAGCAAATGATCAAAACCAAGTTTTTAACTCTAAAACAGCAATAAGTTAATGAAAAATAACAGTATACACTTCAGTGAAATTATGCTAGATGTCCCAAAGACCATGAAGAACGCATTTTTTTACCCATTTGATGTTAGCTTTGAGAATACTGGGAGTCCAGCAGTTTATCCTTGTTTACTTAAACATTCAAATCTCATTATTCCATGTCAGCAGAAGGTCTTTAATTTCTAGATCCAAGCACAGACATGCCTGTACTGTGCTGCAGAGCTCAGCTGAGATAGTAGTTCTTCTATGTTCCTGTCTGCTAGCAAATGCCTTTTAGCAAATAATATTGCTTTCAACACTGCATTTCCCTTTGAATTATTTGTAATACCACTGAGTGTTCTGCAGTCTTTTCTCCACCCCAGCAATCCAGTTTCAAAACTAAAGTACAATATTTTATGTTAAAAGGAAGTCTCGGAAAATTAAGACTACCAATATGTCATACATGCAAAATCATTTTGAAAATTCTGACCTCAAACAAAATGCGTTATTAGTTAAGCACAAAGAAAATCATTATTTTAGCCTACTGTTATTTTGCCAGGCCTTCAAGGTACATTTAAATGAAATCAAAGGAGTATGTGAAAGAGAATATAGTTTTAGTGACTCTGTTCACAGTGGCTGTTGACTGCTCTTTGAATTTCAACTTCATCTGTTGATAAGAGAATTTGTGAGCACAATATAAGCTATCCTTGAAGGGGAAAATGACAGCAGAGTGGACAACAAGAAGTACTTCATGAAAACGTAGCTGAATGTTAACATAAAGTATTTCTCTTCTTTCAATATCAGTGATTAACTGAAACCTTAACATCTCTATTATATTTAATCATTTCACTTTCTGCCTGTATGAAAGATCAGATTCATATTGAAACTTGAGATAGAAAATATTTTCCCTATTCTCTGCAAATCAGAGCATTATTGAAAGTGGCAAGGTATGTGAATAAGCATTGCCTTTAAGTGCCACTAGGGAAGTTGACAAACTAGCAAACAGAAAGGCTTTCTACACTACAGAAGTCAAAACAGAGACTGAGTTTTTCAGTGCCTGGTTTTGTTTACTTTGTTTTGTTTTCCCTTGCAGAATCATAGAAAGAATTTCATTCACTTGTAAAGCATGTTGTATGGCACAGCATGCTCTAAATGGTTGAAAATGCTACCTATTTGTGTAAACTGTGATTAACAGTCTGCAGAACTCAGGCTATCCAAATTTTGATGATTAATTGAGCTTTGTGTAATTTTCCTATTGTATTTGCAATAAACCAGACTGTACAATCTTACAGTAAAGTACCTAATCAGGATTAACTGTATCTCAGCAAATCTGTGGTTCTTGGTAAGGTGATCTTGTAGCTAAAAGCTTGTAGCTTCTCTAGTCCAGGCTACGTGGAGAGAGTACCTCTTGCTGAGAAAGTGTACAAAATTTAGTAGAATTTAAAGGGATGGTTTCTTCATGAGGAATGGAGCAGGCTTTGCTACTGGTATGACGTGTAGACAGATTGTATTAAATTCCATGTGATTTGTTTGAGTGGACCTCCCTAAAAACAGTTCTATTTTTTGAATATTCTGCTGTTCTATGCTGCTGACAGAGATTGATTATATATTATTATTATTATTACATAATTATTACATGATTATGTGGATAAAATAATGCTCTTTCTACACCTTTAGACCCTTGAGTTTTACTTGTTGTAATTTATCAGAAGTTATCAATCCTGAGAAATATATTAAGCTTTGGCTTGCATCTTCTTCTGGAAACCTTGAACTCATGGCAGATGTTGCTTTATACTACTTTGGCTCTCAAATTCACAGCCAAACAGACTATTGTAGGGTCAACTTAGAATCAACTACTGGGTGAGAGTTCACCACTGTCAGTGGGAAAGTGACATACAATTATATGAAGTTCTGGACTGGAATTTCCTTGGTGGAAGCCACTGTAAAAACTCTTATCCTTGGTCTACCCATGGACCCAGTTCCTGTCAGTTTAAAACAGAGGAGTCACAATGACATTTGAAAACCACGGCAGGTTTAACTTTAACTGCAAAGTAGTTTGATAACAGGATAAACTGATTCCTCAAAGACTATCTCCTTAGAGATAACCATTTCCTATTCTCAGATAAACACGCTGTCAAAAATTTTGGTGAGTTGCCACTGACAGTGCTCATGTGAATGACATCCCTGAACCTTTGGCTGCTATGACAATGCCACAAAGTATACCAATTCAAGTAGTGCTTTATTCTACCAGACAGTAATAAGCATGTAATTATATTGTAATTAAAAAGCAATTATTTACTGGCAACTACTGAAGATGTCTGTAATAGTAATTCTGAGTGCTACTACCATGTAATTTGTAGAGAGAAATAAGTATGCAATTACCCTGTTAGTAACACAGTAATTACCAAATACATCCATGCATCTTTCTGTTTTCTGACATGGAGTTACTGACACCTGCAAAGCATAAATTACATGGAAACTACATATGCAGCTGCCAGGTGATGTACAGTAGAATGAAAAGATGGCAGATATCATTTCAGAATTAGGGTCCAATTCACCAACATAAAACTGATATAACAGGTTGGTGATCAGTCCTCAGATCTGAACCAAGACCAAGCCACTTAAATCCACAGAGCCATACAGGCTTAAAAGAGCTATAAATGGTCTGTAAATCAAAACCAAATCTTTACATAGAATTACGGATATGATAAAATACACTGTCACAAGTCTGGAACTAGGAGCTTATTATGTGCACTGATTCTACCCTATCCAAAAGAGAGAGGTTCTGTTTTTTCCTATCACAGGTTGCTATCACAGATTGTTCACGAGCAATAGAGGTTTGCTGTATGTGGAGCCTTATAAGTCAGCTTCTCAACTCCATCTCAGTTAATTTTTCTTGTGACATTTGTAAAATAACGGGTTTGACAGAAGGTGGGCCCTGAGCAGAGGAACTTACCAACTGAGTGGGAAATCAGAAACACAAGTCCCAAGGCAAAAATGTCATAAACATTTTATAGAAAAAAATAAATACGTTTTTTTGAAGCAAATGACATGTCATTTTGTGACTGGTGTAGGCTACATTCACAAAGTCTATGTTTATTCCACATAAACACAGCCTTAGTCTTAGGCATGAGACTTGAAAACAGATTGACTGTTTGGGTGCTTAAAGCTAAAGCTTTGTTTATCTACATGGCCACACACTTATCATCTCAGTCTTGAAACTCGTGCATCTAATTCACACCCTGTACACCAAAGATCTCTGTCAAAAATCACACTAAAGCACATACAGACCTTAATTTTAAAAAGTTTTGACACTAAGAAATTGCTACGAGCTCTAAATTGTAGGAATGTTTGAATGTCAGTCCAATATTACACAACAGCCTACAATAAAGACCTGTCTTTGAGGTTTATTTATGACTAATTTGTCTAAAATGAAAATAGTCTTTTTTTCCTCAAAGAAGGGATGAAAGGAATAGAGAAACATAGTACCGTAAAAGACCTTCCAAATCACAAAGTCCAAATCCCAGAAAAGATGGAAAGCAATTTATTGCAACTAATGCAGTGTGATGTGAGACAATACAGTGTCATGTTGGAAAAATATACATATTTGTCTCCGGTTATATACCGTTTCCTTTTCTTGTTCTGGAAAAACAAAGTTCAGTGACAAAACTAACTATCTCTGTTATTTAGCCAGACCTCTGATTTCTGTTATTGCTAAAATTTTGCTTAACATTTGACATCTCGTTTTACATGCTTGCTGAATTACTTCAGCAGTGCCAGAATACAGCCACTTAAAATTTACAGTAATTCATTCAATGTTCTGTCAGCCACCAAGATTTATAGCAATGCTGTCCAGAGATGCCTGAATCCTATATAATGAAACACAAGGCTATTGATTACAAAATAAGATGGTGAAAAGGGGACTGGGGTGTCTTTCTAGAAAGTTATGGAGGAAATGTGAGTAATCTCAAAGTCCTTTTTTTGAAATGGAGCTGGATAGGCCCTCTCTTTCACATCACCAATAAATCAGAGTGATAGAGGAATTGAAGGTTTGTGCAACAGCTATACCAGGGACTGCTGCTATCCTTCTCTTCTCTGTCCACACTGGGATGTTTCAGGGTGATTAATTGTTAATTGGCAAATGTCAATATACCCTGGAGCATATTTTTGCTGAAAACATACAGCCAGGGATGGCCATTAATTTTTGCTTTGTCTTGTTTGCAAAATTGCACTGAGTGGCGTTCATGTCTTATAATTTATCCAAAGGTCTCTAGGGAACAATAGATTGAATTCTAGGTGCTGGAACTCTCTATTAAAACTTTGAATTAGATATAAAGAAGGATGGCTGTTGTGTCTGAAAGACTGGATTGCACTAAGACGGTACCTACATGTAAGTATATGACAATTCATTTCTTCAGTTAGACATGTGCTTCAATGCAATGGAACTGAGATCTGAGAGTGACCTGGGCATCAGCACTCTTTGTATGCCTCTTATTTAAGTTAGAATAACAGAAGGAAAGAAGAAAGAAAAACAAAAAAGAAAACCAACCAGCCAACCAAAAAAACCCTACAAAACCTCAGCCTTGCTTATTGAACTGACTTCCTGACACTGTGTTACCAAAACAGCTAGAAAAACTCTAAAGTCATGGCATGAGCTTTTAGTGACAATACAACTACTTCCCAGTTCCTGTTGCTTTGTTGTATCATTGTTACAGTCCAGTAGTTGTATTTCAGCTGCAGTGGTTTTAGAGTTGGTGCGGAGGTGGCTG
>NW_020955472.1:53126-125558 GCF_003031625.1 Empidonax traillii | reverse complement strand
TGTGGGAGTTCACTGTGTCTTTTTTTAAAATTAGTCAAAGCAGCCATAAATACATGTAAATAGGTTTGCATTCAGTATATGTTTAGTGGTTGTGGTTATTTGGACTCACAGTGTCTGTATGGGTTCTTCAGATTACTAAATAAAGGTAAAAATACATTACTGTGCTCCCAAACCTAGAAGTTTCCTTCCAGAACTGTGCTGAGGAAACTCACTCCTCAGTTGCCTGCTTTTCTGCCTGTAACACAGATAAACAGTTCATTCTCTGGAGCTGTCATTCTCATATCTTTCATGTGTTCTAAACTCAAAGGAAAAAATATTTCAGAGGAAAACAACAGAAGTCCTTCATAACTCATACACAGTAATTGGTGTCCTGTTGAAATCTGAGGCCGTATCTTGAATTCTTAGCACACCTTATGCTTGCCAGGACTTCACACAAAAGTGTAGCAGGACTGTGTCTTTGCTGATATAACTTTCATTCCAGATGTACAATCTTTTTTTTTAGTTTACTCTCAAAACATTTATGGATGTGTTTATATATTTATATATATATACATATGAAAGTTTCAGTCTAGTCCAGTGAAGGAGTGAGGAATAAAGAATTTCTGAATCTTTTGAGGATATTTATTCCAGACTTTCTGTCTAAGAAGCCTTTTTTTCCTTTTTAACTAACAAGACTTTCTACAAGGTCCTAAATGACACTATTTAATCCTAAAATAGTCAGTGTCTTTTAATAGCTATAGATAAATAAACAATTTCACTTCAATGCCAAAACTGTTAAAGAAATCCATGATGGGTATCTACCATATTGGCATTTGTTATCTCTGCTACATGAAACAAAAAAAACCCACCCTTTTTGACAGCAAACTGCGCCCTACTGTGTTACCAAAAGATGCAATAAAATTACAGAGGCAGCCCAAATTGTGATTGTTTTTGGAAAATTTTTCCTGAAGAATATATCCATATATACCAAAAGGTATAAAATTCAGGAAAGTTGCATATGTTCATCTTGGAACCCAGAAATTATCAATGGCATGATTTTTGGATACAGGTTCCTTGCATTTCTGTGGTAACTAGAAGGTGGATGAAGGGAGTGTGAAGTGGGGTTGTAAAGTGCCCATTGTAAACACAAAAGGGCTCCTGAAGCCATGGTGTATAGGTAACAGAAAACTGGAGCACAGCCATCTTCCACTTGTTATTATATATCTATATATCTGTAAAGATATCTTATTGTTACATGTATATATATCTTGTTGGTTGTATATCTTCTGCTTAGTGGCTTTCCTACAGGGAACTCACCTTGTGTTGGAATTCTAGATCTTGTCACTGGCAGAAGAAATGAAAAAGAAAAATGAGTTTCAGGGATCTCAGCTGCTTTGGTAGAAACAATTAGTAATTCACATTGGCTGAAAATGTCCATGGTGAAGGGCTGGGGGTGGGGAGTGAGGAGGGAAACAACAACCAAAACACACCTTTTCCATTCCTAACAGCCCAAAATTCAGGGCAAGAATTACCAATCAAGCTTTTCCTTAAGCATCTGCAGTCTTAGGCCTTTGAAATCAACTCTGTTAGGAAGCCCAGTCACCAATCGAACACGTGAAGGTGACATTGATTTTCTTCTAAACTGTCCATCAGTTCTAAAAGTCAAGCTCTATTCTTCCCAAGAGCGCAGTTCTTCAGGAAGGAAGCTACACCGTAGGGAAGTCCTCACAGACTACAGGAAGTTTGGAGGAAGAGGGGAGGATCCAGAGCATTGAATAGCTCCAGGGAAATGGTTATTATAAGTAAAAAAGCCCACAGCAGACAGGCTTAACTACAGAGAAATTGCCATTGTTTCTAGGATCATGCATCCATCATTGAAGTTCGAAGGAGTGACAACATCATCATCATTATTGTTGTTGTTATTATTACTATTATTGTCGTAAGCATTATTATTGTCATAAGCATTATTAATGGTTAATCAGATCAGCTAAAATAAGAGCAATTCTATACTTCTACTGGGCCTTTTTCGAGTTTTAAAAAAAGTTAACATTTTCATTCACACTTTTTTCCTCCCTTCTTCCTACATATAAGTTGGGAATTGGTCATTATACCACCAAACACTGGTACTGCTGTAACACAGAGAAAACATCTGTGTCCTTACATTTCCTAAAAGAAAAGATAAGCTATACCACACACTACATTACTCAGCTGTGCATTTTGCCGAGTGTTTGCATATAAATTTAACCATGAATGGGAAGCTTGTGACCATATCTTTGTCGGAAACGCATTCAGACATATACTATACTTTTTCAAATCTGTACATGTCATTTCATTATTTCTAGCCTATTCAGACTCCATTTCTTATCCTTTCCATTATCTCCCTGGAAAAATGGTTGAAATTGGGTCACTACTGTGCTCATGTCATCCCCTGGGCTGTTGGACACCTCATTTTTTAGGACACTGTTATATGACAAATTTAGCAATTTTTTTATTGCTTTTTATGTCAAAATTCAATATCTTGATTCAATATATCCCAATATAACATCCACACCAGGATGATGAGAGAGTTATTTAGAGCTCTTTTTCAACTGATATTTCCCACTTTCTTTTGTGAAACAGCAATACAGTCTCTTCCAACAGCTCAAAAAAAGCTACAGGGTCACATCTAAGCCAATCACATAGACAATCATATTCACCCTTGTCTACACATCAGAACAGAACTGGTGCAATCATAAATCTCAAATAATACAGCAATGCTATATGCCCTTGGGCCATTAAAGGAGGGCAGGGTTTGGTTTGATTTGGTTTGATTTGGTTTGGTTTGGTTTCCTTTCTTTTTATCTTCCTTTTAAGTGTGATGGGAAGTTTACTGTGAACTAGCTTTAGTTATAATTTACCTCTTCAGAAGGGCAGTCTTATGAGAAGATTTTAACTTTCAACATGCAAATAAAATTCCTGCAGCCTTTAATATTCTTCTAAGCAATTTTCAGGGTTACTTAAACCTTCTTTACCTCTGTTTGGAAATATTTAAAATAAAATATTCCTAACATTAATCAAATTCATTGAAATAACTTTCACTGACTTATTATCTAAAGAAGATGATCATACTACAAAACCAAATTAAGTTTAATTAAGTCACTGTTTCAGGAAGGCATAGAAATTCAGATTTGCACAAACTCATATGGAACCTGGACTTTACATTCGAGTAAGTAGTTGAAATAAGTGAGAAAAGACAACTCAAGTGTGAGTCTCCTTTTGTTTATGCACTTACATTTAACATGCTTTTGCACATGAAGGTTTATCACTGGTGAAATATGGCCCAGCTCATTTACAGCTAGAGCACCTGAATACATGATGTTCAGAAATGTAACTTCCTTTCCTGTGGCAGTCCCATTTTGTTTCAGATTAAATTTTATCAATGCTTCAGTTCTAGAAAGTTTTTAAATCAACAGAAGTAGGAACAGGGGCATTAATTTACTTTATGGTATTTGTTCACTGATACAGACATTTTAGCATAGAACAATGTATATCATTTAAATAACTTAAAACAGATGGTTTCTATTGCCCTGAAATAAGCCACAATAAGAAGTGGTCTGCAAACCCAATCATTATGAGCAGATTTGCTGAAAAGGAAAATTATGCTATCCTGAAGGCCTGAGCTTTCAGAGTGCTGTAAAATCTGCAATCAGGAGGCCACAGTAAACACAGGCCTCTCATGCCCTATCTTCTACAGAGCTGTTGCCAAAATGGCCTGTGTTGCAATTAAGGAAACACAACGCTCAGGGTTGACCTGGCGCTGATGACCTCTGGCATTCTCACCAATGCACGATGCCTGAGTGATTTTAACAGGAGTAGACAACACGCATTCAGAACACCAGCAGTTTATCGGTAGCACACAATAAACACTCAGGCCACCATCAGCTCTACAGCAGCGCTCCCACCCTCTCATTCCAACTGGTCCAGCGCCACAGATATATACCAGGAAGTACTTTGGAAGAAGGTGAGTACTGCTGTAGGAGCTGAAAGAGAAATTCCTATAGTCTGAACCACATGGCTAATACCTAAAATTGAGCACAGAATGAATTAAAGATCCCTGCACAAGAGAGTGAAATCCCTGCCATTATTTTAAATATGGATCCAAACTGATGAGTAGATTTCATTTGGTTTTTTTTTGCTTTGGATAATAATACTATGAGAAGTAACCAGTGAATCAGACTGTCATTAATTATTATGGTCACTTGACAGTTAAATTTGCAATCACTAAAGGCTAAAAGATATATGGTTTAAATTCGATTGGAACACCAGTAGAACATAAATAACACATTTTATTACAAGAGCATACAAAATAAAGAGGTGTATTGACATGAACACACACAAGATCAGGCAAGAAGGACTAACTTACACCTTAACTGAGAGAGGTCAGGTGTCAGTGAAAAGTAGAAAGAAGAAACTTGAGCTGTGACAGAGAGTCTCTAAATATTAAGAAAAATTAGGAAGCTGTTAATTAATTTCAGGATATCTTTGCCATGTAAGTTTTCCAAAAGAACTTATCCTTTTATGTTGTTTTTTTTTTTTTTTTGACACTTGTTAAAATAGAAGCTTCTTGACTGTAACTGAAACACACCTGAAAGTTGATTGCTTTGGGAAAACGATAAGATTTGTGGTTTTATCAGTCAGGACAGAAGTAATAGAGAAAGAGAATAGGTATTTTTCAAGGCAAAAAACAGTGTTAATACAACTTGCATAGGAAAAATCTGCATCTTATTGAGTAATAGAAACAGATTTCTTCATATAAACCTCAGCACTATAGTTTAATTTTGTGACAGCATTAGTTTGCTGTAGCAGCTTATCAGTCTCCAGCTGCTCTGCTGGGATATTCAGATTTCAGCTTTAGTAAGAACAGCAACACAAATGAAAAAGCAACAAAGAACAGTTAAATGTCTGTCAAAGCAGGTCACAGAGATACATCTGTCTTCTTTAAGGTAGGAGTGGAAGTAAGGAAGTGTGGGAAATTAGCTCAAACTGGAAACTTAGAAAGCTGACATTGATGTGGTCACTATAGTGGCTCCTAAGATGTTTCAGGCTCTTGTGATGCACTGGTTCACTGCAATGTAAAACCTGAAAAAGAGAGGAAGTAATCCTAAACTTGCAACATCCTGCAACACTGTGGATTATTTTTAATGAAAGAGGGAAAGAGAGAAGTACGGTGAGGTATTTTCCAAAATTGCTGCAAAACAAAGCACTTAAAAATCTTTCCAAGCCCATTGCTTAAACCTGATGACCCTGGATCTTTCTGGACAATGATCACATGACTCAAGTCCAAGGACTGTTGGTTTCTTCCCAAGTAAGACATAAGGGTTACATTTCTTCCAGCCTGGCTTTTTCTTTTACTTTAAATCTTAATTCTAACAACTCTTAGCTTCTATTGATCACCCATGTCTTTACAGTTCAATTAAAGTATTGTACATGGCATTTGTTCTCAAAGAATAGTGTCCACTACTGTTATCCACATGTAACGCAGCTTTTAATCACAGGAACAGCATTCACTAACAGTACACTGAAATTACTAATCTTTTTTTCTCAGTTCTTGTCATTGGTAAGTTAAATGATGCCTTTCTAGTTCTCAGCCTTCCTTTAATTGATAACAGGCTACTTAAAAAGAAAATATTAAACCTTGTGTGAAATGTATTCTGATTCAGATTAAAGAAGCATTTAATAGTTTACCTTGCCAATAGCAAAGACCTCCAGAGGAAAGGAAAAAAAGAGTTCGACAAGACAAAAACTAGTTTTCACTGGCTTTTAAGTTGCTGAATGTAACAAGGCTCTGTAACACTTTCATCAGCCATCAGCATCTTGGCTCTGGGGTAAAAAACCTTTGATAAAGAGAAAATTCCCCCAGTCACATAATATCAGGAAAAAAAATGTTAAGGGAAGTTTGCTTCAAAGATAATCTGGCGGTGCTGAATTTTAAGGAAACTGTCTTGTAATTTGTCACTGTGTCACAATGCTTTTACTCATCATGGTAGGGGGGTTGATAGATAATCCATCAGTGGCTTCACAACAGCTCATGAGCCACTGTTTGATAGCAAAAAACATTTCAGAAACATATGGTAAGATAATAGTCTCTAGCTACTTTCTGTTGCCATCTCAGTCCACTGTGCTATGACATCTACCCCTGTGAAAGATGATATGATAAATCTCAACTATTCTCTTGTCCTAATGGGAAGATATGGTGAGATGCTGGCTTTCCTAAAGATGCAGAGTTGGATTTATGATTAATTCACTTTAGTATTTCAATTTTATTTTTCCCTGAATGTATACAGAAGGGTAATATATGCATAGAAATGTTTGCATATATTAACAACTTAAATTAATGTAGTTTACCAAAAAAAGCCACTACAACAGTAATTTGTCATAAATTAATGACACCAAATACAAGACTCCAATTCATAGATCAAATCTGATCCACGTCAGTAATATCCAAAAGCATTCACCAGCTGATGGCTCTTTACTGTTTCTATGACAGCTATATCCCCAGGACAGGCTGAGCATCACCATTTCCATCTGGTGGAAACAACACTGGATGAACAAATGCTAATTTAGTTCTCACATGCACTGACACTGGAGTGAACTAGGATGAAAACTACATTTTAAAAATTTAGCAAATCAAAGGCAAGATCAAAAATACATTGCTAGCCTCCAGGGCTACCACCAGAAGTACTCATTAATTCTGTATGTTTCCAGAATTAGGCTTCTGTGGGACTCCCTGCTTATACCTAACATAAACAGAGGTGTGTAACCCAAATCAGTGATGCAACTTATATAATTGTTGTATTCAACAAACCACTGAAGTAGATTCATGGCTTAGGAATTCATATTAGTTCATCTTATAATCTTTTCTGGAATCTTTCTGAATAAGAACTTCCTTCTCTTTTAAATTCAGCCCTCTTTCTTAAGAGAGAGAGATTCTGCATTGAAAAATACCTCTATTTATCCTTTTTCTGTAAATAGATATAGTGACTCACCACCTTACTTGAACTGGAATCTATTGTAAAATTGTCCTTGTCAAACATTCTTTCACTTGACCCATCACCCAAAGAACAAATAAAACTACCAAGAGGTAGTTCTGTTCCCTCTTCTTGAAGTTGCCCAAGGGATCTCAGCTTAGGCTGAAGTTCATGGTATTTACAAGTGCATGTTAAGCCCTGTTTTCTGACCAGATCCCCATTTCACACAGTTCCTAAGTGTGGACTGAGACACCAAGGTGAGTAGTAGCTCCTTGGTTCTCTTTGAACATGCAGCCACATAAACACACAGTCTAGCCTATAAATAACAAAACAGAAAGATAAGGCGCCTTTAAGTGGGACATAAATCAGTGTGTTGTGTGTCAAACCTCCCTGGGTTGCATATTTGCATAATGTAGTATTAGCTACATAATCAGCATCTTTTAATTATTTATTTCCCCCCCCTCAGAGAGCCAAAACGATTCTTTCTCACAGCAAGCCTTATTAAATGTACAGAGGTTCACATAGCTGTGTCATGAAGTGATTTCCTCATACAAAGAAATACTTTGTTTTCCTGTAACATACTACAAATACCAAAGAAGAAAATGTTTCCACAATAGACATGCATATTATTCCATAGAGACATACCACAGGAAGGGCTTTTCTGTTGCATGTACATAAATTCTGTCTGCTAATCATATCTTGATATTCTAAAAATACAGTTTGGTCCAGATGTATCTCAACTCTAGATGGTGGTAAACAATGGCATCCTGCTGTGCTGCCTTGACAGTTCAAATGGATACAGAAACCACCCAGTCTTTTTGAGGAGTATCTCACGGTCACCATTTTAGAAAAAGGTGAAGCACCTTGACTGAGTAGTGTTGAATTACTACTCTTCCTATTCCTCATAGTGGATGAGGAAATTGTGAAAATCTGTTGACTGCTGATTGCTTTCATCTGTAATTAGACTTAAACATACAAGATTGCCATGGTCACTCAAAGGCTGACAGAGTCCATGCTCCTCAATTCATCATGTTTGAGGGATTTTCCCAAGCTGGGTCATCATTACATTGTGTAGGAGTTAAATACCAAAGATACAACACACTTTTGTTCTCCCACACACCTTCAGATCTCTTTGAAGTTTCTCAAATTAACAGATTTCTCAGGTTTCTCAGATTTGACAAAACTTCCACTTGAAAACTGAACACCAATGTTGTGCTAAACAAGGAGTCTTTGTAAATTTTATATTAATAATCAGACCAGGAAACATGTAGATCCATATCTAGCATCTTCTAGATAACATCCACAGATTAAATCAATAATAAAAGCACTTTGTCAAAGTGCCTTTTTTTTTTGTAATGGATTCTGAGGCTTGGTAAACATAATGTGTTTATAGCATTTATTTCAGTATTCACAAAATTTTGGGGAAGTGAATTAGCCTTTTCTACTAGTCTAGTTTCTCATTGAGCCAGAATAAAACATGAAAATAAAACAATGGTCTCCCTTATATCATAGGTATAGTCTACTGTATTTTCGGTTTTTCTGAGCCTGTGTACAGTGGAAACAAAAGGTGTACCTCGCTAAGTTACACCTCGCTAAGTTTTTCAAACAGAAATCAACTCTTACCCATTAACAAAGTGCGCTGTACCATTACTGCCATGCCCTTCTCTTTTGCAGTACTCCCTCCTTTCTCACTACATCCAAAATTCTTTTGTGTCAAGAGTGAAGAGGGAGAACAAGATTAACCATATAAATATGTAGTGTTGCATAATATCCTACCAACTTTCTTAAGAAAAACCTCTGCTGGAAGTTTTGCTGGAGAAAGGAATGCAAAAATCAGCCCTCAGTAGAGACACTCCCTACTGAAATGAGGTGTTGGAGTCAGTATATGATCTTCAGAACATGATTAACAGCTTGCCATGTCTTGGCAGTTCCAGGAAACTGTAAGTGGATGAATCTGACTGCACAGCCTAATATATTTGTTTGTCACAAGAAGTATGTACCCCAAGAGATGCAGCTTCTATTTTAGTATTTTGCTGTATTACTCAAGTGAACACACCTCTCTAAGAAGTACCTTCAGCTGCCTGATTGTCCTTTGGAAGGCACATTTCCTACATAAATGAATCAGTATTTACCTTAGAGATGCCTGTAAAGAAAAAGAAAGATATACTTCTGCCTGATGTGGTTGCTCAAGACATACTGTTTTAAGATCTGAAAAGAGTAAGATGGAATATATTTTTATTTTTGAGTTTAAAATGACCTTTCAAGGTAGTAGTTATTTCTCCAGATAGCTTCAAAGTGTGACATTCCTATTGTATAAGATCATTTCAATAATCCACAGATTCTCAACAGCTCTTCTTTGGGGGAAAAAGAGAGAGAGGAGGGGCACAGGTGTGTGTGTGTGTGTGTGTGTGTGTGTGTAAACATAATTCTTGGGAAACATCAAATAAAAATGAGAAAAAAGGCTGGCACCAAAATATTTTAAAAATTTATGGAATACACTTTGACAGCATTAAATATTTCTAAACTATATATATATACCTGCTTTGTACTAAAAACTAAAATACAAGCCACAGAATTATGAAAATGGCATGGTTACTTTTTAAACAATTTAGTGTAGCATAGGCAAAGCTGAGTTCTTGTTTGTATGAACTCATCTTTTCTAAACCCAGTGTTTAATAAAGACAGAGAGTAGAGCAATTATTTTATCTACAAAAATAAACAGCTATTAAATAGAGCAAATATTTGATTTTTAAAAAGAAAATGTTTTAAAATATTGCATATATTTGCAAATGTTGCACCAATTTACTTATCCTTGTTTATCTACAGTATGACCAAATTTAAAATTGCCCACATTCAATTTAATTTCTTGTTTTGAATTCAGATAAGCAACATTGAATTTTCCTAATTTGTTTACTACTGCTGCTTTGCTTAACTGACAAAATTCAGTAACCAGCTCATAACAGTCTCTGCACCACGAATGTATTAATGAGCTGAGGATGCCAGTGAAAATCAGGATGAACAACACATCTTATTTTCTTTGCTTTCAACCTATGTTATAACCAGGAAGGTCAAGTTCTAGTAGCTCTTTTTTCTTGCCCCATGCACCGATGTCTCCTGAAATTTTTCTCAGTGTTACGCTGCACTTTACAGGTGCCAATACAAGACTAAGCTGATAGAAATGCATCAAGGTTGATCTATTTACAGTGGAAATTTTCTTATCCTTTTTTTTTTAATATATTCAGAATAGTTAGGGTTTGTTATCCATTAGTATTTGCATCACCATAATAGCAAACCTACTAAGGTTCTTGCCAGGAATAGAAAGACAAAACTGCCTTCAGTCATCCTAACTCTTACACAGAAAGTTTGACAATGAGTGGAGAAGAGGAAAGAACATAAAGTATCAAAGCAAACTATCTCCCAAATATAACAAAAAATAAAAGAATACAAGTGCAACAACACATCAACAATATTTAGTATATTGGTTGTGCTATAATCAAGCATAAGAACCATAAGCACCATAATCATAATATTTTCTAAGTCACTGGACTTATTCAAGTCAATAAAATGGAAGTATCAATAGCTTTGCAAACAAAATAAAACCAGAAAAGTTGAGACATGAGGAAAACAAAATTCATTCATCATGTGCAATAGGGTAGATGTCCTTCCATTGTCAGTGGCTTAAGTTACAGACAAGTATCTGAATCTTATAAATCATTTAGCTTTTTAATTCTTGTCTAGCATTCGACCTCCCAGAAATATTTATAAGTGGGAAGTGAATACCAAGAAGAAGTCAGGATATAGACATGATGAGGCAAAGTCCTGCTTCCTACTCCAGAAATTCTGGTGTTGAAATGACTGCAAAGCAGCCTAAAGCCAAGATACAGATATGCAAGGGGGAGGCAAAAAGGAACAGAACTGGTTGGTAAGACAAGCAAACCACTGAAGAAAGCAGTTCCAGGTCAGTTGAGGCAGACTATAAGTAAACCTAAAGCTAAACATCTTCTGTAGGAGAGTATTATCCTCAGATTGATCTGTTTCTCCTAAAACATCAAGACTAAATTCAATTCTAAAGTGTTCAGCAAAATATAAATTGATACCCGCTCTCTTAAATCTCACTTTTTATTGTTTATTAATTCATCATTCTCTTCCTGATACAGAGACTGTCAGATGTTATCAAAAACCAATGAAAATTTTTCACCTGACTAATAAAGATTAAAGTAGACACTTTTAATAACATTGTTTCAGTAGAAGAAGTAAAAATGTAATTGTGAGATAGATGAAAAGCTAAGAATGATTTTCATAAAGATTTTTGCGAGTTATTTCTCTTTGTTCATTCAAGGAACCATCACTGGAAACAAAGCTCTAGGTTGCAGGATTGGATAGCAGATGATGTCTGTTAATACAATCAATATAATCAATATAATCAGTAAATCACATGCATTTATATTTTTCTGATAAGAAAGTATTGACATATTTTCAAATAAAGCTGAACTATTTAACCTTTATACAGTTCACTTTTTTCTAATTACTTTATTGATTTCTTTGCTGAGGGGTTTGAGGATGAGGTGGGAATTTTGTTTCTTTTCTTTAAGGAACAGCATTGTTAAAGAACCAGTCCAATATTTCTATGCTTATTTGAAATTGATTAAGTTTCCCCTTCTGTTTAGTGTCTTTTATATTTTTGTGTCATAAGCTAGAGTTCATGGGCACATTCCTTTCAAACCAAAGAGATAAAGCTGGTACTAACCTGGTTGCAAATCCATGCTCTGCTACAGATTTCCTGTTATACCAGACATCTAAATGTTTTAGTTCATCTGGATTGAATTGACTTGTCTTCTCAGCTCATAAAATTTAATACGCATCAAATTAATTGCAATGTGTCAGGTAAGAGGGATTGCTGGGGATAGCTCAGTGATATTACCTTCTCTTCATAAGAAACATGAGAGGAATGCACTCAGAATTGATGTTGGAATGTTAACTATTAAAAATCAAAAGAGTATAGTTATACACAAGGAGAGGAAAATATTTAATATATTTATAGATATGTAAAATGCATCTATTCACACATTAACATGTACATAATGTATGCATGAATTATTTTAACATCAGATTTATATAATTTTCTCTTCTTCTTCTAGTTTACAGGGTTTAGTCCTTTTCTGTAAGCAGAACTGTAAATAGACAGTCTCTGAAAACAGAAAAAAAGAATGCTTGCAGCCCTGAAAAATCCCCACAGAGGTTCACTTAAAAGCCTTATTTAATAAGAAAATGAAAGAAAGATCATGATAAATACACTAATACAAGCTACAGTATAAAAGAAACATTTCTAGTATTACTTTTTCATAAAACAGTCTGCTAAACCAGCAATGAAGCATTCAGTGAAACTGGAGAAAGGGCTTTTTTAATATGTTGAAAGAAAATCCTCCATGTACACAAAATTTACCTGCAAAATCTTTAACAAAAGGGTGACAATCCAGCACAGGACTGAGCACTAACAAGAGGACAATGAACAGCCACATTTTCAGTTTATTAAGATTAACTTAACTTCCTTCGTGTTATTAATCCTGAGGCTTCTAAGCACCAGTCATGATCTGACTGGTTAGGATTAAAAAAGAAACCTTCCTGGGAAGAAGGTTATTGACCACTGATCATATAGACTTGTCTCTAAATCACTTGTTAGTGTCCAATTTGCAATATGCACTGGTTTGAACAAGTGTGGTTATGTCCAACATTATTATATTTAGAAGTAGGTTATATATTTAATTTCAGATTGTTACCTTTTTTATTAAATTCTTGATGAAACTCATGTCTTTTATTTTCAAAACCCATTCCAAAATTCCATGTCCTTTTTTCTACCAGGTTTATTGTAACTTGCTTCTTTTTAGAAAGATTTTGTATGACATAGTTTGCCTTTCCACTAGCATTATTATGTATTCAGATCAAATCTCCTTTTATAATTTATCCATTTTAACTAATGTAATGTATACATCTGTACAAAATATATTAGAGGAGAAGTAAATGTAAGAAGCTTATTTATTGTACATTTATTTCTTATAATACCCTCTTGGTCTAGACAGTTTCCATTAGTATTTTCAGGGGGAAAATACTTAAATTAAAGTCAAAATGTATTTCTAGCATGATTTTCCAAAAATGCAACCTTAATGGGAAATTACTCTTTTCTGTAATAACTACTATAAAAATTTCCCCATTTAACAATTACACTACTAGAACTTGGGCTGAATAACATAGGCTAACTTAGAGCCTGACAGAATTTCTTTCTCCTCTTGCATGTTCTCATGTTGCACAACTTCCCCTATTTTGTTCAACTTAACCAGTATATTTAAGTAGTACAACAGACCCTGACCACTAATAGTTACAACCTCTCTGTGGTTGCAGCTACTGACAACCTCTGGTCCCAAGCAATGATTGAATCTTTACCACCAAAACCACGACACCCATCTTGTACTAGCTGAATTAAAGAATATTGTTAGAGATAAGAAAGTAGTAGATTACAGTTTCTGTGGAAAGCACGTCACAGCCACATAAACAAGGTCAGTGTATCTTGTTTTTCCCATACATTCTGAGGAACATCATAACAATCTCTGTGGCCTTTAAAGAGCTCATGTCAGTTCCTGAGACCAGCTTTAGTATGAATGCACTGATATATAATATATAAGATAGATACATTTATATAAAAATAAGTGTGGGATTGTGGTAGTCCTTACTTAATGCAGAATGGCATTGCCATCTTCTGATCAATGCTTTAGCTTCTCTTATTCATTCTCTGGCTGTATTTCACTGCTGGTCTCAAGTTAAGGAAAAGTTTCATTTGTCTGGAAGTTGATGCTGTTGAGGAAGGATAGGGATTTACTCCCTACTGACTATGTTTTTCTGAAAGTTGACAGCTTCATCACAAGTTCCTCCATGCCTTGAAGCTGGTCCCCACAGTGGAACCTATTCCTTCCTCTGCATTCCCCCAGACACTACACATTCCAAGAGATTCTTCAGGGATTGTTCTAATGGCCCTGCAATTCGTTGTGAGGTGCTTTAAAATGAAATAGCATTTCTTTGCCAATTCTATAGCAAAAGTGAGAAAAGAATGAAATACCAGATGAGAATAATCTTGCCTGGATGCATACTGTGGAAAACATTGCCAGGCAATGCGTACTATAGAAAACTCACCTACTGGTGCTGAAAGATTCACTTGGACATGTAGCATGCTATGAGCCAGTGCTTTTCTCAGAATTTTGTCAAAGCAGCATGACACTCTGAAGGCAAAAACCACTAACACAATTTGCGTTAAAGATCACCTATGCTAACAGACATTTGCAGCTTTTGGAATCCTCACAGCATTTTAGGCTTGCAGTTGGGTTAGCCAAGCTAATTAATTCCTTTGGACCACATCATTCATAAAGAGAAATGATATTCCTTGTCAAACAGCTGAGCCCTTGATTTTTCCTTTTTCTTTTCCTTTTTTTTTTTTTTTTTTTTTTTTAATTCAAGCATCTCAAATTTGCAGCAAGTATTCATTTCTTTTTTATGAGCCATCTGGCTTTCACCGTAATACTATTATAATGTTATTTGACAACTGACATTACTAGTATGCCCAGTTCATTGTTCTTACAAGTTTTCCAAACTAACATTAGCCAACTAGCTGGACAAAGTGCACTATGCAATTAATTACATAAACCTTTCAAATCTATATGAAGAAACACTGTGAATCATGGTGCCATAAATACTTATTTTCACCTATGCTTAAATATATTTGACTCTTAGACATAATCACAGTGGACAGTCCAGTCCCACAATTTTCTTTCTTCCAATTAATTTGTAATAGTGGCAAGGTGCCTGCTCAGGGGATGCTCAGATCCTATCCCTAACATAAAATGTAGTGGGTCTGCATAAGTAGCTGGCCAGAAAGGGAAAAAGAATCTTTGTGATAGTGTCCTATCATGTGCCAACCCTGACACACTGGTGCCACATGCCTCTTTTCAAAGAATTATGTCAGTCCATATTTAATTACAGAAAATAGCTTACATATTTCTCGTACACAGCATATTTTCAAACCAGAAGTGTCGTGTATAGATGGTTGACACATAATAAGAAGAATGTCAATTCCTAAATAAACAGAGTATGAGTATTTACCTGCTACCCCAATATGAAACAAATGGGACTGAGAAAGCATAGTGCGTTAGATTAGTCTAATACACGGGAGTCTAATACATGGGATTAAAGCCTGTGTCAGTAATTGTAAGGGTTATTACCATCCCACAACTTGTGGCTAACTTTCATTTTTGTTTGCCTGTAGTTTTGATGCAGTACCCAAGTTTATTATAATTGGTGAACATTTTATGCAGATCTGCCTCTCCTTGTGCAACATACATTCCTCATCCCTTTTTCATGTTCTTACATGAAAAAATGAACAATTAACAACACCTGCACTAATGAAGGAAGTGCATGTAAACGTATATGAGAAAGGAACATTCTGCAATTAAAACCTTACCAAAACAAAATAACAACTGCTTGCAATCTGTCCTTGGAAAGAGAAAAAGAAAAACAATTTTACCTGCAGCAAAAAGTGGTCACCCAGCTTAATACACTCCTGGATAATACTCAAATATTAGGTGATGAGGGCAATTCCAGAACTTGCTTATAGGATTTGAGCAGGTCTCTTCTGCACCTAGAGAAGAGGTGTTGACCAGATATAGGATGATATACAGATTCAATGTAAGGCACTAGACTTAATTTCCAAGTGTTATCTGCACATTATTTATGCAAATTATATAGATGTACATTCATATTTGAAACAAACACGTTCCTGAGTCAGATGAATAAATATCTGAATGGAAGAATGAGTTACACATGCAATCACATCAAAATCCAAATTTCCTGCCTAAAAGACAAAGCATTTGAAACTGGGCTTTGAGAAGAATCCTGTTTACTTTAATGCAGCATACATTTTGACTAGGTCCAGGAAAAAAAAATTGTTGTATTGAAGTCTACGATAAATTCATGTTGATCAGATGGAAGAAATATCAGATGCTTCCAAATGAGAAGGAAGTATTTTTTCCCAGATAGATCTATGTATAACCAATCCCTCCAACATCACTATAATGATATAATTTCCTTTCTATCATTACAGTTGTGACTGCAAGTAGATAAAGTATTTGTTTACTGAATAGTCATATAAATGCTGACTATTGCCTTATACATCTTTAGTCTTTAGAACTTCCTGTTCCCTCTCTGGCAGATTCCCAGAATATCCCATACAGTGTAATGCAAAACATCATCTGGTACAAAGTTCAGTTGTCTATCTCTTCTCCATAACTCATACTATTTGTCCAGAACAGATTTCTCACAAACATCCAAGTATTCTAGGAGTTAAGAATCAATTCTTTAAAATGTGCTGCTCTTTTTAGACATTACAAATTCCTATTACACAGTTTCAGAAATGTTAGTCTTATCAACTGTTCTTTAATGGAAGCAGCACTTACACAATTACGTTTGCTTTCTCCTAAAAGCTTGCAATCTATACAGCGAGGAAAAAAACAAAATACCCTGAAATACTTGCTTTTCTTTTCTTTCCAGCATTCTTATTTCAGTAAAACTGCATTGTATACTAGATTGCAACAATTACCTCATGCCACTGAAATGCTAGATTGTAGCCATCATTTTTTCAGCTTGCATTAAAATTTTAGTACAGGTACCCAAGCAAAACACAGGTTTGCAACTTTCACAGCAGGTGGACTGTATGTAATGGTCTATTAAAGTAATAAAGATTAGTAAAGTAAGTGCAACATGGTATAATGCTGTAGGGCTAGTAAAATGTCTTTTAAAATATAGCACTTATGATGCTGTCAGCCTATTGACTGGTGTGAGATAATAACCACTTTTCCTAAAAGCTGAAAGCACTCAGACTCTCACAAGTCCCAGCCCCATCTATTGGTGAGAAAAATGACAAACATCTGGAGTCAGGAGCAAGTTTTCACTCCCTGAGCATCTGGAACATTAGTGCAGGGACTCCCGAAAATGGAGGAAGGGCTGTTGGGTTTTGGTTGTCTTTTCCCCCCACAGAAAAGCACATGTCAGGCAGGGCTGAAAGCAAGTCATATTAAAATAATGAGCATGTTTGCTCTGCTTAAGGCTAAGTAAGAAACCCAGAAGATATATTCCCAATGTAGAAGATAGCAGGCATATTGTAAAACTTTTATCACTACTTTCTACTGCAAATGCTCTTGCCGTGGGTATATTTACTAGAGTGTTATTTTCTTGTGAAAAGCACATGCATTGCTCTTTAGAAGTGTAATGGTATTTCTAAATGTGAGATTAGGTAAATTATGTTAGTTTACCTTAAACTTTGTTTAGGAGGAGGGGAGCTATGTTTGCTTAGTAAATCTGCTTCTCCTGCAGTTTCTCCATATCTGATTACTACCCTCTCTGATAATGATCACTTTAAGTGGTAGCCCCTCATTATTACAAACATACCTTGATGCAAGCAGGAGCAAGGAGCTGGCAGAAAACAGCACATATCTATGAAAGATAGGCCTTTTATTAGGGATCAGATGACTTCGGAGTATCCAAGCCAGAGCAGCAACACCTATGGCATGTAATTGCCTTCAGCACAGACAGTAGGTTGTGAGAGACATTCACCTTATACTCTCCCTGCTCTTTTGGAGCAGCCACCACATCATCAAACTAAAGTCAGTAAAATAGCCAAGATAACCCACAGGTCCTGGCTATGTCTTTTCTTATTATTGGACCTATTCAGTCTGAAACTACAGTCACAGCTGAGTGAGGGATAAGGTGTAGAAAGCTAAGTCTCATAAAGACAAAACAGTAGATCTTCAGAAAGCTGACAATACTATCACTTCAAGTTCAGTGCTGAAGTGGGGCTTTTTCAAACCGTCTGTGATTCACCTCTGCAGTCATCTGGTTTTAAAGTGTTTGCTTCTGTGTTTGTACCAGCCTTGACAGAGCACCACACAGGTTTGAGGCAGCTGTGGGCTACTCTGCCACAGTGCTGCCACCTGCTCCTGTGCCATGCAGCCATACACCCCAGAACAGGTTAGTCAATCACTAAATTTTGGAATCCTCTTTATGGTGTAAACAAAGTAATGGGAATTCCACCGGAGAAAGTACCAGAAATTATAAAAGAAAGTAAATACAAATTGCAATTTTGCCCTGCACTAACTTAGCAGCATGCTCAGTTACTTGCTGTTTATAATAAGGATATACTTGTATATAGGCACACAGACCAAATTTCAGAGGAAAAGCTGAAATGAGTTAATATACTGAGTAATGTTCAATTCTAAAGTTCAATCTATCATTCATGGAGCAAAACTGTGCACTAAAAACACCTCTCACCATTAAGAAAAACAATAGTAAATTGGTTGATTAGCATAAATGTTCAACTGTGTTGTCTCTTAAGGGCTATTACCATGCTCTCCCAATGTAGTTGTTCCAGTTGTTAAATTTATGAATTCTTCTGTTTTTTTAGTATATAAATCTTGACACCTCTAACACACATGATGTGATCCCCAGTAGGTAGAAAAGCCCTGAGCAAACATAAAACGAACTTTTAAAAAAATACATGAAGCTGGGGAAAAAAAAATTCAGCAACCAAGAAACGCAATTAGTGTTGATAACAGTCTCAAATAAACTTTGGATTGGGAAATTTACAGAATTTAATCCAGTGAGATTTTGTTAAGCCTTGATACAAACTACATAAAGCAAATAATAAATTAGTCTCTTCAATCTTTCAATTCTAAAATAAAATAGTGTTCCACTTCTGGTATGGAATCACACACACACACACAAAAATATATTCAAAAGACTATTTCCCTTGTGAGAAAAAAAAAATAAATAATCAGGCCATTATCCCTGAAATCCAAATGTTCTAATCAGCTGAATTCAAGAAGTCCTTTCCTGTGAAAAGGCAAAGAAACCCTGGCACTAGTCATTCCATTGACTTAAATAGAACCACTTGAATAAACGAGAATCTCCCAACTGGGCCAGAGCTTTCTTTGCACTACATTGTAAATTATAAAAAGATATACTGTACTGTATCTGTGCCATTAGGAATAGTTCAGCTGTTGAAAATTGTGCAGTTGGTAACTCTTTTATCATCTAGTGAGAATATATCTAAGATAATGAAATCGTACATTATCCTTTGAGATTTACAAATCTGACACCACATGCCATGTCTGTTCTCCCTTCTTTAAATTAATATACAGTGAGACATCTCTTTGTATGCTGAAAATAATTTCTTTCTCCATAATTTTAGAGGTCATTTAATGAACAGAATCATGATTTGATAGAATCTTTCTCCCATTGTAACTAATCTAATAAGTATCCAACATTTTAGGTAGTACTGTGCTATCTGTATTACTGCTCAATGAGGCTGCCACTTATCCTGAAGACAAAAACTAGACTGGTCGGGAAGCAGCAGTTTGGCTTAACTTCCCATACTCACCTGTCAGAGAATTTCAAATCACTCTTCATATCTTTAGTGAGCTCATTCTTTTAGGAGAAATAGCCTGGGTTCGGCAACTGATTTTGGGAGCACATATTTCTCTGATGTTCTAAGTAGTACTAATTCGTGCCTTATAAATTATGCAGGGTACCTGTCAAGCAGTAAATAGGTAAATGGAAGCAAAGGTCAATAGTGTTTGAATGAATCTGCTGCTGAAGATTTCTCTTCTGATATTTTAATTGCTCCCCTCTGATGCATCCAAAAGGCATGATTATCTTTAAAAAATGGTGAAAATATAGACCCTTTTTAACTCCCTCTGCTTGATCAACCAAATCAAGCTCAAATTTTATGTATTCACCTCTAAGGCCCCTTGTAGCTCTGTTTGCAGTACTAGGTTATTTCTTCTTTTCCTCCTCTCCTTGCCCCTTCAGACCTGTCAAGCTGCAGGTTTTTTTCTTTATCTTTCCTCATTTTCCATAACTATCGCTGCATACTTTTTCAGTTTGCACGATAGCATTTGTAGCGGTATTCTGACTAGTCCTTATAATTTGCCTGGTTATTTACATGCTATACACATGGGGCTCCATTATTGGATATGCATTGCCCAGCAGACTAATGCTGCCTATTGTTTCCACAGCTTACAGAAACCCTTTGTCAAGGCTTGATCCTATTTGCAGAGCAAAGCAGCATTTCTTTTTAATGACAGCAGGACGAAAGGAACAGGTTAGCAGCTGTGTCCAGATTGCAGTTCTGTAAATCCACTTGTAAAACAGAAGATTGGAGGGTTTGAACCAATGGTTTGAAACACAGCTCATGGCTCTGGGATTTTATAAGAAGTTTGAGGCAGAGACAACAATTTTTTTTTTTTTTTTCTGTGAGACATTCACAGCTTCCTCCATGTGATCAGTCCTAGGACGGAGTGAATTTTGTTCAGACTCACAACCATCATCCACTTTAAACAGCTCACTGAGCCCCAGGCAAAGACCCAGAACTCCACAGGTCACTTTACTACTGCTACAGAGAGTAGTGACTAAACCCCCTCCCCTGGAAATCTCAAAGACATTTGTCTTGAAATTTCTGATTTTCAGAGTATTTTAGAGGCCACTAGTTGAGAAAGGACAATGAGTTTTGTCCTTCAACCAGTTTTATAGATAGAGGTTTCTTGTAAGTAGGTTACGAATTAAATTCCCCAACACACATAGATTATTCAGTAATTCATCACAGCTTTTTAATCATAACTCACAGTATGTGAAGTAGTTCTCTACAGGAATGAAGGATTTTCAGAAAAAAAAGTGCAGATACAGTTTATTTTATCATTGAACAACGGTTGGACATGATGGCCTCTTGAAGGCCTTTTTATGGTTCCTTTAAAATGTTACTCCTTTTTTATCCAGTATATTTTGTAAATACAGGACTTCAAAGGCTACAGTTTCCCAATAATAAAAGTATTTATCAGGCAGCTTTTTCCAAACTGGAAGATGGTACCCAATTATCACACTCATCAGGACTTGTAACGAGAGGTTTGAAGCCTACAATAAAGATAGTATGGAAGACAAGCCCTCACGCATTTACCACTCACTGTACATGGTTTCTGCTGTGAGCCACTTCTGTTTCTTTTGATACAAAACTTCCCTAGGAGATGAAATAACAGGTATGCCTACTTGCATACTGATTGTCTACATCAATTCACCGAAACCTGTGGGAGATATGCAGCACAACAAAATTGCTTACAACAAACAGCTTGTTAAAGAAGTCTATAAAACTTCCCTCTTATTTCTCACCCACTTTCCCACGCACTCCCCTCTGGTAAATAAGTGGAATCCCTAGATTACAGGGAAGGAAGCCAGGGAAAGTTTAACAAAACCCAAGATGTTAGACCTCTGGATTTCTAAGTTGTCTGCTTCTGAAGCTTCAATGCAGGCAGCAGCCAGCTCAAAATCTACATCCACCCACAGATGTTATTATCACTGCACAAACTGAAAGGAAACACAGAGATGACCTGCTCTAAGTAAGCAGCAGAATGAGTAGCAGAGAGGAAGAAACAAAACACAGCTTAGGCTCAATAAATGCCCACTAGTGGCAACTGCCTTCCCTGTGGCTGGTGTCTAAGTTATTTATTCCCAACCTAATTAAAAAAGAAAAAATAGTATAAAATTGAGGATTGAAACCAGTACCACAATTAGAAAGGAAAGCATTTTATTATCCAGACTAGACTGCTATAATTCAGTCAAATCAAGGCATTCCAGATGGTTTGGTACTGGGGAGGATTTCTGGTTTGTTTAAAGAAGGGAATTAGTTCTCAGCATTTATTATTTACTTTGTACTTTACTTACATTGATATGTGCAAATTATTACATGAAAATCTTATACCTGCAGTGCTGAAGATCTTTTGCCTGGGATAGTTTAAAAATAAAGGTAAACCCAAAGAGCTTTTGCTCTTATTAATCTTAAAACACAAATTGGCTAAAACAGTCTGTGTTTGCCTTAAGATAATGCTGTGTAAAGAATATTTAAAATGACACAGGCACTCTTTCCTGAGGACCTCCTGATGGCTCCTGACATTTCAACCTCGCAATGTACCAGGCCGATTTTATTTTGTTTGTGCAATTAGTCATGTTACTTAGCAATACAAAAAGTGCTTTTTACACTTAACTCCAGGGAATAAAATATGCAGAATTCATGAGATACAAAACACATCAAAATTCATTTCCTGAGCAGAAGCACTGAAACATTGTGCAGGAAAAACTATTACTTTTTTCATTGTGTTTGTAATAAAGAACTCGAGCAACCATGCCCTTCAGGGCTGGGCTCCTCACCACTTCACTTGAACTCAGCCTCAGCATTCAGCCATGGCATGTGAAGTTAATTACTCTGGGCATTGGGGCTCTGAACAGAAGAATGACCCTATTTGCAGCTCCGTGTACCATGTACCACGCTACAGTGAATTCTTTCAGTACCTACACATCGCACACTCAGTGATTCTGAATGGAGTAATAATTCTCGCACTCTGGAGGAAAACTCAACTGTCATCTCATTTTCGCAGGGACACTTGTCTTCCCAGGTAACCATTTAATGGGGGCTGACATCAGTCCACATCCAGTCACTGTCACCCTTGCAGTTCAAATGGCATGAAAATCCAAGGGTTACAGCTCTCTGAAACTGTCATGCAAGAGAGCAGGCTTGAAACAGTTTCTGAGGCCCTTCTATCAGCTTTCATGATAAGGACATCAGAATTATGTAGATTCAGAAATCTGCAGCTGTAAGTGACTCCTCATCTAGAGAATCAAACACTGCCTGCAGGAGACCTGGTTTACATAATTTGGCAAGATGGCTGACTTACCAAGGAGCTGAATATGTTCGTAGGAATTGGATAGCTGGGGAAAGATAATTTAACAAAAAAGCCCATCAGATATGATTGTTAACTAAATACTTAACTACTCGCAGTTACTGTTGCAGTTAGAAGTTGCAGCACTTTATGAGAATACATTAAGAAATACACTGACCGTGCTCTGAGGTGTGCTGAGGTATCGGGGTTTATCTGACATAGTCAAAAATTGTCAGATGGTGTGATGTATATTTGGTCAACGGTAATATTAACCTGGAAGAGGAATAAAATAAATGAAAAAAGATCTATATCTGGTAAAAATCAGTTGCAAATCTGACTCAAATAATTGAGACATTTCGTTTCTTTAGCGGGATTTGTTCCATATTATTTATTAATATCATGATACACTTTCAAGTTGAAATAAAGTCTTTATCACTCAGCATTTCGAACAGGAGTTGCAGGAAATGGAATAGTTACTTGGAGGCAGAATGCAGGAGCTGGACAGTTATTTCTTAAGATAATTTCTTACTACAATGAAAATTTATTGGTTTAAGAAGCAGATGACTTGTGTGTTCTGCAGCAGTACAGCAATTGCCAATAGAAACAGCTCCTCTGAAATGGCAGCAATTAGTAGTTTGGCTAATATTTTGAAATTTCATCATTTCCTTTAAAATAAAACTTAATTTTTAAAAAGAAAATTTAGAGAAAGAAGAAATCACATAGCTGAGTCCCCTTTAAGGCTCTGAACCAGGAACATGGAAGTCCCTTCAGAGCAGTGGATGACATGCAGTCTCCTACTCTCAATATGCTATGGACTCTTTATACACTTGTTTCTCCCTTCTGTTCTCATTAACGGTGCTGAGGAAAGTCAAAGAAAGAGTATTTTCCTGAGAACTTTTCATTGTACTAAACTATCACAAGAAACAACTGTAATTTTCCAGGTACACAAGAAACTCGTCATTAGAGGCAGAGGGCCTTTCTTTCTAATGCACATTTAAGCATATGTTAAGCCTGTTAATGACTCTGCTATCTCACCTGGTGAGAATCCTAGACACACAGGATCAGTTCCTAGAAAGTAGTGGAGGCATACTCTTAGATTGGATCTGCAAAATTTTTTTCCCCCAGTTTCAATATTTTAAGTCTAGATACAGTAGCAGTAAAAGTTGTATAAAGAGAAGTCTTTAATAAAGTATACAAAAATCTACGACTGATTCATTGGGTCTGCTACTTCTGCCAGGAATACAAATGATGTGTTGATTTCAGCTGAACTATTCTCTCTTGAACCAACCTAAAATCAGGTTCAGAATATGTAGAAGTGCCATTATTAGACATGGTGTTTACATGCGACATATTTTTATTATTGTTCATCACTGATGTATATACCTTTTCCTTTTCTATTTCCATGATATTTAGAAAAATGAAAAATTAAAAGAAGAAGCCATTTAACTGCTGTGCTAGTACTTTTTTTCTGTTCTTAATACTATTGAGCAATATGCTTTTTTTCTACAGGTTTTTCAATTCTACTATCTGTAAAAAATCAAGTTATATTCATAGAAATGATAGTAAAAGACAAAAACAAAGTCACTGGATGTCAGTTTCTTGTTCTGCTTTTATAATAGAAGAAAGGAAAAAATATGCTGTTGACAGGTGACCAGGGAAAATAACTTGTTGTAGGAAGGTTTTAAGCCCTGAGGATTTATTTGTACCTGCCAGGTTAGAGATGGCCAAAGAGCAGAAATAATGACCAGACAGACAAATACACAACCACAAATAAGCCTGTGCCATTGCTCGTGGCAGCTGTTCATTATTTAAAACAGTGCTACTTTGAAGAGAAGCAAAATACTCAAGACCTGATCTTTGTATAAAGGTCATGGAAGGTTCCGTTTAAAGATCGAGGATCCTGAAAGATCTTTGAAGGTAAAAAACAGTCTTCCAAAAACATTTCTTGGATAGGTATTTAGAAAAGGATGCGATTTGTTGACAGTAAATCATGAGTGTTCAGAAAACTGCAGGTCCCTGTCTGTAGCAGTTCACAAAGGATTGTAGGAATCCATGTCATTTTGGTGCCATTTACTGAACCTAATTATTCAGTTTAAATACTGGTATGATTTACATACTGAGTGTACTGGGTTTATTCAAATGATGTAACTAGGCTAGAAAATGCTGCACTTTGATAGAATGGGAAATGGCATATGTTCAAGCTTTTCACCATCCATACCACAGAATGAATTGGAAGCAATAGGAACAACCTTGATTCTGAGGGATTGCATGTGACCCTTCATACATTCAAAAAGGTTGTTTGAATATCCCACAGGCACAAACATAACTTGTCCTTCACTCAGGGAGTAAATAGTTTTTATAGTGTTATTGAACTGCTAGTCACCTATTTTCCACAGTGAAAAAAATACATAGGGAGCTATTAGATTCATTTGATCTTTCTATTCTGGCTACTTTGTATACACTTTAATTCAACAAGCTTGCTTGAAGAACTACAAAATGCCCAAATACAAGAAGGGAGCTCAATGCAAGGAGATGGGGCAGCAGCATTTGCTATCTTTTTATTATTCTTTTTAAATTTTGCACAACCACACTGTAACCCAGCAGTTTATCAGACTGACACATCTAGTTGTGTTTCTGCCTGATGTGATGTGGCACAGCCCATCAGGTACTTGAGAGTCAAGTTCTACTTCTCCGTTTTGACAACAGCCACTCACCCCCAGCACAGGTTGATTTTATTCTCTGTGTCTGCTTTGCTTGGTTGGTATCACACTAACACTTATTAGAGTGTTAAATAACAGAAGCAGAGCTAAAGTCATAACCTTGTGATGACACTTTCCATGTGCACTGTTCCCTCTCACGACTACACTGGTATCTGGATGGTTTATCTAGACCTTTCACTTTAAAGAATAACAGAAAAACCGTAAGTGTTTGTTTTTCCCCAATTCCATATCATGCTTAATAATGCATGTCAATTACACTGTCATCTCCAGGCAAGTGCATAAACAGAATTTAGGTTAGCAAAACCAGCACAACTGCAACTCCCACAAGAACAGTCCCTTCCAATTTCTTTGTTCACCGTCAGTGTTCTTGCCACCCCCGACTTATTACCGGCATGCTCCACAACATTACAATGTTCTTATTACACACAACCACCCTCACTTTTCCCATAAAATGAGTCTGAATTTTTCTTCATGTGACGATGAATTTACAGGCACAAAAACTTGTGCATTTGAAGAGATGGCACTCCTCTCTCCTGTTGTTTGTGGGTTTCAATTTTAAGTGGTTAAAAGGAAATCTGTGTAGTTTGAAGTCCCTAGGAATTCTCTCAGCTACAAAGAAAGAAATTCATGTTGTTGAGGTGACAGCATACAGATAAAACCAATACTCAGGAGAGAAAACACCAATAGAACCTCACATGCTTCAATTTGCTGAATTATTTTTATTATTTGCAGCTAAGAAAGCTGTTACATAAATCAGCTATACCTAGTATTTTTAACTGTAGTTCATATCTGGTCCTAGCCTTTTGTGAATGTTGATGACAGAATTACTTTTAGCACATGTCTAAAGGTTTCTTTGTAGTGAATAAAAAATATATTCAAGAAATATTTTTCCCATTAAAAACAAATATTTAAATAATTTTAACCTTCTCTTTAATTATGTATAACAATGCCCACTTTCATCCTCAGACAAGCCCCATACTTCCAAGATTAGCTTTGCACAAGGTCTGCAGGCAATTCTGAGCAAGTGTTTGAAGACCCCTGAAAATGAGCCTAATACTACTTGCCTCTAGGGTGGTTATCCCACTTACACTCATCTAGAGCTTATGTTAAAGAATTAACCCTATTATGATACAGAAATGACTTCTGAGTGGTTGCAGCTGAATTAAAATAACAAAGGGAGATGGATGTTATAAATTTCATAGGGGAGTTTAGTGGGTCAAATGAGGGAGGGGGACTGATGGAATGGCATATATCAATTGTGTAAAAAAGAAAGCAGAGCAGTTACTTATTTCCAAATTTAATTGCTCCGCTCTGGGAAAAGAAGTTAGAATAATGTTTGCAATGGAAGAATTTCTGCTGAAATCTCTTCCCATCCATGAATCTTTTCCTCAGTAATGCGGAGTGGGTTTTTTTATGAGCACAAAAGTCTATTTTATGGTTGTAATATGTAGAAATAGGGATTACTTAGGGTCCGTTTTCATTTGGTTTCATGTGTAAGTTTGATGGTTTTTTAAGAAATTAACAGTTTGGCTTTCCTTTGCCCTGTGATTGCCTAACTTAACTGAGGTCATAAGGACAAATCGAGATTTAAAAAGGAAACGCATGTAGTTCTGGAGATTTGCGCTCTGCTGTGCAGATGCTTGATCTCATCATCCACAAACTCATCCGTTCCCACAGCCTTTCAATGACTTTGCTACTTTCTCCTGCTGTCCTTGTCAAACAGGATGTAAGAAGAGGATAGGCTCACACTCATCCCACAAATCACAGCCAGCATCATCACAGAACTGGATAATTCAGTTTTTTTCTCTCTCTTTCTTCTGCCACTAAGGGGAATGTATAACTGGAATCAATTTATTAGTGTTCATTCAGCAGACTTCAGAGGTATAAGAGGAACCAAAGCAGAAGCAGACCCCTGTAATGAGTAGTTTCATTGACTTGTGGGTCCAGATGTGGCTCTACTGCAATTTCATTGACTTTTGTGAGGTTAACCCTGAATGAATATGTCCTGCAGAGAGATTAGTCCCTTAGGAGAAAATGATACCTCATCAGCCCCTACTTTGCTTTCTGAAAATTGGCTATGTCTTGAAAGCATGGAACAGGGCATGAAAAAAAGAAAAAAATTGCAATTATCAGTCAGGGTGGATATAATTAGGCCTAAACTACTGTGATAGGAATTAAGTGGCTCATTTTTATAAGATAGGAAACTTTGCAATATATAAATAAATTTGAGATTTTTTTTTTTTAATGATAATAGAGGGTCCTTGGAAAATAAACAAACAGCAAGCACTAGGAAGGTTTGTGTCACAGCTCTAGTCAAAACCCCTCCAAGAAAGACAAAAATACCTTGGAATTAACAAGAGCAATAAAAACATTTTTAAAAGAACATATGGACCAGCCTGCTGAAAAAATGCTTAGATTATTACAGAAAAAAACATGGAATAATTATGTGTGTGAAGAAGAAGGAAAATACATATTATATAAGAGCTCAGAATTGAAGAATAAGATTGCCAGGACAGTTTTAGAAAATGCAAGAACTGAGGATCTCTTTAAGCATTTGACTGCTTCCTAGTCACGGTCCTGGAAACACTCTCATGGCTCCAGTACAGACCATTAATGGGCCAGATTCTTCACCCTTACTAACTGCGTCTGGAGCTGTCAACCTGTGACTCCTCCAGGGGATAGAGAAGGAAAAAAACATCACAAATCTCAGTAGAGCTAAGACAGTAGAAACCTTCAACATACATTTGTTAGCTTAACTAGAACAAGGGAGGTGTGGATGAATGTTCACTTCTGCAGCTGTGCAGAGAGGTGTCAGTCTCCTGCAGGAGGACAGTAGCAGCTAACTGACAAGGAATGAGGCATATTAATCTCTTCCACCATCTCATTGTGTTGCAAGGATTAATTTGAATAACTGAGGTGGCATAAAAGTGATTAAACAGTTACCCATTGTTGTGGTTTAACCCAGGACACTGAAAAGCATCAAAACAACCAGAAGGTGGATGACGCCGAAAAGGTTGAAGTGGCTCTCGTGGATCTGGCCTGGCAAATAAGGGAATTATTTATAGCTCTGTTGTGGTTTAAGCCCAGACACTCTAAGTAACATGCAGCTGCTTGCTTGCTCCCCCCTCCTCACAACTGGTGAGATGGGGAGGAGAATCAGACAAAAGTAAAACCTGAGAGATGAGATAAAAGTTAATAATTGAAATAAAATATTGTAATAACAATATTAATAATTGTAATTAAAAATATAGAAAGGAATAAAACTAACAAGAACCAAGTGATGCACAATGCAACTGCTCATTATCCACTGACTGATGCTCAGCCTCACCCCCAACAGTGATGAGCCCCTCCTGGACAACTCCCGCCAGGTTTATATACTGGTCACGATGTTGTATGGTATGGAATAGCCCTTTGGCCAGTTCAGGTCATCTGTCCTTGCCATGCTCCCATCAGGCTTTTTGTGTAGCTCCTCATTGACAGAGCACGAGAAACTGAATAGTCCTCTACTAGAGTAAACACTGCTCAGCAAGAACTAAAACTTTGGTGTGTTATCAACATTATTCTCATACTGAATCCAAAACAAAGCACTGTACCAGCTACTAGGAAGAAAACCAAATCTATCCCAACCAAAACCAGGACAAGCCTGATGAGCCTATGACACTTCAGGAGGAGAAAAATAGGTAGCCACTGCTTGGGGAAGAGGAAGAAATTATAAACGAGATGGTAACCACCCAATCCCTTTCCCTGAGTGAACTGTGAGATATGCAGAAAGGTTTCATCTGTTTTCCAGGTGAACACACAGTCACATGACTCCTACAATGTTGGGATAACAGGGCCAGTAACCTGGAATGAGAGAGTGAGGAAGCCAAATAGCTAAGATCCCTTTCTAGGGAATGGGGCATTTGCAAAGTGATTGGAAAAGGGGCAAAAGTCCTCAGCCTTCTTCAAAGAAGATCTGATATGACATCATCATGGAGAATCATCATGGAGAAAGGCACCCAGTACCCCTAAATCACTGTGGTGGAGGTTATTTATGATGATCTGGACTACAATCAGTCATCCAAGGTCCTACTGAACATTGTTCAGCTGATATAACATGGAGTGAGTGACACTGATCACACAATCATAGAATCATAAAATCATAGAATCATAGAATCAATCATAGAATCAGATGGTTTGGAAAGGACCTCTGAGACCACTAAGTCCAACCCTTGATCCACTACCACCACAGTTACTAGACTATGGCACTAAGTGCCACATCCAGTCTCTTCTTGAACACCTCCAGGGATGGAGAATCCACCACCTCCCTGAGCAGCCCATTCCAATGAGCTTGAATAGTAACCCAGGAATTTTAGAAATGATCATGGGCAATCCAGAAGGCAAAGATTTCAGAATATTGCTAGAAAAAGAGATGGCAAGTGCTAAAGAGGTCTGACATGGGGCTCCAAAAAGGACTGTTGTGGTTTAACCAAGCAGATAGCTAAACATCACTCAGCCGTTCACTTACTCACCCTGGGACATGGGAAATAAGTGGGGAAATAAAGTAATATTTATGGCTTGAGATAAAGACAGTATAACAGGGTAGAAAATGGGGTCTCAAGGGGCAACAATAACAATAATAATACTAATAGCATTATTAAATAAAAAACAAGTGAGGCTCATGGCTGCCGACCAATACCCAGTCAGCAATGTCCAGGAATAGTGTCCCACAGCTATCTTTCCCTCTGGTTTATATACTGAGCATGATGTCGTATGATATGGAATATATCTTTAGGTAGTTTGGGTCATCTGTCCCATCTGCATCTCTTCCCAGCTTCTTGTACTCCCCCAACCTCCCCACTGGTCACAGGGTATGAAAAGTGGAAAAGTCCTTGATTTAGTGTAAACAATGATTATTAATAACTGAAAGATCAATATTTTATCAACATTAGTTGAGTTAGGGTGAAGAAGAAACAAGAAAGGGTAATGAAAGCTAGTAAGAGAAAGACTGGGTTTCCAGGAAGCTAAGTTCTTGCTTTTCCTAAAATTCTTGCTTCTTAATGAAAACTTGCATCTATTCCAAAGGTTTCTGAAGTCTGTTTTTGCATTTTCCTTTGGAGGGGAACTTACTGCACTGTTCTAATTTAATAACTAAAACTTCCACACCAGAAACAGGCCAGGGGCAAAGTTACTGTGATTTTACACTGTCCCAACACTGCTTTATTACTGCATCCCCTCAGGTCCCTAAATTGTAACAGATATCAAAGTCAGCTTCCCAAATCTATTTTTACAATAATTCAAGATGGTTTAATGCCTTTTTTTTTTTTAATGTTTTCCATCTGTGGCAGGTTTAATGTATGAAGCCAATTATATGTGAAAATGTAAAGTGGTCTGATTTAATGAAAAAAAAAAAAAAAAGACCACATGTACACTTGAGGAGAATAAGCTCTGTCTGTGTTAATCCTTGCATTTTTCCTGTGCAGCTGAATACAAGTTTTTACAGCTTTGTTCAAAAGTGTTGTTAGTACTATTTACTGCATTCCCATGTCTCAGCTTTATTCAAAGCGGATGTAAACAATAAATAAAATTATTGCCAAGGTTACTTTTTCTAAAAGTGGCTGTTATAATCAGAAAAAGGATGCTATAAAAATGGTATCTTAGTATTTCACATTTATTCTCCCTCAGTGACTTCTTTATCAATTGTGCTCATTCTGCAAGTCAAAACAAGATTCCTCTTACTGCCAGAACTGTAGTTCCACATGTTACTTGGAAAGCAGATAATATTCTTCTCTCTTTTTCAGTGATAAAGATCTTAGAATAAAAACCATACCCACCCGTCTGGATGATGGTGCAGGAGATAAAATATACGGTTTTGCAAGACTAGTTTGCAGTTCAGATGGTGGATATTTATACTTAAATGTATTAAAATGATGCAAAGCACAAGGCAGGTACTTGGGCTGCCAATCTACAATGCCAAAGCCTTGACTCCAACAGCAGACCTTGAGGTATGGCCAGCATTAGACATTAATACAGCAGTGATTCTGAATAAGCATAGCAACGCTTAAAATAACTGAAATTATATTGAACAGTTGTGTTACTAGTCAGCATCTCTCGCAAGCTGACTGAGAGCTCAAGTCTGGACCTGGTTCAGAGGATGTACCCTTTCCTCTGGTCAGTAGTTAGGAAAGCATTATACAGACAAACATTCTTTCTGCTAACTATTGGCATGGTAACCCACTTTTATATAGCTCTGCTGTTTTTCAAAGAACAATCCTTCCTTCAATAATCTTTTTTTTTTTTTCTGAGCTTTTAGCACATTTGATGTGCTGCTCCTTAGCATCTAGAATTTACAAACAGCACTTTGAATGGCATACACAAGCTCAGTGCAAGCTACCCAAACATATGTATTTATTTAACTATGAAAATTGTCCCAGTGTCTTTCACAGGTCTCTGTGTGACTCTGAAATTGTATGTCCTCCACTACTTTGTTGAATGTGTGTCCTGGAGAGAAATGTTAAAGCCTTTTGCAGTGTCAAACTGATTATCACAAAAGATCTTCTAGGTGACCCAGGCAAACTTTCCAGGACTTAACTTCTCTCTTATTTATTTTCTCCCATCCCATCCTCTACACTCAGCTATAAACCAGCTTCCTCTTCAAATTTCAGTGAAGGAAACACATTGCCCTCACATTGCCCACCAGACATTGGTGCAATTGACATGATTTGCACCAAAATAAGCAAGAAATTAACTGCATTTACAATGCATGCAGTTTACTTTGAATGTTCAGCCTTAGGCACTGGCAAGTTACCCTCAAATTCTCCTCCAGCTTGCCCTTTCCTAGATAATATTTTTTCCCCTGGCAGTAACTTCTGAATAAGTTTTTCCCTTTACAATTGCTTTTTCTTTCTTTGTAGCTACCTCTCTTCCACTCTTCTACAGCTCACCCCACAAATAGCTGTCCTACTTGTAAATAAGACACTGACTCGTAGCCACACATAAACCTCGCAAATTAGCTGTAGCTCTCATCACATTTCACCTTTCCTGTCTGAAATGAAAAACAGCCAAACTCAGCTGCCATTAAAGTTCTGCAAAGCATATTGAAAGCAAACTCCCCAATAAAGTTTAACCATGTTTTTCTGAGCCATATTTATCTGGTTCATATTACTGGAGTTTATGATGTCTGTGTAGTGCTGGATCTTTGCCCCCTACTTTCATTTGTCTTCCCCATAACTGAAAAGCTAGCCTAGGTTAAACAAAAGCCATAAAAGCTATAATCAGTAAAGAGAGAAAATCAGATGCAGTGTGAGATATTTGAGTCAAGCATCACAGCTAGAATCTCAATTTAGAGGTGCTGTTGATTCAGTTTATGTGTGATGCTGAACAAGCTGGAAGCTGTTCTCAAGATTCTTTGTTTAAAAACTGAGTACTAAAGAAAGAATTTCTGCCAAGTGCTGTCCCACAGCAAATGTAAAAGTCATTTCATTCCTTTTTCATTTCCTCAGACTACAGACAGTCAAGAGTCATACAAAGATAGAAAATTTATTCTTAGCTTCACTGGAATGGGTGAATCAGTTCAGATTAAAGAAGAAACAGCACCAATCTTTGACTGAAACTTCAGCCAAACAATTTCAAACAGTCTAGGATACAAAGGAGTTTAATTAGTTTTGTGTTATTACTTCTAGCTCATCACTTCATCATTTCTAGTGAAATCAAAATTGGAAATAGTAAAATAACAGAAAAAAAATATTATCATGTTTTTTAAAAAAACCTGGAGGCTCTTTGTAGACATACACCTAGAGCTACCTAGGACATTTTTTCATGTCTGGCTGAGTTTGAGAGCAAATGAATGCACAATAGGAAATTCTAAGAAATCATTGAAAAAAAAAAAAAAGAAAAATATTTAAAATTGCATACTGGGGCAGATATGCAAATTAGTAATTTTTAAATGAGCTTCTTGATAGAGTACAGGTAGTTGGCTCCATACTTCTTTCCTTGCTAGAACTGATGTGCAAGGCATGTGTCATATTTAAATCCTGCTATCCGTAGAGCAATTCTCTGAGTGTAAACCATTCTATTTAGCTTTGAATACAATATATTATACATGAAAACCCAATAAATAACAAAACCCAGGCAAAGCAGAGCAGTGCACAATTTAGGATTGTCCATTTGCAAATGTTTGGGACCTCTCTGAGGTTGTGCTACTAATGATGTTACTGTGTGCTTCTGGAAGGTTTTTTCCCAAAAGCTTCAGGATTAATTTGACATCAAAATGGATGACAAACATTCAAACACCAAAGAATGATATTTTTAATTCATAATTTATCATATTATGTGATGTCATAAATTAAATAAAGCTATATTAATTCTGAGTGAAAACATCCTTTCAGTGAATTACAATCAGCTCCCACATGACTGTGCTTTTCAGACAAAGAGGGATGGTGTGTGAAACAGTTCTCCCTTAAAAAAAAAAAGAAGTGTTTTCAAAACCTGGTGTGGAAGTTTGCAGAAAGAAATGTCTGGAATGATAAACTGAATAGAGTCATTGTTAGAACTATAAAGAGCACAGCAGATTAAAATGTTTTTTTAAATGCAGAAATAAATCTGACGTCACTTTTCAGTCTCTTATTCAAACAAGATTATATTTGTTGCCAGTAAGATTTGTTCCAGTACTGATAGGATAAAAACTGAGGGCCAGACTGAATGCTCTTTTCTCTAGTAGAAAACCTGTGGATGAAATTATGTGTGAAAACTGACAAAGAGAAATATTCCACAAAATACATCTTGTTCTTTCTAGTTCTTTTACTAAAGTCAGAGGAACAAGAAGCAGCATAAGCTAAGCAAAATGACAGCAGACTGAACATTCTTTGAACTAGTTCTTTAACCAGATACAGAAACTCTAACCTGTAGGCTCTTTAGCCTAGGTTTTGTTAAAAACAAAAAGGCACACCAGACTTCTTATGTACACAATTAATTTCTATTCTAACATGAACCAGAAAAAGCTAGATCTGTCAATAGTTAGAATTTATATCTGATGGAAAAGAGATACTTAAATAAGTGCATGAACACATGCAAAGGGGATATCTTTTCAACCAGTTCTTCTGTCCAGTACAGCAACTCTGAATAGCTTCTTACATCAGGCAAGCTCTATGCAGACCCTTCTGTGTTCCTATAAAGGGGTCTTTATTTCCATATCCTTGGAGTCTGAGCTCTTCTTCTGCTCCCTGCTGCATGTTGGCTCCCTGTACCTCTCAGTGTCTTCAAGGAGGTACTCACATTAACAGGTTTCTTCCTCTTGGTTTTTTTCCTTCATAGACCCATTCTGTCTTCCAGGGTTCAAAGAAAGTATCTCCATCAGATGTTTTGATTCAAGACAGGAGTGCGTAAAGTTGTTGTCTTGGAGCACCTGAACTAGCTGTCTTTGAGATGAAACCAGATGAATGTACCTAAGGGTTTCTAAACACCAATTCTACCCACAACACTAGACCAAAGTTCATCCAAAGCAATGCCCAGTGATGAAGATAGATTGGATGCTGGGTCCTCAGCGTTATACTGTTTTACTGCTATTCTGAGCCATGGGAATTGCTGAGAGGAAGAAGCCTTCCTCTTCTGTGGTGAGAAAAAGCAGCCTACTTCCCTGCATTCACATGAGGTTTCAGTTTGCCTCAAAATATTCAGGGAAAATTGGTCAAGTAACCTTCTTCCCAGCTGTAATGATAGACAGTGCAGCACATTTCATTGAAACAGGAAACTGAACAAAACCCAAGCAAGTCTAAGAACTCAGCATCTCTTGCACTTGTGAATATTGTAGGGTCTCGGAGACAAAGCCTCACTGTTGGCTAGAAGATTCCTTGGGGACATGAGAGTTCTGGCTCAGATGACTCTCTTCAGTTTGCTTTCCCTCCCCTTGCTGGCTGCCTTCTTTTTCCTTGGAGAACTCCTCCTGCATCAGATGTTGTGAGAGGGGATATAAAGCAGGGGCTTTATAAGGGTTGAATAGAGATGTAAATGCCAATGAAACACAAAACATTTAGGGCACCTTGGAATTCATCTACACCGTGTAAGGGCCAGACACAAACTCGTCAAGCCAATGGTGGCCAGACTCCCACATCCACACATTTTTGTTCAGCCTGATACAAAGGTGCAAAACTAAGTCTTGAAAGTAAGTCTTCAAGTTCTAAGTACCATTAATGTAAATATAATTAGAAAATTTCTGATAGTACAATGATTTTTAGCTCAAAAGGAAAAGGCATAACATGATCTGAAGGCTGGAACTCTACTGTGCAGAGAACAGTATTCTACACATGAAATAAGGTGGTACTGTTCATAACTGGAGGTCCCCAGTAACATTTTTACCAAAACTCAATATACTTTTACAAATGAAAATTAAAAAAAAAAAAAAAATATCTTGGATGTACTTAAGGTAGTTGAATTCTGACCAAAAAACCACAAATTTCATCTGTGATTTTTTCAACAAACTCCTGTGTCATATAAGTCACTTATATTAAGCTTCTCATAAATTACTCTCCTCATTTCTTATTTTCTGCATGACTATCTTGAGAAGGTTTGCTTTACAGAGATCCTGAATACTTACATCTGTGATTAAAGCCATGGGAAACACACACGGAAAATCCTTTAAACATGATGAAGTCTCTGAAAAAATCAATATTTTGTGATACAATGTTTGGAAGTTTAAGCTGCAGCTTTTTTGGTACACTTCTTGCGCATATGAAAACAGAGTTTATCTTCTTACATTACCTAATTTTAGGATAAATTCATTATACACATTAGACAAACGTTTTTGCAGTACTTGGCTACCTAAGAAAGCCAGCTGGAAGGCTGATAATTTTTTTTTTAAATATCATGTCTGTATGGATATACATGAATATTGCACCTGTGATCAACTGAGTATATGTGTCATCCTCATATACCAGTAATATGATAGAACAAGATTCAGACCTTTACCACGTTTACTCCTCCGTTGGTTATTTTTTTCCCCCTATTTCCTTAGGCACTGGTTTTCATGGAAAAGAAATCTGGTTGAGCTGATCACACATCATACACATTAATCATCACATGTTGTTTAATAGTTTTACATAAGTAAAATGATGCTTAGTAATTCAGGAAAGCATACGGCTCTGCAGTTTCATCAGACGGGTTCAGACAGACAATAGTTTGTAGTAAAAAAAAATATGATACTGAAACAAGGAAAATTACATTCTGTCCATATTTCTCTGGAAACAACAGCCAAACACATTGCTTATAGCAGTCAATTTGGACATTGCTAGGGCTCTGAAGAGAGGCAGAAAAGCTGTTGGGCAGACCCATCAGGTGTACTAATGAGATAAGGGAGCTGGAGAGCTCCTTTGAAAATAGCTGTTGGAGTGGTTAGGAGGAGGGAGTTTGGAGGTTTGGGTTTTTCATTTGGGGGCCACACATGCTCCAAGAAATATTTGTATTGCGTATCTCAAAGGAACCCACATAGTATACCAGCAAGAAATACCAAACAATCCTAAGCAGTGCCCAGCAACTTCTACTCTCAGTGGATGTATGTACAGAGATGATGAAAAGGCAGCTAAACACCAAATTGAATAACATAGCCTCTAAAATAAATCACAGCATTCAGTCCAAGTAAAACCAATATTCTCAACATTCCTTCGCCAAAACAATAAGAAATTATTGTCAGTTCTGCACAGTCTTTTTTTTTTTTTTAATATTTTATTCCTTCTCTTCTAGAGGAGAAAATCCGTGTATGCATGTTTAATAACGCATCTTCTTTCCTTATGAGATATTCCAGATATAACTGACGGACCTGCTTTTTCTCTTGGAAAAAAGCAAATCAATAAAAACATTAGTTAAGTGCAAATTATATGTTTGATGGTTCGGGTAAGTTCAATTACTTCAAAATATATGTATATTAACATTTATCGATGAGTTCTAGTAATCTAGATTTTCATGCAAACCAGAAATTACTTTGAAAAAATGGGCATTTGACTTATAGAATGATTTCAACTCCTTTGTTCTCATGATTATGACATCTACTTGCTTAAAACATACAGAGATTTTTCCACAATCATACATGACCCAGAAAATAGAGATCTGAAGAATTTTCAGTAATTTCTTTTGCTTGCAGCCTTTCTCTTACCAGCCAGTTCATGCCCATTAAACTTTGTATGTATTTTCTTCCACTAATGATGACAGAAAACATGATTTAGAAAATGTGTTGAGCTATATTTCTTTAGTTTAATGGAATACTTCCACTTTTTATATGAGAAAGAAACAATATGAATACAAAATTCACAGGTGGTCTTATGTTCTTTCAAAGTTTAGATTTTTTTGTCTCAGAAACCTTTGGGGATTTCTGAAACAAATAAGTGCTTTTGTATATTTTTAAAAATAAAAATAACTCATTACACTTTTTATGAACATGAGATAATCACATCTCCTTTGAAACACCTCTATGCAAGTGTAAACTACAAAATGCTCTCAGATCTTTAGGAGATCAAAAAGCTCATTGCTTTGAAAGTCAGCCTCAGTTAACTGCAGAAACTTCTACACGTTTGGATATTTTATGATTGCTAAAATTTTGAATATATGAAGACAGGACTGAGACCCTGTCTCAAAGTGGATAAGGTCCTCCTTGTATAAATTTGTGGTCATATGGGTTCAAATCTACTTGTAGAAGAATCAGTTTTGAAGGTCTTAGCCAGCAAGAACATTAACCACTTTAGACATTTATATTGAACTATTCAGAAATTTTGTCCCTAATGATCTCACCCAGGCTTTGCTTTGACGTAACTGGGTCTTGGGTAACAAGCAGCTGAAGATGACTAGATTTGCCCTCATTCTATCTGAGAAAGAATATTTATTTCTTCTATCCAAGTGAGGTCCTACCAGGCCAGTCTGTTTAGGCAATGAAAGTAAGAATGTGGTCAACTAAAGATGACAGAACACCATGGTAATCAAATGTCCTTCAAGACTAATGCATTACAAGAGCAAGCAGATCTTCTGATTAAAAAAAAAAAAAAAAAAAAAAGGATGAACACATTTTCTCTTCTTCTCTTCTCTTCTCTTCTCTTCTCTTCTCTTCTCTTCTCTTCTCTTCTCTTCTCTTCTCTTCTCTTCTCTTCTCTTCTCTTCTCTCTCCTCTCCTCTTCTCTTCTCTCTTTTCTTTTTTTTTTCCTAACTGAGGATTTAGATTGAAGAATTATATATTTGAAAAACAAATGTGAAATTCATGTCTGTCATGTTGCATCACTTATTATTTTAGTCACATCTGAAAATTATGTAGTGTTTATTTTTGTCAAAATTTGAATCAACACTAAGGACTGGGGGAATTATAATTGATTCACCCAGCAATTAAATGATCTATTTCTTTACTTTCTAGCTGCTGTCTCCTAAGACAAACGAAAACCTTGTATAAAAGACAGAAAGAATAAGAATGTGGTGATGGGAGGAAGCAAACATAAAACAAAACAAGGATAAACACAATATATTGTATATTTAGGCACATTCAGCTGAGACATGGGGAAGGAGACTAATTGTGGAGGTTAGATGGGTCAGAAGTCAGGAAATTAACCTTAGATTTAGAAGACTTACATTGTATTCCCTACTGTGTCACAGACTTTCTAGGTGAAACTGTGGTCAATTCCTTTCACTTTTGTCTTGATTTCAATTTTCCACATGCAAAACTGAGGATAATAACTTCCCACACACATTCTGTTGATGATTTTCATTATTTGAATATTACAGTGGCTTAGATCATATAGATTTGGATAAGGGTAAACAGAAGGACAAAGTAACAGCATTTTTTTGAGAAGCTGAACTGCCTTCAGAGGTAAAATAATTATAGACATTAAGACAAACTCTGCATTCAGGGGGATGTAATTCAAATTGCTGAAATTTATGTTGTAATGTCACAGTGAGTATTTATTTCCTTAAATTTCCTCTTTTCTTTGTTTGAATAGAGCCCTAGCATTACTTTGGCCCAAATTTTGTGCTGAAATAGAGTGGTATTTATTAATAGGTTGCTCTTTTAGTTTAAGTCTATAATTCAAAGTAACTATGCAAGTCTAGATTCAGTAAAACCCGTGTCCAGAGGTTCACAAAATCCCTGGTAAGGGTGGCACTTTTATTGAAACTGTTCCTAAATTACACAGTTCATGGTATTATATAGACTTAACTATTGCTACTCTGAGTATACAACAGTTTGCAAAATACTAGTTTTCTGTACATTCATTTAATTTATTGTTTTCAAGCTGATTAACTGCTTAGGTTGAAACATATAATGCTGTTCTGAAACCAACATGGCCAGGACAGTTCTAAACTGCATCAAATCGTGAGGTTCCTCCTCATAGAAGACAGGCTGTGAAAAGACATTTCACAGGGAAGATTAACAGTGACAAAAATAGTACAGAAGACCAGCCAATATTTTAATTTATATGCACACCCACAGTCTCTTTCTTCTTATGGCAAATAGATGGACAGCTCGGCTGTCTGCAGCTTTCTCACACCTTCTCAGTACCTCTGTATATCACTTATTCCCATGGGTATTCCACAGGGCATTGGGGAATGACAACAATTAACAGGGCAGTATGGCCTGATGGAGTTGTAAACCCTTTCTGTGCTCCTCTTATTTGCAGCACCCGCTCCAATACCACTTCTTAAGAGGTACCTGCAAAACTGCACAGTCCTCTTCCCAACGTGAGCAGGTCATGTTCTTGATGTGACCTCTTAAATGGAACAATTTATCCTCAGGGAAATGAGTCACACTTGACTTAATGATGATGCTGAAGCTAGCCGGGAACAATGTAAAGGTTACCATGAATATTTTGCACCTGATATATTAACTGTATCATCCAGTTTTCCTGGGAATAGAACAGTTGTTCTTCACTGACTTGGTCCTGCTCTATATAAATGTCTGTAAAATGAAGATCCAAAGAATAAATTTAGTTCAGGTAAGAACTCACTGAACAGCATTCAAAGATAGGTGGAAGTATTTCAATTTCTTTTAATTGGTTTCGTCTGCTATAAATATTGATCTCAGTTTGATAAAGTCACCTCTCCAAACCCCTCCTAAGTGACTTCCTAAGTAAATCAGCTATGATTTACAGCTTGTGCATGACTTGAAGCCCCTCTGATAAAATCTTAGAGTTACAGACCATTGAAAACAATTAAACTACTTATCACTAGGCTTTAGAGTGGGCTATAAAGATAATGGAAAATTCTGAGATTTAGTTGTTCATTAAAAATCAAGAATAATCAAGCATGGATCAGTGAGTTACTTCCAAACATTATGAAAATGTCTACATACATAACATTTACAGTGGTATTATAGGTCCTGTTGGAATGGCATCAAAAATAATAGAGTTTAAAAACACCTAATCCACATTCGTACAATATTAGTATATAACAGAGATATAGCAAATTTCCATTGTCCCATAAAGAAATCTATAAGTAGGATTTACAAAAAAAAAAACAATTTTCTTTTCTAAATTCATGACTTTTACTATATGGGACTTTGTATCTTAAACAAAAATAAAACACAACAATTCAACCACACTACACATATTGCAGAAACAAGACTTGCATAGCTATGAAACCCCACATATTCTGCATACTAATTCACACGTAATTCTTTTTTCATTATTCTCTTTCTATATGATAAGACATTCATTAATTTGGGGTTTCTGTTGAGATTTTTAGTCTTTTTTTTTTTTTCTGACAGACCATCTCTCTTAAATGCTGCTCTGAGGAAGGTGTGGGAGGGGGGCGAGTTTTGGATTTTTTTCTTTTAATATTTGAAAACAAACAGCATAGGTCAATAAATTTTTAGACAGATTTGCTTGAAATATCTTTCTTCAGGCATAAGAATAGATTGTTTTCCTTAGCTGTTAATCCCAACTCCCACTCCAGTAGCAGATCCAGCATATCAAGTCCTGAAGACAACACCAGATCCAAGAGGAAATACAACCACTATACCAATGAAAAAAATTGTAGTTCAGAAAAGCAAAGATGAATTATCTCTCTTTTGCACCTACACACCTAAAAAAATCATTTTCATTCAACTTTGCCATCTCAATATAGTTTCTTTCCCTAGCTGTTTTTTCTTTTACCCTTCTCTCACACAGTTTTAAAACAATGACAGAAAGGCACTCTCTGCATTGGATTCCATTGCTTCAAGGATTCACTTGGTGTGATTCAGATCTCAAGATCTTGAGTGATAGCAAACACATCACTCAACACAGCTGAAACAGTAGGAACTGATTAAGACCAGAATCATCTCTCTAGTCTATGCTGATTCTGTTTTACAAAGCTATTCTGTGGAGAACCAAGAGAGCAAGGAATTTAACAGATTACACGAAATCTAGCCCAACTTTAACTAAAGATATGTGGTAGACTGTATCCTAAACCAAGTGAAATACTGATGGTCCCATTTGTGTGCTATGTGAGCCCCAAAGGACCAGGACCAAAACCATTGATAAGTGTCATTTCTTAGGAATATTCTTAAACGTTTTGATTAATTTTACTTCTAGCAGTCTATTTTTCTTGTGCAGCTGCTGAAACAGTTTTGTACTGCAGTATTCAAATCGTGACAGCAGCCATCCATAGTAGTACGTGCATATAGCATTTCCTACAACTGAATCACACATTTGACCCTGGCATGAAAGCCACTCACAAACACACGAACCACCGTTTAAACAGCAAACGGATCAGGACGAATGGGAAATGGTCCCGCTCCCAACTTTACTCCTACCAGAACCTTGCTGTGTCACTTGGCTGTCAAATTCAGCTGTGACAGCTGCCAAGGGGAGAGACAGGTTGTATCACCCCGTGTCTGGGAGTGCTGCAGTGAAGGTCTGGGAAGCCCTGTCCAGAAGCAGCATGGTCTCTCCTTGTACCCTATGTGCAACAATGGTTGACAGGCCAGTTCCCAGGGCAGGGTTCCCCCTGCCTGCCCCAAAACAAACTTACCTGTAAAAGGGTCCTTGAAGACATTTCTGAAAAAGAGCAGTATGCTCTCAGCCTGTCCTTCTTATTTTCCCTTAGTGAAACTCATCTTTCTGAGTTAAAAGGGAATATATCTTCTGGTGCATATAGGAATCCAGCATCCAGCATTTCTCTAAAGGCACTTATAATCAAATAGCATAAATCATATAGTTAACCTTTTGACAGAGCAATTTTAATTAATACATTTTTAATCATACATGACAAGCTATATCTTCTAATGAGTGATGACACAGGCTAGAGAAAGCATGCTATTGAGCCTCAGAAATTTTGCATTAGGCATGGCTGTGTGGATTTCAGCAACTAGGTTACATCCCCATTCAGGAAAGCTCACAACTTGAAGTTTCAATACAAACATATGAATTGCCTAAAGACATTCTGAAAAAGCCTTTTGAATCAAAGTCTTCACTTCCAGATAGCTTTTATCTCAATGTGGACAATAGGGACTATTTAGTCTAATTGCACTCTCACAAGAAGAGAAGGATAATTTTGAAACTCTTTGGGGCTAAAAGATGGCACTAACATTCTCATCATGTGATAGTTTATTTACTAATCTCTTCAGATGAGCTTTTCTGCTTATACACAGTGAAGGAAGATGGAGGAAAAAGGTTTTATTTCCGTATTATGTCAGTGTTGTGTTTGATAGTCCAGTTCAGCAGAAGATCAACGACGTATGAAGATTTCCCCAGAGACTTTCATTGTTACTGGTGTAGATCTCATCACAATTCAACACATTTATTGCTCTGTCTCTTTTCACAGATGGCTGTGACACTAGTTTTCCTCCTTGGCTTTTTTTGGCAACTGTATTTTAAAGAAAACAAGCTGGACTAACAAATCTTGTTAAGATTCTAACATAAAGCACTAAAAGGGTAGAAAAAGTCTCAGTTAAAAGTGAAATGTACCATATGCCCTGGAACAACTATGCATCATTTAGAACAGCCTTTGTGACTGCCTTAGTGTTCCCAATGGTACCTGGATGTATGTAGAGATAAAACTTTTACTCCAGGTTGTAAATTTCTTCCTTTTCATTTTTTTTTTATTGGTTCTGAAGAATAATTTTTTTGCACTTTTTCTGAGAGATTTTATATACAGAAGTAGAGCTATGTAATATCTCCTTAGACATCCCCTCCTATGAACATTTTAAGTTCAAGAATGCAAACCAATTTTAATTAATGGGAATGAGTTTTTAACCTACTTACTTTTTATAGGACATATTAAAGATAAAAATGATGTATGGAGAGTCGCTCTCTGAATGTACGTTATAACCCTTATTTGCATAATAAAAGAGACTACGCATAAACTAAAGAGTAATCAAATATATATTAATGAAGACTTTTATAGACACATGAAAATACATACCACGTAGAAAAAAAAAATCTAAGTTATTAATGTCGACAGATTCAATACAGATGATGTTATGTATGTTAATATTATTATAAATCCTTATTGTTATTCATAGGCTTATATTAATATTGTCATTATGAATCATATTCTGTCAGTTCCCATGAGAAAATAAAAATACTTGATGGCAATACATAGTGGCAAAGTGGCATTGTCGTGTTTATATTAATGTCAAGTTCAAATTAAAATTAGTTCTAAAATTAGTGACAAAGACATTGTTTTGCATTTAAAAACAATCAGCATTCATGTTAATGCTGCTAATAAATTGATATTGAAATAACCAGCTTCAATAACTATAGATTGAATGTGTTTGTTGTCAAAGTAAATGGAAATATAATCTTTTGAAGTTGTCATTATTGGGCAATGAATAAGTAAAATGATGTGCAGACTCTTTGCCTACGAATAAGATGGTCCTGATTTTTTTTCCTCATGACATTTATTTTGCCCTAGACTTGGTTTATGGATGTCACCCTGGTTTGGTTTTCTTTTCCTTATGCCACAACAGTCAGGTTCAAGACTTGCTGAAGGGCATAGATGGTTCTGAGGTCCAAACAAAAGGTAGTCACTGGGTATCACAGGGTTCACTGAGCAGTACTTCACCTTCCTTCACCCCTGCTTCAGTTATGGACCACATACAGGGTTGAATTATCTTTGGTCCAGCCTACTGCTAGAAGAATCATCATACTTGTTTGCTCAGTTACATTTCCATTAATTTTCTTAAGAAAGATTTAAATAAGAATTTAGACCTAATATAAAGGTTTTATTAACATGATGATTGAAATTGGTTTTTTGGAGTTGTTTGTCGTAGTACAGCCAGCATTTTGTACTGTTTTCATCAGAAAACATAAAGTAAGTACCTGTGTTCTGTTAATCACAAACAGAATTCTAAGCCTTGCATCAGTTTTTCTCCACTTAATTTATTTTGCTTGGGCCAAAAGCATATAGAAAAACCTATGTAGGAGTTGTGCTCAGGATATTATTATTTTCCCAAGCAGAAGCTAAAACAGTTGTAATACACCATAAGATATAGAGAGCACCATTTGTGAGAATTAGAGTTTGGATTGAATTATGTTGCTAATCTGAAGAGGATATAAGAAAATGTAATAGCTGATCCTTCAGGAAATACAATATCCATGGAGAGAGAGGTTAATTTTGAAGAAGTTGAGTTGTATATAGATTCTCACGAACACAACATACTTTCTACAGCAAGCAGCACATGCAGATGGACATCTGTGTAAACAAGGACCTTTAAATGTATATAAGAAACTATCTCTTTAGTAATTAATTTAATTTTCATGTTTACTTACCATAGATACTTCACAATTTAGATAGAGGTTTTCATATTAATCTACCGATACAGATCATCCTTAGTTTCATAAATATTTGGGTTTAACTAAGGATACAAAAAAAATCTATACAATGAGAAACTATGCGCAAGATGTATGTACTAAGAGTATTTCTACCCTTTTTTCTGCTCCCTGACAAGTTACCCTTCATTCAGCCTATGCATTACTGGTGTCGTACAGGCCTTGCTAAAGGCAAAAAATCTACATAAATATAGTAACCTTACCCGACTGTTATCCCGCTCGGGAAAATAAGTTCCACTGTCTTTCACACTAATATAAACTCATTAAATTATTACCTACTCTGAGCTGAAATGACTGTCTGGTTAAAACCAGACACACTGGTTAAAACCTGACTTAATCTACTTGGGAAAAGTTATTTCGAAATGAAGGCTATCTAGTAGTTTGCACTAGTACGTGTGTACAGACGCCATACATAGTAAATACACAGAAACATTTGTGAAAGATGAAAAATTCAAGGAGAAAATCCAACTTTAAACTAAGCAGATTCAAAATGAAAAAGAAATGTTACATCAAATCCACCCAATCAGAACAGATAATTCTCTCTGCAAAGCCCTAATCTTGTTTCCTGTTCAGGAAAAGATGATCTCAGTAATGCATAAGACCCTATTTCAGACAAATACTTTAATGGCATGATTAGTTTTAATAATGGAAATTAACCCATTAAAATCCATTTACTAAATCAGGGAGTAAAATAGCTCAGAGAGAGTCATCCTTTAGTCTGTTTAAGAGAAGTGCTCTTTTTTTAGCTAAAAGTACAGAACTTTGTAAAGATGTCTTGGCAGAAAAGAAAAAGAGAACTGTACTCTGAAAAGTGTTTCAGATTTGAATTTTTCCACTTAACATGCAGCAATAAAATCAAGGACATTCCTTTAGGTGTATTTTCAGACTGTCTTGATTTGTGTATGGATAGCTCTCACATAAATCAATGACAGTGCTACACTTGGATCATCTACTTCCTGATATCATCAAAACTGGAGAAAAAGACCTCATTCCCTCCCCTCTTTTTTTCTGCCCATCCGCCTTTCATTTTTGAAGGATGAGAAACCGTGCCTAACCCTAGCAAAGGAATGAAACACTACATAGCAATCTGCAGCTTAAATCTGGCATGAGATCAGCCTCTGAAGTGCTCCCTTTCAGAGAAGCAGCTTACCTACCTTCCACAAGTATGTGAAAGTCTGTTTCTTTTCTAGGTTTTGTCAACACTTGTTTATCTCATCCTACCAAATCTCCTTGAATTGAGTTGCGTGTCTGCAAAATGAATCCAAGGCTCAAACAAGCTATTGACATTCTCTGCTCCCACCCAAGAGAAGTTTCATTTTTCTGTTGGCAATGATCCATGACATTTAAATTCTGTCTTCCACAACAGGCTTATAGAAAACTAACGAAAGAACTACAGTGCCAGTGAAGGAAACACAACTTCATCACTTTCATTTAAACTAGCTGGCAAAGCCAGTCAAGATAAGGTGAATTTTCCTTACTACCTTATTTCTTGACTTTTTACATGACTGACTTTCTGAGGTTCTATAGTGCATCATTTTCAAGATCCTAGTACGCGTTGAAGAACAACAATAATCTCAATGATGATGAAAAAATAATGACCTTGAGACTACATAGGAGTCTATCAAGAATCAATTTTAAGCCCATTTTAGCAAGGCTAACAGCTGTTTTAAAGGCAAGTGAAGAGGGCAAAAATCTTCCCCAACCAGGCTCTTAGCTGGCTTCTGCCCTGGCCATGCTCATACCACCCCTGATCTGGAGGGACTGCAAAATAGACAGTCTAGTTTTCTGGTGTATTTCCTCTCAGTAACTTAATGTTAACTCAAGGCAAAGCTTTCTTTGATGAATGCCTTAAAAAAGCAACATTACCAGAAAACTTTTCTCTTGGGTCTACAGAAATTCAAGCTGTAGGGAAAAGAAGTCCAGACTTCTGGAAAATAAATTTCCTTGAAGAGGTGTGCCATTCAATGTCACCTGATAAAGCTCCTATGATTTCATGACAGAACTCTGAGCACTCAGGCCTTCTTCTCACTGATCATTAATGTTTCCTGTATTTTTCCTTTCATTCCTGATGAAAAAGAAATTAACTCTTGCAATAATTTTTGAACCTGATGAGGAGCGTATAGCTACAACTATCCCTCTTTCTTGCAACTCGCTATTCCCTTACCTCTTCCATTTAACTGAATATGATTTATATAATAATAATAATGACAATGAGAAAGATATGCTAAATGCATTCTTATAACTGCAAGTTCATGATTGCTCTCTGACATATGGTCTCCAGGGTTTTCCCCAAATTTGCTGTAAAAATTATGGCATTCCCACAGGGGAAATATTACCATGAAAAATATACACTGTTTTCATATGCAGCCTATATTTATTTAACCATAATGTCATTCTATGTTTGGATCCTTTCCTCACCCTCTTTCACAATTATATTTGTCTTGTGTCAGCTCATTCATTTACGTATTTGCTAAGTAGAATGGTAGGCACCTTCAAATTATTCCTCATCTTCAACTCCTTCCTTCTATCACTGTAACTCTGTATTTATCGGTACCTTGCTGTAGGTGGTAGAACTGACAGCAGTAGTCCAGGTGAGATCTGGCTAGCAAGGTACAGTCATAATGCTGCTGTGCAGAATGATTGTTCCACTGGGTTAGTACACAAGATCACATTGCTTTTTATTGCCACTGTAAGGAGTTGCTGACTCCTACCTAGCTATTTGCCAGTTTTCAGCCACAGATCTCTTTCAGCGTAAGGTATCTCACATACATCCGCCTCCTGGAATAACTGGGCTTATGAAGCATTTGAGTTCTGTTCTTTAAACAAATTACATTTTTCCACATGGACGTGCATTAGAGTATTCCCATACAGGAAAAAATATATTAATTAGTACACCTATATTACTATGAAAATAGTAATAGTTTCTCTGGTCAGTTCTGTTTTGGTGAGATTTACTTGCTTTTCTTGTTCTGCACAAGAAAAAAAGTGTTATGTCCCATGTCACACAGACCAAATGATCTGAAGAAGACATATGTACTCATTAACTCCTTAAAAACACATTCATTATTTTCATTAGAGATACTTGATATCATATAAGACCTTGTGTAAACTAGGCAACATTAACTTTGTAGTTACCCTAGTCTTGAGTCTTGTCCACCTTTCAAACTCTTCATACTTTCTAAGTGTCTAAAGAGTTTTGAAGAGCATAAGGAAAAGGAAGAATTGTACCAAGAAACTTGCTGACCCCTTTATAAATGTCATGCAAGTGACTCTGAACACAGACAAATCTCTTTTCTCTTGGTTCCTATGGAAACATCCACCTCTACTCTCTTTTATCACCATATAGGTTATTTCTCATGTCTCTAGGTTTTTTCTTTCTCTGCTTCCTGAAATGCTTGAATTGAATATATTTTCCATATTTGCTCCTTATGTGATTTGATACTTTCCTTATCATGGATGGAAGCACTCAGCAAGATTTCAAGAGAATCTCTCACGCACCCATTGGCAAAATCTCCATAACTTTACTAGGGGAAAGGATGGACTGTCAGCATTTCTACACAAAACTGTTTCTATTTTAGCTGTGCTTCTTCCAAGGAGACTATGGATGTTCACCACTGAGATAGGTAGAATGAATGGCTGAAGACCATATTCAACCTCTCTTCAGCATTAAAATCACACATTTGCCTGTAAAATTAGGCAAGGTAATAACTGTAAGAATCTATTTATATGCATGCAGAAATGTGAAATACAGGTTGGAAAGGCAATTTTTAAAGTGTGGTTTCTTGTTCTAGAGCAAAGTGATACTTGTGATAGATTCAGTAAATTAAAACTAATTGCAATTTTAGAAAAAGCATAATATCAGAAGAAAACTTTACAGATTATGAGTGATATTGCATTCAAGCCGTGAACAGATAATTTCAGTCCTGCTACATTTCTTGGTAAAGAAAAGGAAAAGAGTATGGTAAGCACATTTCTAAATACCTAAGACCAAGGTCTGAAACACTATGAACAGTTTTAGGGGGAGTGAGTTTTACCTCACCTGGTGAAGAACAAACTTTTATTTGACTTCAAGATTAATGGTTCTTCACATCCTTAGTTATAACACTATTTCCAGCTCCCCCCAAAAGGAACTGTCTTTTAAAAAGCTTATGTTATCAATTACAATGTGGTCTCATTAATAATTTTATCAGCAAAGTTGGGGTGCAAAAATCTAAGTGCACATAAAAATGTACATCTGTGGATAAGGATGAGGGAGAAATGTTTTTAATTAGTTCTTATTCAAAGCCAACTCTAACACCAAGTCATGAAATTACCACTAAAAGCAATGATGGAACTGCATATTGAAGTGTGATAAGAAAGCAAGCTAAAGAGCAAGTGCTGGACATATTCCTTAAAATATATATATAAATATAAATAAAACCCTTCAAATTCCTTTCTTTTGCAGTCCTTGCATTCTTACTAGATGATGCACAGAGAAGATAGTAACATTTATAATTTAAAACATGAGAAAATTTCAGAGAAGACTTGCACTTGGGGGCACATAAGTCTCAAGGTTGTCTTTTTGCCAATGTACTGTAATGTTATTGCACTGCTGACAGTCACTGTTCTGCAAAAATGATAGAAAATGGGGAACAGGAGTAAGCAGTTTCACTTCTTGCACACAAAATGTCAACTTAGCTGTTATCTTATGGCCTAAGTGATTAGCAGAAATACATAATCGTTTCCGAAGCTGTTTACTGTGTCTGCCACAGAGGCAGCCAAATTCCCAAGCTATCTGAAATCCTTTGCTTCCAATTCTCAGGGTTGCTTGCTTATATTAGAGCTGATGCTTCAATCTCTCAAAGTGATTTTGCTGCCAAATTTTTGTGTGCTGTTGTATTATTTTCTAACTCACTTCCCTTTAAGTAATGTTCTCTTTTTACCAGAAAGATCAAGTGATCAGGCACTTCTCAGTACAAAGAAACCACCAATCAAACATTTGTTGCATAATTTAAACATGTGGTGAGGGAGAGACTACCTGTATAATGCCATTGTGTCGTTTACCCAGCGTAACCAGATAAAGTCCCTAAAGGCACTGTAAGCATAGCAAAAAAAAAAAAAAAGAAAGTTGCTTTTTCCATCTTTCTCATTCTCTTGCTCCCTCATTACACACTGGGCTTGCTTCCAAAATACTGGAGGTCACTCTAAGGGGTTTTTTATAACTTAATCCTTAGAATCTGGAATCCGCACTTGTTTTTATTTCACCTAAAAGGAAAATGAATAAAACCCAAAACATTTCTTTCAGTTATAGACTTCTTTTCTAAAGAGGAGTTTGGATTCTCAACTCCACTGGGAATTACATTTTCTTTTCTTTCTTCAGAATGCGTCTGGTTTTCAGAAGGCCTTTAATTATCTAATATAAAATTGCCTGATTTGTCTTTTCCAATGTCTTATATAAAGGAGAATACTTAAATCGGCTCCCTCTGACAGACTGTAGGTAAAGTAATATTTTATTTTTTTTATTCTAAGATAATTTATTATGATAAATAAGTAATTGTGGTAGTGAATTATATTCATAGTTGCTGTTATATTGGCTTCAGGGCTCATTAAAAACGTTTCTGCCATAATAATGATTTTGCACCAATGTATCTTAGTGCCATGCTTTCTGAAAATATATGCTATGATTGTATTAAAAAAACTGTATTTATACACTATCTTTCACCTAAGAAGAGACTAGATCAGCTACAATAGATACTTATAATGAGATATAGAAGCTCCACAGAGAATTTTAGCACCAAAAAAGGGGTTTAATGTTCTTTGAGTGGACATGGAACAAACTCCAGAACAAGTGCTCTGATCCCTTATTCTTTATATATATATATATATCCTATATTCTTTAGATACAAGTACCATCTTCCACTAAAAGATTATTTGGAAATTGCAATATCAAACACTAAGGAGAAGCTTTATCTAGGAACACCACATGATGTGTATCAACATTCCACACTTCAGAGTTTTTTAAACTATGGGCCCTGGTAATCACAGCTTAAAAACGTCATCACACCTTAGAGAGCACGTATTTTTCTCATTAGTTCATAGCAGGGATATGATGAAACAGGCAATAAGTCAAACTTTAAAAAATGGTGTAAGTCAAACTTTAAAAATGGTGTTCTGTAGAAAGGGAATGCATCTGCTATGGATATTCACATAATGGCAAACTGAAAAAAGGGTACCATCCTTCAGAATGCCTCACCTGCAAGTGTACACCATGCTTAAGAATTTTATGCTGAACCAGAAGCAGCTGTAAGAAGGTGGCAAAAAGCACTCCTCCAACTCTCTAGCCTTTTTGGGAAAACTCTTTAACAAATAGTGTACTGTGTGTTTCTTCAGAAATCACAGAAACAGAACCTGTGTGCAGGTTTAGCACTGAAGAGCCACAGTGGTATTAGTTCCAGACTTAAATGTGCTTCCTACTGACTTTGACTGACAAATGAAGTCAAAGATGCCTAAGACTTTTGTTCCTCAAGGGCTTGATCAAAAAAACTTTGATATATCTGCATTATTCAGCACGATGCCTGTTTTAAAGAATTTGTCCCCATAAGTATCATCCAAAATGGGAAGGCATTGGCCAGTCAAAATACAAATCCAAAGGGGTTAAACTCCTAGTTTTCTTTCACACTGATGCCCACCAGCTGGGAGTGTCCATAACACAAGGGTAGTCACAGTAGCATTCCTCACTTTGTCTGTGCATGGGTTTGGGGATGGGATGTGAGAAGTCTGTTTTGGGCTGATCAGTCTTCATGTGGACAATAATATGGCATCCGTGACATGCAAAGGAGTAGTTGTTTAACTGCCTTAGCCAAAAATTGAACTAGAAATTAGGTGGTTTCCAGGCAAGAGTGCTTAGGGCTTACACTAGACCTGAAAGTCTACATATTTTGCGGTATGCTGTCTAAGATTTGGAAAACTCTTGGAAATAATTTACTCACCTGCAGGGACCAATGTGAGCACTTTATTTGTCATGTCCTGCCCAGTGGTCTTAACTGGAAAAGTGGCAGAGGCCACGCTTTTAACTTTGCAAAGAGTGCCACTATACATGTCTGGGAGCTGAGCTGAAAGGGCAGCCTGATGTCATTCTCAAAATGAAAACTAAGCAGCAGCAATAATGAGCAGGAAACACTTGTCCATCGATGGCATACTAACTGCAAGCTTTTTAGTGACCATGCATAGTGGCTAGGTCATGTTTCCAGTCACCAAAAGGCAAGAAAAAGCACTCTACTAGGCTTACTCTGCTGCTGAACAGTTCTCAAATAACTGAGACTGCAGACTGCTGATTCCTTAGCAATTACATTCAGGAGTGTTCCCCAGTTTCTATCTTAAAAGGCAGCTGTCAGTTCCAATTGCAAATTCTTCCCTTCCACAACTTTTCAGCTAATGGACTGATTTCTGAACTGACCTGGAGTTTGCTTAACCATAGTAAGAAACTTCATTACAAACAGAATGTTGGGCCATTTCTGATTCAGCTGATAAAATCACTCTCCTTGCAATGACTGAAACATCAATATGGGCAGAAAGTAAAGAGAGTTTTAGTGTTATTGAAGCATTAGCCTTGGATCCTCGGTTTTGGTAATAAGAAAAAGGCTCTTTTCCTAGCAGTGTTTTGGTGAAAGGTATTCAATATGATTGCTTTGCCAGCAAGAAAATTGACATAACAAGGTTTTCTGGCTTTATAACCTGTATACACTTCAGTAAGTAATCTAGCTGCTAGCCTGCTGAAAATTACCTGTTTAGTGGTGCTCAGTGGTAACTGATTTCTAACACAAACATTTATTGTGCTTGCTGGTTCCAATCTTTTCTATTTTCTTTCAGTAGTGGTGATAGTTCTCTTTGTTGAGTTCTTTTACTATCCTTCATTCAAAAACTTGAGACTCATCAGGTCAGAGAGTCTCAGGTTAAAAGAACTATGACCAGATCCCATCATCTCATAATACATCTACCTTTCTCATATTGCCAAATTAGACCTCACCTAGAAACTGATGGTCTAAAGGAGATAAAAAGGATTATTAGGGCTCCCGATATGCAACTATAGAAATGTTCATGTTTCTTCCAAATTTCAAAAAAAAATCAACTCTTCTAAACCATTTATTAAGAAAGAGCTTTTAATGGACTAGTATTCACTATAATAATAATTTATAGAACCAGAACAGTGGAAGAAGAAACATGTTAGCAATACCATTTTAAACAGTTTAATAAACACATAAAGTTCCTTTACACTATTTACTTAAATAAAACATGGCCTAAAAAAATACTAAATATTTAGAAAGAAAGAGAAAATGGGAAAAATGCAGTTTCCTAAAGTATTAGCCATATGTGAAACTGATTGCTAAAGTATAATTTTCAAGTACAGTGTGCCACTGAGCCATTAGTATGCACACAATGCTGCTCTCCACCCTGCCTTACAGGTGATACTTTTACAGGAGCTTTTTACTAGATCCAATCTTCTGAGGGAAAATTTTAAGAGAATCAGCAACCTTACATTTTTATTTCTGGATTTTCTGTGAAGTAGCAGCTTCATGACACAGATATTTGTCTATTAGGAACCTGATGAAAATTATCAGACTTTTTCACATATGTCAAACTGTTCAAGGCAAAGATTTATTTCCTGGTAGTCTGATAGTTAAACTGTGCTAAAGCACAAGGTGAAGTTTCACTGAGATAGAACTCTACTCAAGTGTTCCCTATGAAATACCCTTCTTTTCTTCTCTGCAGTTACAATTAACTTTGAATTCTCATCACAGTCAAGTATTTCTGATCAAATTTAGAAAAGAGACTGACAGGCACTACTAGGATTTTCATTAATATTATTCTGCTGTTTGTATATGGTTCTGTTTCTAGGTACCATTTCTTCCCATTTTTTAAATTTTTACATGGAAAACCAAAAAGTTACACAGGTCTTTCTGAAGCTACTGTTGATATAACTTGCAGCTATATGAAGGATGCCTAAAGCATATTCTGTAAAATATTCTAGGTGTGAAACATCTGAAGGATTTTGGGGTTGTGATTAAAATTCTGAGATGGTGAACTAACTGGTAAAGCAGTTGGTGGTTGATGTGAGAAGCAACTCCAGCACACGTAGATGTCAGTATCACTGACAGATACAAGAGTATAAGGGGGCATGCAGTTTCTACTTTATAAATAAATAAACTCCATTGATATTGTAGGAAAAAATTACTGGAATAAATTTGCCCTTCCCAGTAACCCTCCTCTACCTGATCCGTTTCTGTGAAACCGCAAGACCAGTCTATTCAAAATTGTGATTCTAAATGGCTTAGATATTCTTGAAAAACACTGCTACAAGCCTTGTCTCATTTTAAAGTTAAACCTCTCCTTATCTATATTTTAACCTGAGATGAAGGTCATTAGACCATTTGTTGGCCTGAAAAATACACCTCTGTGTAAAATAAGATAGGTCTTGTAATCTGTTATACCTTATAAAAGTTAAATATTTCCCTAATTTTGAAAAATAATTGGCATTCTTAAAACTTTTAGTAATGCAAGAAATTGCTGCTGTCATCTAAAGCAGAGACGAGATTTTCAATAATGTGAAGATTTGTAGCTCCATCAAATTCAAAGTTGCTAGCCAATGTACACCAACTTTCAATCCAGTAAAGCTGTATGTTAAGCCTTATTCTATTTGTTGAAACAAAAGGATGAAGATGTAATACAGCCAGACTGTTCCTGCCTATTACTGTCGAAATTGTGTTGATGCTGGCAATACCAGTCTGACCAAACATCTTAACAAAGAAGAGAGATTTGTTTAAACCAAATATATGTTGCCTTGCAGGTCTGTCTCAGAGAAGATGGCAATTTCCTCTTGTCCTTTTTCAGTATTCTTTACACATAGCTTTATGAAAAGTTGTAATATTCCCAGAGACATAGAAGAGATCCAGCTAGTCTTACTTGCTCAAAACTGAAAACTTTAAAGGTTAGTCTTGAGGGACATTATTACACTGCAGGTCAATAATGCCTAGTAACCTTTGCCATGCCTCCTGAGGGCTAACACACACATTATGATACCCCATTCTGCAACAGATTAAAGACTTTGGAAAGGCTTTCTTAAGGTTAGGAACCGTATGGAGGAATTCCCCAGAGGATGCTCTGCAAGGGGACTGAGCTCATGTGGAACAACAGCAAGTCTGCCACCCCTGCCCCTTGCTCTGTGTATCACTCTGTCTTTGAAGAAAAGGTACTAGGGGGATTCTTGACCCTAACAGAAGATAATAAAATACTTGAGATCCAGACCAGTTAATTGAAAGGGAAGCATTTGAGACTTAACTGCTGTTGAAAACTACATTTCAAAAAGCGGAAAAGAAGAGACTGAGTGAGGGGGTTAGTTTGGGGTGGGAATGACAGTTTAGGTGGGGTTTTAGATGTGTTGGGTTTTTTTTTTTTAATTTCTATTGAATTTAAGATTGACTGTGCTCTTCTCCACTTGCAAGTTGAAGTTTCTGCTCATTCTGTTTTGCAGTTCCTCAGCTAAGCATAAAAATTGCTCCAGGAATTTTTCCATAGATAATCATCTCCATTTTGTAAGGCATTTGTTTCAGCAATCACCATGGCCCTTTATTTAGCCTCCTGAACTAAAATGACCATATTAGATTTTGCTTCAGTGACAAACTAGAGTGTGATAAACTTAGTTTTTAAGTTACAGTCTAACAGATTACAGTAGTGAAATTAAACATTACCATTTGACTTATTAAAAAATCATAGCTAAAGGAAATACTTGAAATCCAGAGTTCACAGTTATAGTGCTTTGTGCTTATAGTTTCCTCCTTATTTATTGTGCATTTTGGCAAAGCAAGGTGTCACATTCTTTTTCTGGTTAAAAATTATTCTATGACGTTGAAAATTAGAAATTACTTTTAAATGGAAGGGAGGAAAAAAAAATAAAATCTACCTTCTCTCAGAAATCCATAGAAAATCAAGCTAAATTAACACTCTCTGACTTTGGCTTATAGCAGAAGACTGGTTGCTAAACTAAGCCCCCTAGGCTGCATTGCTTAAATTCTAGAATGCCTGGATCATCAGTCCATTGTCACTGATAGAAACAGGAAAAATTAGCAGAGAAAATCATATCTTCATCTGACATAAATAAATTGCACTGAGCTGGAGTCTGTTGTTCTGTACTGATTTGAACAAATTTAAGACCTGGTCCTTTAATGCGTAGGAGGAAAAGTTCAACAGTTCAAGAAGTTCATATTGCAACAAACCTTTCTGATTTAGCTGTAAGAAATCTGTTTCAGAACCAGCTCTGCTTCCAACTATATGGTTTGACTCCAAAAGCTAATAACTGTGCATTGCACTCCCAAAGTAAAGGTTTTAAAAATAATTAATCATTTTGAAGGAATCTCTTTGCCATGGTTTTTGCATGGGTTTTTGTTTGTTTGTATTTGGTTTTGGTTTTGTTCATGTTTTTTGCCTTATTTTGTTTTTTTCCCATCTACATTCCGTACCAAAGGATTTGCTTTCAAATTTGGAAGACATCCAAAATCCAAACTACCCATTTTTTTCCTCTGCCTTTGCAGTGTCCATTTCTTTTTTGATCAAAATAAAGTGAAGTTTTCATGCTTTTTCTAGAATCAAGAAAAATCCTTACCAGCTCAAAGAAATCATCACATTGAGGAGCATAGCTGGAAAACATGGACAGTAGATGCAGACAGGTTGATGCAGTGTTGTATTTTCTTGTCCAGCTTTCAAGAAGTGACAGTTTGCTCCTAACAATGTGTGTATTTCCTATTAGGATTAATTACTCTTTTAAAATAATTTTTAGGCTCACATAGACGCATTCTGATTTTCAGAATTCTGAGCATTGGATCAGGACTATCAAATCTTAAGTGACAAGTGTGTGTCATCTAATTTTCTCTTCTTCACACATCCCTGGGTGTAGGACTACACCTCATCCAGCTCTTTGCCAAACTTGTTTCGCAGTCTACAAGCCCCATTTTCAAACCAGCCTTTCATACTGCAGGTGCAGCCTGACACCCCAGCCACTGCAGGTAGAGTCTTGCACATCAGAAACTAATAAACTCAAGTTTCTTCTTTAATGGTTCAGTGGAACACAATTAGGCTCAGCACTTCAGAAAAGAAGGCCACTTATTTAACAACCTAAATGTGGATTTAGGTTCCCATTGTTGAGAATCTAGGCTGCAGCATATGAGGCATTTTCACCAGGACACCCTGGCCTATTTTTCATTGCTCTAGCAAACAAAGCAGCTGTAAATCCAGCTGGGTTTATGGCTGTTTCGTATTACTGGAGCAGTAGAAAGCAACCAGAGAACACTAGTGAACCTGCCCATATATATATCAAATGCCACAACTTTTTCATTTTTAACTGTCGGATTTTTCAGAGAAATAAATCTGTACCTTTTAATGTCTGGTGTGTAATGGACAAACACAGTTAAAGAGCAGATTTCTCTGTTTTCTTGGCCTTTCCACTGCTGAACTCTTGACTTTTCAAGCAAGAGTTTCTTTTTCCTTCATTTAAACAGGGCTACCTGTCTTGAACTTTGGTTGCAAAGCAGTGCCGATATATAAATGACTTCACCTTTAAGTGCTTATTATTAATAGATAGCACAATAGACACTTTTATTATCACCAGTCAAAAAGCATGTGCAGAGTAATACTCTGTATTTTTCCAACATCAGAAAAGGTGGCTGCATGAAGGTGTCCCAAAGCATTCTGAGATGGAGATGATAAACCAAGTCTGTCATGCAGCTGAAGTTTCGTAAGCCATACTTAACGTCCTTCCTACTATAAAGGGTGTTCTTACACACATATATGAGCTATATATATGGAGCCATACTTTGAGAAATAATTCATTTTGCACTTGCTTGACCACCTCTCCATTAGTCACTGGCAACCATTTAACTATTCCTATTTATTCTGCTCACACTGGGAGGCCTGATTTGACAAGTGCATTCAGTGCACACACAAAGATTGCAGGTGAAAACTTTTAGTCTGAACAGACCTTCAGCTTATTGTACATCACAGCTGGCAGACAGCCCTGCCATTGAACATGCCAACTCCATAGTTAGAAACTGGTTAGGAAGTAAGTCAAATCACAGAGCTATACATTGAATTGCAATAGATGTATTCTGACTACATAATAGGTATATTCTGTACTGGGAGCAGTCACTTCACAGTTACTTCATTTTCCACTTTGAGGCAACCCTTCCCTAAAGAGTAGTTCTGTGCAAATATATTCAAAATAGAATAGTTTGTAATAAATAATAAGTAGCAATAAATCACATATTAAGCATAAAAAAGTTATAACAAGCTGTATGATTTTCTGGAAATGTGTTCTCAGTGCATTGGAGGCATTAAAGACCTAAAAATCCATTTATGTTAATTATTTATGTCACTAGCAGGAAAGCCAGCTGGAAATTGTCACAAACATAGATATGACCTGTGTTTTCTGCCCTAAAAAACCTATGCAATGGCCTTTGCATCAGCCCAGTCTTTGCACAGTCACCACAACTGCTAACAGCAGCCAGTACCTACATTGTATGAAAATGTCCACATGTATTCAGCTTCAAATTAGAACCCATGTAGTTGCTTCTATTGCAAAAAAGGTATTTTCATTTGTTTTTACACCATCTGATAATCTGAATATTTTGCAGCCATCAGAATTAACCACGTTTTTACTTCAGCAAAAAGAATTCAGTGAGCAAAATGACAGCATCACTTTTTGATAATACCACTACAGCTTCCTGTCCTACTTTTGCAGTTTTACTTCCACTAAGATTTGCTGAAACTTCTTAAGTATACTTCTATTTTCATTCTTTTTTAAGCCCAACCAGCTCTTTCTTTGCAGATGAAAGAGGGATTGGTGTGAAAATATTTACAACTCCCTCTGTTGCTGTGATGGTTTGGAGCAGCCTTTTCATCCAGCACTGACCCAAAGAGCTGAAATCAACACAAAAAGTTTCCTTTTATCCTTCTCCTGGCCATGCCTCTGACATATCTTCTATACCAAAGGCAGAGATAGTTCCTTGTGTAGGATATTGAAATCTACCATGGGAAGTCAAAAACAAACAAACAAAAAGGGATTTAAACAAAGCAGACAATAGGAAATATGAGAATTTCAGTATCAACAAGCAGCAACCAAATTTCTGGGTAACTAGTTAGTGCCAATATAAATGAATTAGCGTTGTGTGCCAGCCACACCAGTGATAGGTACTCTGTGCTGCCTGTAAATATCTGCTTAGTGTTCTGTACTGTGAGGGTTTGGGTCTGAACTCTGCTTAATTTCAGAAAATCTCATGAGGCAGAGCAAGAACAGAGGGGTATTTATTAATATAAAAGTAACATTCATGAGTTGTGCCAGGACCCCTTCATTTATTCAAACATAAAACTAGAAACAGTTCCTTCCCCACAGATACAGTAAATCATGGTCTTGATTTACAGTACATCTGCAGTAAGTGGCCATGTGCATGCTTTTGTCCCACTGTAAATGTAAAGTTTAAAAAGGATAAGGAGGGAGAGATGCATCCTACAATTAGCTGTATATTTCAATATTGGCTATAGGATATTCTCCTTCACCTCGAATTAACAAGTAATACTGCTGGAACGCAAATACATTGCTATAATTTGGAGATAGAGATATATACACAGTGCATATATGAGCAAGACAGCCCAGTTGGAACATTATACTGTGCCAGTTATAATTCCATGAGCTGTACTCAAAATATCCCTGCTATTTTGAAAACTTAGCTATTAATATCTATATGTATATTTAATAATATGCGCCTGTTAGCATATGTTTAAAAATCCAAGTCTTCTTTTTGACAGTAAAATTGACATAAATTTGCTTGTTCAACTTTTGTGGGGAAGGCTGAGGTCTGAAATAGCAGTAGTGTCACAGGTTAAATCACTTCCAGTGTGTGCCTGCTAGCTAGCTCTGCTGATCATCAGCTGAAATTCTGGGGACAGGATGAATGGTGAATTGAATTTTCCCTTTGCTGCCTTTCCCAAACATGTATATTGCATTAGTAGATATATCCTGGGTAAGGGATTTGCTATTGAAAATGCACCAAAAAGATAATGTTACTAAAAAAACCCTCTGAATGCTTAGCTGTCAAGACAATCCAGACTCTTTTGGGGAAATATTAATTTGGGCTTTGAACATTTTAACTTTAATCTATATAAGTTCTTAATTGTTTTCACATCAATTTTTAACACAACCATTACAGTGCGTAATGGGAATAATGTTATATCAAGGTTCAATAAGAATAATATTTTATAATATTATATTTATCATTTTATTTCTTAAGCTTTTACATAGTTCTGATTAATTTTTTTTTTATCAAAACGCCTTCCGTTTTTTACTTTGGTTTAGATTTTGTGGCAGCATATATAATTCCAAAATTAAAAGGAGAATTTTAAGAGTGAATTGAATCTCTACTAGTTTTGTGTGGGCACAGTTTATCAAGAGGAAAAAATCCTGAATATTTAGAATAAATTAAATTAATTTTTCTTCGACTTTTCTGCTTAGAATGGAGGTTTAGCAATTGGTATAACACAAACATAATACCTATTATACTACAGCTCTGATTTTATGATAAACTGTCTGTATTTTCCAGCTCTGAAATGATATGTGCTGACCACTGCTGAGAGATGTTGCCTAAAAGAAAATGCATTTTCTGGCAAAATCTTCAGAAATTAAATTGTCTGATAAGAAATGGTACATGAAAAGATGATGTTGAAGGAAAGTTGGTCTCTTTGTGACAAATTCAGCTGTTGAAACACCTTGTTTAAATGCAGTTTTCAGTGAAGTAATCCCTAGCCTTGATCTTAAACATTATTCTGTATCATCCCCTATATATGCATGATGGCTCTATTTTTTCCTCAACAAAATCTAGCTTATTCACAGCAGTACATACACCTGAATACTTCTAATTAGAAGGTGTGTCTCTGTTTTTAAAACCCACAGTCCCGTTTTGCTGCAACATGTGGGAGTTGTCCCTCCCTGAAACACGTGAGTGGCAACATAAATAGATGTTAACCTTAAATTCAGAGACCATTGCCCCAAATGTTTAAAATGCAAAAAGCAATGTTTAGTTTTCTGCTTTATGTCTACAGATATTAAATATCTCCTATGTACCAGTGTTTATAATATGAATATTTCCTAATCACTGATGATCAGAGGACAGGAGCACCTCTCCTATGAAGATGGGCTGAGAGAGTTGGGGTTGTTCAGCCTGGAGAAGAGAAGGCTCCAAGGCGACCTTATAGCAGCTTTCCAGTACCTAAAGGGGCCTACAAGAGAGAGTGAGAGGGACTTTTCACAAGGGCATGTAGTAACAGGACAGAGGTAATGGCTTTAAACTGAAAGAGAGTAGGTTTAGATGTTAGGAAGAAATTCTCTACTGTGAGGCAGTAGCCCAGGTTGCCCAGAAAAGCTGTGGATGCCCCATCTCTGGTAGTGTTCAAATCAACCTGCTCTAACGATAGGTTACCTGCCCTTGTCAGTGAGGTTGGAACTAGATGGATCTTTAAAATCCCTTTCAATTCAAACCATTCTATGCCTCTATGGTTCTATGATTTGGCAATTTCATACAATAAACTGCCCCTATCCACTGTGGTGGTTTTATTGCAGCTGTGATAGAGAAGCTGTGTAGCTTTTATTTGACTAATTGACATCACAGGAAGGCTTTGGAGAACGTAATGTTCTTTCTTAAAGTTTTTATCCAAATTAAGCACTGTATTGACAACTTGAGCATTTTGAATTTAATTAACTACAGTGGCAGTGAGACGACGAAAACCTCTGTGTTTCTGTTAACAAAGAAACTAAAAAGACCCTTAGAACAGCTTATTGCCTAGAAGAAACATCTACATCATTTCTAAGTCATAAATCAAACAGGCATCTGAATGCTAGCCACAGTTCAGCAAGCTACATAAAAAATGTTAGACTGTGATTATACTCCTTCCATGACAGGAACCTTGTTTATTAATATGGGGTTTTTAAATGGCACTCCACAAGTTAAAAGCTTTATGAACATTAAAATACGACACATATTTCTACACTGGATTTTAACATATATTATTCAGCTTTTGTTACCTAATAAAGCTTTACTTGTTTCTTGAGTGAATGTCCTATTCTTTGCAACTACAGAATTCTGAAGTTTGGAGGAGAGAATGAAATAATGATAATTCATAAGATACCTTAATACTTCCTCATGAAACTATTTTACAATATTTTTCATGTTATGTGGGCCTTAGAAAAAGAAAAATCCTCCGCTTCACTGGCAAAATCTTGAACAACATTCAGTTCAATATTAAGCCATGTCATTCTTTCTTTTTTTCTCCTTCTTTCTCTTCTGCACATTTTTAGTTATTAAATTTTTGATAATCAGCTCTGTTTCTTTCTTTATACTTGAGTTCTATTTTTGCAAATGATGCTGTCTTGGAGCACTGATGTTCAAAACTGAAGGGTGCCAGACCCAAATCCCACGCTGTGTGGTAGTCTGAAAGATTATCTTCCATATTACAGTGATTAAATTACACCAGAAAGTACCACATCCCCTGATGTGCATGTAGTAATACTTTGAAAGGACAGAAACTGTTCCAAACAGCTTCAAAATTGTCCAGTACAGAGTAGCTGCTGTGTGGGCTTTTATCCTCCTACAGATAACGTCAAGAATATCTACTGCTGTGTGCATTCTGCAGCCTTGATAAGAGGAAGAAGAAAACTTTTCAGGACTGCAAGACATAGCTAAATAACTAAAGTTTTCTCTCTATCCACTGGCTGGGTTTTGGGATTAAAATAGCATAACTCCAAGGTATTTTGTTAGTTTTATAGATATTAAGGCCCTAAATGCACTTGGATTTTTGTTTTTTGGGGGTTCCTACTAAAAAAAGTCTATACAGCCATAAGACATTTAATAATTACAGCAGCCTCTATTAACTCAAAATACAACCACAGTATACAGTTACCTCAGAGATAGGTCAGATAATTACTGTGCAGTGCCAGAGAAAACTTCAGGCAGTAATATTGTTGTTGTTTTTACTGTTAGCAGTGATAATGCAGTGCATTTAAGTTATGTAATAGATTCATATGTCAAATTAATCTTTTCTTCAGCACAATCCCAGGAAAGCACCTTGTTTCTATGTACCCTCAAAGTACATCCCTCTGTGAATCATCAGTCTGTGTTATTATTAGTCTTCTGCATTTACTGTGTAACACTGTGGAAGGTGGCTTAAGCAAAGTGACCTGAAGTACTGCAATACATTTCAGGAACTTGAAAACACCACTGGAGGCAGAGAAAGGAAGCAATGTATTTTTATTTTTATTTCATTTTCTTTGCTTTATTGGTTTAGCTTGGATTTAACACAGTTTTCTTCTAAGCGGATGAAGGCACTTTGGCAATACTATTGATGAAGAACACAAACAGGTTATGTATTCTCAACTTAAACACACACGCAGTGAGTGCAACAGGAAGAGAAGTATCCTTATTAGGAGGCTAAAATCCACAAAAGACCCTTCTTGTGCCTGATCATTAGTCTTGATTGTGTGTTTTCTTTGGCAGTGAAGGCAACCTAAGTTCCCATGATCCCAATAATCCTCCCACCAGTTAGGTATATCTGCTTGAGGAGATTTATAAGGTTTGGGGAGATTCTTTATGGTTGTTCTGGGATGTGGTTTTTTTGTTGTTGTTGTTGTTGTTTGGTTAGTTGGTTGGTTTTTTTTTAACTTGCAAGACTTCAGGGACATGGCTGAAAGCCTGATATCCCAGCCAGCAGTAGCATAACTGAGGGTGGCAAAAGCTGAACAGAGAGGTAGAAGTGGATAGAAACAGAAAGGGAAAGGAGGGAGCTCAGCTGAATAACATCAACATGTAGTTACACCAGGAGTTTATGGGCCCATTTTTGGCATCTAGATTTGCTCTGAGGGTCCCATGAGGCTCTGCAAGCTCCTCTCACCCAAAAACTGCCTGCCTGCCCTCAGAGAGAGCGCTAGCATGGCATGGCCACCCTGGGATCAGGGTACTGTGAGAGGGCTGTGCAAGATGACCTGGGAGAAGCCTTGAAGGTTCCTATCCCTCCCTTTTTTGCTCCAGAGACATATTTGCGTTCAGGTCCTTGCCTGAGCTACTTGATGTGTCTGTGCTGGTCATGCACCTTTCTTATTCTGACCCTGATTTGATTTCCAAGTTGTCCCTTCATTTGCCCCATCCCCATGGACCCACATGGTGATCTGGGCTGTGGTTGACCCTGCTACTATCACTGGACATGCTCTTCTCTTCTTGCTGGGGTACTACGGGGCCTTCATCCTGTGTGTGTGAGGGCACTGCCATGCTCACCAAGCTGTCACCCGCATGTATGGCCCTCTACAACTTCTGGTATAACTGGCTCTGCTGTTCCCTGGAACTCAGTGTCACAGCAGCTTCAACAGATCCAACAGATCTAAGTTACGCTCACTGAAGGCTTGTTCTCCGTGTGGTCCTCCCCTTTAACCACAAGCCATGCTACTTTTCTGGCTGTTATACAGCCTCTCATCCAGGTACTAAGGAAACTCCAATAAATCACTGTTTTTATAGGATTGGTTTTGTTTTAGTTAGGGTTTGTTTTGGTTTGGTAGAATCAGTTGTTCAACTTCATGAACAGTCTCAACTTTGGAGCAGATTCACCTTGATTTTAGTGCAAGGGACAAGATGAGCAGAAGCAGCTCTTAAGGTCAGCAGGTCACTTCTTAGATCCCCTTAGCTATAGTGAGAAGCTACATTTAAGGCTGAATGAAAGCTCCTATGCAGGTATGAAAGCTCAGTCCTTAGTCCCAAAGATGAACTGAAGGAAGACAGACTGACCGACTGTGTCACCTGATGACTAAGGAACTTCTGTTCAAATTAGTATTTCATTATTTATTCAAAACAGAATTGCAACAACAGCTCCTAAACTAGCCTTGTAATACCCCTAGGTAGAAGGTTAGGGCAGTAATATATAAGCAAAGAAGGCTGGATTAATAAACGCTTCTGAAGAGAGAGGGCAAACACTTTTAAATTAAAAGTAAACATTATTTTCTCTCCTTTTTTCTGCCAAAACTCTGACTAAACTTGATTAAAGCTCATAAATTATTCTATTCAAACTTGATATTGTGCAGCAAATAAAAATCATTATTTTTTTCCTCTGTATTTTCAAGATTTCAGTGGTAGTGAAATAATCTTTCATAGATGTGTCCCTCTTAAGTGAGGCCTTCTTCACCAAAGGCAGCTGCATCTGGCAGCTGTGTTAAACCATTAGCAAAGACTCCAGTACCTGATTTCTTCTGAAGTAATCTGAGGAAGTTATTTCCCCAGCCTCTCTCCCCTGCCTCCCCTGTGAAAAATTGTCTATATTACAGAGGAGGCAGAGTAAGTAATAGGTCTACTCTTGATGTATCCATAACCACAGACAGCATTTTAATCTATCATATATTTGTTTTAAACTTCAATCATCAACCAAACATATCCCTTGATGAACTCAGGCAGTAACTTCAACAGGAGCAGGTATCTGGGTTCATAATCTTTCCAGGCACTGTTTCCAAGTCCCATAAAACTTCTATAGGAAGGGTAGGAACAATTTCACATCATCAAGTAAGCTAGTTATAAAAAGTTAATCATCTCCATTTGAGACAGACGCTGATAATTTGTCTACTCCTAGCTAGTTTTCAGTAGTACTCAAGTTAGCAATTTCTATTTTACATGGCAAAGACTAGGAACCTTCCTAGCCCTTGTGGGCAACCACCAGACTTTCAGCTGAGGTTGTTCAACCTAACCAGAGCAGACAATGATCTTGTACTTTCTGATGTGCTAGCACTGTTTCCTGAATGACTGGAGAGTAAGCCAGTTCAGAGAGCCAAACCAACCCTTAAAATAAAAAAAAAGGTTAAAAAAAAAAAACAACCCCCCCCCAAAAAAAAAGAAAAAAAAAAGAAAAAGAAAATTAATGGATATATCTTTCAGGAGATGCCAACAAAGACAAAACCATGGACATGTTGACGTAGACTGACTGAAACTATCACAAGATTGTCCCCTCTGGGGACAGTAATTTCCAGCTATAGGCACTAGTTTCTTAAAAAAACTATAGTTCAGTCACTTGTGATTCTGTGACCATAACTTGAGGTTAACGGCTGACATTCACTGAGTCACTGTTAATGTCATAATGTAGCTGGAATTCAGTAATGACAGCATTTTGAGGCAATTGGTGTTTGAGGCAACTAAACATTTCCAGTCCAGGTCTCGATTAAGTTTCTTATGTAGTAGCCATGACAGAACACCCTCACATATTTATTAATGAGGCTGATGGATATAAGCACTAATGAAAATGGACAGGTAGGTAATGAGGGAGGTACAGTCAGAACATAGGATTAAAGTCGGGTACAATTAAAGTTCAGTTCCCTAGTCAAACACAGGCTCCTTTGGGGCCCTAGGTAAATCATTTATGCACAGCCTCCCAGTCTTTAAAGAGAGGATAATAATATTCATTATCTTCACACGTACATCTTGAGAGTATGAGCAGTTTTGCTGTATTTTTTTTTCCTTGATTCTCAGAAGTGCCCAGTAGATTACCAATATCATGATAACAATACTGGGCAGAACAGGAGCCATACAAAAAGTTCCTTCACAGAGCTTCAATAAGATGTTGGAGACATCTTTATTGCTTATCAGTTATTTCACTCTAAGCTTAAGGTAAGCTGCCAGAAAAATACCTGCTACCTCCAGGAGTGATGCCACATCATGAGACAATCTGCGCATCTCTAATGGTATTCCCGATGGAGCTGCCTTTAAAGACTGAATCTCTGGGAGTGACTTGAAAGAGTCAGCAGACAATGGCAGCAAAAATGTCAGATGCCCACTAGTGGAGAAAGCAAAATACCTCTCCTACCAAAGGTTGTAAAACAGAACCAAACAATGCAGAAAAATTGCAGAGTAAGGAGAGGAGGGAGGGAGTTGGTGAGAGGGAGAGAAACCACTACATCAAGCCTTCTGGATTAAAACCAGATAAGTCAATAAAAATTATTGCTTGAGTGGTGAGCAAATGGGCTAGAGGAAGAAGAATATCTGTATCTTTGTATAGTTAGGGCATCAAGAAAGTGGAGGTTAATATTCTAAGCAGAAGAAAGTCTGTACACAATCTGTTAGCTCTGGCTGATATTATGAAGCTGTTCCAAAGAAGTCAGTGCATTTTGGGGATATTCCCATGTACATGTACTGCTGACCAAGGTCTGCATTACAACCTATCCAGAACCTAGGCAGCAGTTAGTATTTAAATCTTAATGATTATCTGCTGATATGAAAGCACTCAGGACAGAAAGAAACTGAAGTTTAAGAGGCTCACCGCTCCATAGACAGAGTTTGGAACCAGGAAGTTACAGGCAAAACAAAGATATGGAAGGCACGGATTCAAAAAAAAAAAACAAAAAAACAAAACAAAACAAAACAAAAACTAAGTAAATATAGAGAGTAAGTGAAGGAATTGAAGAAGAGAAGAGCCCTGGGGACAAGCCAAACAGGAGTTAACTCATGAGCTACAGAAGAAGCTTAGGTTGTCACAGAATGAAAAGAAACTCACACTGGGAATATAAAAAGGAGCTGTTATGTTCGTCAGGTTGAAGATTTTCTTGCTCTGTTTAGCAGAGAATAAAGATAATTTGTTTACAGCACCACATGCACCTGAGAAACAAGTTGCAGCTCAGCATGCTCACACTGGATAAAAATTGGGAAAGGGTAATCTGAAGCAAGGACAAATCTCAAGGACTGAAGTTAATCCTAGGACTATACAGATTTTGTTCAGACTTCAAGGCTTAAGGTACGCATATTCTAGTGTCTGGTCAATGTCTAGCCAGGGAGCTTAGTCAGATCTAAGACACATGGTTATTTATACATATACATGCCTTTAAACAACTGAGCTTATACTTTGCCTTCATATAGGATCTTGTGTAACAGAACTGTTTCTAGACCATGTTTCCTTGTGCAGCAAATTCTATCTAGAAAACAGGTGAATCCCTTTAGACAAAAAATCCATTTCCCTTCTTCCATAGCATTTTCCCCACAAGTAATCTAATCTGGCTTTTGGTGTTAAACCTGCTAGTCATCTCTTAAACGCAAAATGCATCAAACTCATTTCAAAAACTTTTGTTTGGTTTTGTTATATCTGCAGCATTATTCCAGCTGGTGTGAAACTGCTGTCAACTCAAGTGCTTAAACTCAACTGTCTGTGAGAAGAGGTCTGGCACAGTTCACATCTCCAGGAACAATGGGAAAATCACAGAATCACATAATCATTGGTGTTGGAAGGGACCTCTGGAGATCATCCAGTCCAACCCCCTTGTCAAAGCAAGGTGACCCAAAGCAGGTTACAAGAAACTCATCCAGGTGGGTCTTTAATATCTCCAGAGAGAGAGACTACAAAATGGGAGGAAAGGTGCTCTATAAAAGCACTTCATTCATCAACCATGCCAGTCTAAGACTGAAAAGGGAGGTGGAAGGAAAGTTTTACCCACAAGCATATACACCTTTGTGAAATGGAATAACTGCTGCTATTTGCTCTATTATCCTTCAGATTTTTACTTTACAATCAAACCAGCAAGTTTTACAGTTACTGGAGAGAATAGTAGTACACACTGTGGTCAGGTAACCTGCATTTCCTTAGAAATCTGTGTAGAAATATCTTGAAGTTACCTTCTCAAGGATGCACGTAGAATCCTGCTTCATATTCTTTCTTCAGTTAGACCTGTATTATCAAGGTATTCTGAGCTATGGTAAAGGTTGTTGTTTTCTTCCTTGCTTTAGTTTCTATTTTACTTAATCTACTAAGCTCAAGGAAAGCTCAATCCCCTTATAACAGAGGTTGAAAAACAGCAGGTGTTTCACTACCCTTTATAGTGCTCAAACTTGCTTAGGGAAGAAATAGTTAATGCCATATCCCAGACTAATCCTTCATTCTCAGGAAAACCCTCTGTTTGGTGATATTTAGAGATGTTAAAGGAAAAAAAACCTAATACTTTCAGCAAGTTGGTTTTTCTCTTAAAAATCCATTACTTCCTTCAGAAAGCATCTCTTAAAATCAAAATTAAAATCAGCTTCTAAAATCAAATTTGAGACAGACCTTGCTTCTGAATCTGTCAGCTTGCAATATCTGGGAACTGAAAATCCTTGCAGACTTACAGTCATCATATCATTCTATTCTAAATCCCTCTGGAAGCAAGGCTTGAGCAGTTCCACTGTGTACAAGTGTGTATACACACATTTGAATCCTGTGGCTCACCTCAGCTGTGAAGAAAGGTAGAAACCTCAAACATAATTTTCTGCAAGTTTCTCATAAACAGGCAGCAAACAGAAACTCTCTGCATGCTCTGACGGATCTGAGAGACCACTTGCATCATGAAAACTCACTTTATCAGACTGCAAGTAATTCACTCTGCAGGATCACTGTAGCAAAGATCCCAATCAGAACTCATGAATAACCAGAAGCTACAAAATCTTTAGCAAACCATCCAGCACTCTCAGAACAACTTGTTAAGTAGCTCCATAGATATAGAAAGAGTCTGAGCATCCTCTACTTCCTTTCCCTTTGCAGGTTGGCGTATTGCCAGAAAAAAAAAAAATAAAAGAAAATGAAGATCAAAAAACAATCATAATGACTTCAAGCAAGTTCCACATTTGTGCTTTTGTGATTTGAAACAATCCGGTGTTCCCAAATGTAAATAAACATATTTAGCACTATATATTTTCTTTCCTTCCTCCCAAATGTGATATAACAGTAAATAATGAGTTCTATAAAGTACATGCAAACTTTGGAACCATAAGGAAGAGCATAGGGCTACTAGGAACTACTGGTCAAATTACTTTGTTCAGAAAAATACATCCCAGACAGATGTATGACTCATATCCACTGCCATCTGTTAGAGGGAAATAAGCCATCTTTGCCTCATTAAAGTAGAAATGATCCTCTTTTGTAGTCAATGGTGACCTACTGACCTGGACCCCAGCAGCTCAGATCAAGCAGGTTGGACAGTTGATGCTGTTAGGACCATTTTCTTACCAGTCTCAAAAATTATAATTTAACCAAACTTCCACCCTCTCCTTCTGAAATAACTCCTCCAGGTCACAGCATAAGGATTCATTACTCTCCCTTCTGCACTTAGTTGAAGGCAACTAAATGCCATAAACTGTAGCAGAGCATCCCTAATCATATTAAATCCTCCTCTGTCCCAGAGCCTGGTGAAAATCCCCTGGATGTGGGAGTGATTCACAGGAGGAATTCACAACATCCATGAAGCCCAAAGGCCAACTCAGTGGGTATTTCCGAGATGTCAGCACCCAAACAGCAGGAAGAACTGTCAGTCCCCATGAGGAACAAAGCCAGAGGATCATCTGCTTTGCAGCTCTCAGCTAAACTAGGGACTTCCAGGTGCTTTCTGCAGTCCTGGAGCCACAGCAGTGCTCAGAAAGGGGTCCTGCCAAACCTGAGTCACCTGTGAGAGTCACTGACCATATGGTGTTGAAGGCCATGGAGGTAAGCTAACAGTACAGTAATGGCTTTTTCATATAAGAATTCAAATTCAGATTCAAATAGAGACATATTCTGCTTCCAGTCTGTGTGTGGATATAGGATAATTTTGTGTGTGCCTGCACAAACTACTAAGGGTTATATTTCTTAACCTTTCTCAATCCCAGCACCACGTTATCATTTTTGGGGGGAAAAAAAGCTACAAAAGAAGGGTGTTCTTGAATACACATTCCAGAAAAAGAGCTGACAGCAGCTGAGCAGGTAATAATACAAAATAGTCAAATATATGGAGAAGGATGAAGTTAAGCTTTTTATTCCAGAATTTCTAGTTGTTTTACAGTCCACCCTCCATTCGTTTGTGGACTCCAGTTCTGAGTGTAGCTCGCAGGTTGAAACACTAGCGAACAGAATGGCTGAGCTGGGACTATCCCAAAATTACGGCCTTTTCTATCATCATAGGTACAGCATCCAGTTTTTGTAACATCAAATGGCTCCAGAAAGAGAATATACATTCTGTTGTTGCAAATTCTGTGAAGATTACTTCCCCCTGAAGACCGATTTCATAGCCATGGTCACACTACGAAGAAGATCCCTCTTGTCTGATTCCCTAATAAAACAATAGAGACACTACGAATAAAAGGTATACAAGCTTTACAACTTATGACAATTTAAATGCTCAAATATGAATCTTCTTGCTTTTCTCTAAGACTAGTGAATTATGGGACCAAAATGTTTCTCTCATATCCATTCCCCACCCTCCTCCCCCCAGCAACCAACACCTCAGGAAAAAAAAGTTTATATCTGCATTTTATAAAGCACCTGAACTGTGCTGGAGTGTGTCTGACTTGATGCAAACAAGCAAGCACAGCATGGTGCCTACTTCCTAACAATGTACAACCTAATCAGATGGAAACCCAGAAGTTCTTGTCAACTCCTGTACCAGGGGAACTTCTTTCTAGCTCCTTGAAAAGCAACAGAATTTCTGCACACCATTAAAGCAATGAATTAGGATCTTCATAAAGTATGGGAAGAATGGCCAAAACGGTTTTGAAAGCTCATTACTCCATGCAAAGATAGTGAGTACAGCAGGAGCAACAATGTGGCTGAGGGGTTTGGGATTTTCACCTTCCGTAGGTTGGAATTTGAGAAAAGATAGGAAGTGACTATCCCAGAAAAGCATGGGTGTTTTTTCAAGCCTTTTAAATAGAAATCCCCACATAAATATTCGAACTGCCATTTGAAAGTTTCTCTGTAGACCTTTCCTGTTACTGTCCATCAGAAGGTGAAGAGAAGTGATAGATGAATAAAATAGCATTGTGGTAAGCACATTTATTTGTTTAGTTTTGAAAAGTCATAATCTTACTGTTAAACTAGTCTGTTTAACTAGGCACAGACTGAAGTCAAAAGCTGGCTCCCAGCTGTGCCTGTGCACTCACAGGGATGTGCTATACCTGCTAACTGCGAAGGACTTGCACGTGTGTGTGCTTAGAAATGATCTGTAACAGTTTTGCAGCTTTCTTTCTCAAGTCTGACATCCCTGCAATGACATCCAAAACAGAGGTTAAGTTACCCTGAGCCTGGCAGGACATGTCAGTGAGATGGATGAAGGCTATCTTGGTTTAGATGAAAAATCCATGACTGATAGCAGAAG
>NW_020955472.1:0-53023 GCF_003031625.1 Empidonax traillii | reverse complement strand
TCACTGCGTTTGGAGTAGATTTCCCTTTTTATTTCTTCTTCCTTTTTTCTTTCTTCTTTTTTTTTTTTAATTGTATAGACACTTTTATGTGTGTGTCAAATACTACTGCTGTAGAAAGTGTGACATACAGTCTAGTGCAACTTATCAAATCCAGGCTGTCTGACAGTCAATTTCCAGCACGTTGTGTTTTTCTCGTAAGCTGTGATTGTTACTATGGCCCATATAGTTTTGATTTCTAGATCTCAGGAGTGACCACATACAACTGCTGTTTACAGAACTGTCATATTTAGGCAGAGGGTGCCAATGCCACAACCCTCTTGCCCTAAAAATGTTACCTTGTAAGAGTTTAATTGGGGAAATAAAACAGGAATAGACTCAAAAAAATGTCTAGATATTGCAAAAGTTCTGTGTTAAAAAAAGCAGGAAGTGCATATACAATACACCTACACACTCAAACATACAAAGACAGGTAGGTATATTTATATACTTAAGTATATATAGAGCCACACTTCTATGATCATTGAAAAAAATAACTGCAATATTCATGTACTGCATTCAGTAAATGGTATTCATATTCAAGTAACAGTCTGTCAATTAGGAAACTTGTTCCAATACATTTTGCAAAGACATATAAATTTCATTTGCAAACAAATCCCTCTTTTACTTAAGAAAATTTATAAAAACTGCTTCTTTTACTGAACCTTTTTTATGCCAGCCCGTTTATAATAGAAAGGTATAGTAAGTATCCTAAACTAACAATTACAGATGATGACATTCTCTTTCATTATCTGGGATAATAGGCGATTTTCATTCCTTGGAAACAAGCAGATTCTACAGCAAGCTTTCAACAACTAAAAAGATGCATAATAGATGCTAGGATCATATAATATTGCTCTTAATTTCAGGCTTTCTTCTGGATGACAAAGTTATACTGTAGTTTGAAGATTATTTGGAACAGAAAATAAGATATCTTGAAAGTAAGATCTTTACTGGATTGTAGAAATACTATTATGCTTTCAAAAATGATACTGCCTTGCATGCATTGCCAGAAGAGGTACTCAAATTTGCAGTTCTGAGGGCGTGTATTTGTTCTCTTTTAGCTGACTATAAAAGCATTTCTGACTCAGAGTGAGTTCTCACCTGTGCAGTAACAGCCATTCTTCCAGCATGGCCCATGAAATTAAACAGTATCTTTAGCAAGTAAATTTGCCAGAACAAAGAAAGATTTTAAAAAAAGAAATATTCAAAAAGATCCACTAGAAAATTGCAGACAAACATTATCAAGGATTAAATCGAAAATCATTCACTGGAAAAGGATAGATGGAAGCAGCTAGTGTTGATTATTTTTTTAAGACTCCTACACCCTGTAAAAACTGGCCTTAAATGGTAGCTTAGTTAGAGCCAAACTGACAGTCTAAGAACACCAAGATGACAACTCATATTCTGTTACTGCTTTTAAAAGAAGACTAACTATTTTTAAGGTGTTACATATTATACAGGTTCTATCTGGTACGTCTCGCAAAGCTGATTCATTTCTTCTCTTTGCCCACTTCTGATTTACGATTCATTGTAAATAGAGGAACAGTGGACCTCTGAAGGACATATTTAGTTTCTTTAAAGAAAGGAGAAGGCTAAAGGGCTGGGAATGGATTTACCAGAGTAATAAAGAGGCCACATAAACTCTTTCCTCCACCCTCACACCAACCCCAGAGAAGCACTTTAGTGCCATCTGAAACTGTATGCATGACTCCAGCTGTGCCATTCCCAGTTCTGTGGGTAATGGTGTTGTGTGGACTCCCAGTACTTCTCTGATCTGAGACACTTGTTCCTTTCTACTCTGGGGTAAAAATGCAGGATGTGCTTCCTCCCTCCAGCTTTGATGCCGTAAGTTGGCATGCAAAAGGACTGAGGAATCAGGTAAATTTCAAGGCACATTTTCACCCACAGAACAGACACAATAAAATTCTTTTTTTGCATTTCAGAAGAACATCTGTTTAAATGACATTTCCCCTTACCTGAATGTCCCAGCAACAAACGAATAAACTCTGTCCCCTTTTTCCCAATCACACGTGCCCACATTACATAAAAACAGTTTGGAGTTTGGCATGCATTAAGGCCGTCCTGTGAGTTTTAATATACTTTTCAGCCTTAAATAATAAAAGAGGTAAAAAGAGAAAAGAAGTAATTAAAGAACCAAAGGATAGAAGGTATATTTCATTTGGAAACTGGTGTCAAATCAGATAAGGGAGAAGAAAGAATAGGTCCAGGAACAGGATCTGAAGATGGAAAACTCTGGTCAAAAAAAAATAGCAAAGACTATAAAAGCTATCAGAACACTGCTACTAGTGCTGACAAAGACAAAAGAGTTGCTCTTCCTTTCACATACATCTTATGGTTGTTGCACACTTAAAATCCATCCCACTACTCATATAAATCTCTTTTGAAACATGATAATTTGTGCAGCAACTGTTTCCTATGGTTTTTTTCCAAATAAATGTAAGTCTAAAATGCATCAGAATGTATGGGAGATATGCAGACTTCAGTTTATAATATGTTCTATCAAAACACAATGATTCTTTAGTTTTGAAAATTCACTACGTGTTTAACTATTACTGGAAGTAGATAAAGGTAATATAATGATCTTTTCTCAAGAAAAGTTGTTCCTTCCTAGGATTCAAATAGTAAAGGACACTAATAACGGAGTATTAAAACAAGAAATTTGACAACAATATATACACCTATTTCATACAAACTCAAATGTTTCTTGTCACTTAGCTGGAAGATTTGCTGCAAATTGCAGTACTCACAAACTATTTTCCTTACTGGCATGATGAAGAACCTTCTTTTCAAAGGCTGATGATTGGGATAAGTATTCATTCTGGTGAACCTAGTTTAAAATACCCTGTTTCTTCGGAGAAGCATTAAACAATTAGATAGACTGAGTTTCTTCTGAATTTGAAAAATTAGAACAAAATTTAGGGTTTGTAGCATAGCAGCTGCAAAGTAGGACTGTGTCACATGTAGGAGATAGAACGAAGCTCAAAACAGGAAATCTGCGTGTTTGAAGCCATGGCATTTATTAGTGGCTTACACAGCATTTTGCTAGTCAACATTACCTCCTTAGCTAATGCAAAGTATATGGAGGATTTCACTACCCAGAGCTCTGCCTGACTTTATTCTTCCCGCCTGCGGGGCTATGATCTTACTGGCATCACAGAAAAGTAGTGGGATGGCTCCTGTGGCTGGAGTATTGGAGGGTAATTATGCAGGCTCTTTAGGAAGGAAAGGCAGAGAGAATAGGAAGGGGGTGTTGCCCTCTACATCAGCCAGAGTCCATGGAGATCTGCCTGAGGATGAATGAGAAGACAGCCGAGAGCTTATGGGTCAGCATTAAGGGGATCGATGAGAAGACAAGCTCCTCCATCAGGATTAAAGGGAGGGCAGGTACAAGTGACACTATAGTGGGGATCTGCTACAGGCTGTGGACCAGGAAAACTGAGTGCCTGAGGCTCTCCATAGTCATATAAGAGCAACCTCACATTTACAATCCCTGATTTTCATGGGGGACTTCAACCATCCTGACATCTGTTGGAGGGACAACACAGCAGGTCACAGTCAGTCCAGGATATTTCTGGTGTGAAGTGATGGTAACTTCCATCTCCAAGTGACAGAGAAGCCAAGAGGTGCTATGCTGTGCCTTGGTCTCGCCACAAGAAGGGCTGGTGGGGAATGTGAAGCTCTAGGGCACTCGTGGCTGCAGTGGCCATGATGAAGTTCAAGATCCTTAGTGCAGTAAGGAGCGTGCTCAGCAAGCTCACTATCCTGGACTTCAGGAGAGTAGACTTTGGCCTCTTCAGGACTCTTGGTAGGGCACTAGGGAATAAATCCCTGGAGTGAAGAGAGGTCCCAGAAAGCTGCTTAATATTCAAGTATCACCTCCTCCAAGCTCAGTAGAAATGCATCCCAATGGAGAGGAAGTGAGGCAAAAACACCAGAAGGCCTTCATGGATGAACAAGGAGCCTGTGGACAAACTCAAACACAAAGAGGAACCCTACAGAGGGTGGAAGCAAGGTCAGATAGCTTAAGAGGAATACAGAGAAATTTTCTGAGCAGTCAGAGATCATGTTAGGAAAGCTAAAGCCCTGATAGAATTAAATCTTGCAAGGGACATAAAGGGCCACAAGAAAAGCTTCTACAGATATATCAGTGATAAAACTAAGATTAGGGGAAATGTTGTCCCTCTCCAGAAGGAAATGGGAGACCTGGCTACCTGGAACATGCAGAAGTCTGAGGTACTTGATGATTCTTCTGCCTCAATCTTCACTGGCAAGCCCTCCAGCCACACTGACCAATTTGAGAAGAAAAAAGCAGGGACTGTGATAATGAAGAACTGCCTGATGTAGGAGAAGATCATGTTCAAGAATAGGAAGGTTCTTCAAGGAACTTGAAGGAACACAGTGTGACCAGCAGGTCAAGGGAGGTGATTCTGTCCATCTACTCTGCTCCTGTGAGACCCCACCTGGATTGCTGCATCCAACTCTGGGGTCCCAAAAGTAAGGATGTGGACCTGTTAAAAAGAGTCCAGAGGAGATGATCAGAGGGCTAGATCATCTCTCCTCTCAAAACAGGCCAAGAGAGCTGGGACTATTCTGCCTGGAAAAGAGAAGATTACTGGGAGACTTTATAGAAAAGTTGTGGATGCTCCATCCCTGCAAGTGTTTAAGGCCGGGTTAGATGGGACTCTGAGTAACCTCATGAAGTAAAAATGTCCTTGCCCATGGCAAGGGAGCTGGAACTAGATGATCTTTAAGGCCCTTTACAACTCTAACCATTCTGTTTTTATGATTCTATGGGAAGTGACTGGTTTTATTTTTAAATTATTCCAAATATTTCAACTGCTCCAGCAGTTCAGATCTGTTCTTTATGCACCAGGTAGGGCATTATCTTCACATCTAGACTAACATCTAAAGGGAATAGGTTTCAAATTGCATGACTGAAAGCAGTACTAATCATTTATGCATATTGTTTGGAAACAATTCTCAGCTTTAAAGAGCACCTTTCGAATAAATATAGACCAAGGAAATGTAGTTATCAAAAACAACTTAGACATCACCCTCTTCAAAAAGAACAAATTATAATCATGACATGTAATAGCTCTTGAGCAACATTCACATCCCTGTCATGGGTTTTAAAAGATTGATAAAACGGGATGTGGATATTAATGTTTTTTTTCCTCAAAAAAAATACACATACAAGATAACAGTTTCCTGGCAAGCTGAACTTCACAGTTTTTTTGTAATTTTTTACAGCCTGTCTCGATTTATAGGAAGTGTTATCTCCAGTATGCAAGCTACAGCACAAGGGGAACTGCTGTCTCTGGCCACGCACAACTGACCTGATTCTTCACATGTGGAGATTAAAAGTGAAGACTCTGAAAAATCTAACATCCTTTTTCACATCACAGTTCTGAAAGCTTCACAGCACTCCCAGGTTCTGAATCCCAGAAGGAAAAACCTCTTCCCTGGGAAGAATCTTTCCTTTTAGTATCTGCTAAAACAAGAATGAGACCACTTCTGGAGGCTGTTTCCTTCATTCCTTACCCCAAGTCTAAAGCCCCAGGTTTGCCCAAGGAGCCCTCTGGCAAGCAACCTGGGAAGAAAAGAAACCATGGGAAGTCCTCTCCTCCCTCTTGGAAACCACCCACACAAGATTTCCCCACTGATCAGGGGTTGAAAGGCTGTGGTTCCTTCTTCTGCCATGAAAGTGCATCCCAAAAATCATATAATTTGTCTCAGAATCGGTCAGTTCCCTCTCCACAGCTTCAGGTAGCATGGGAGCCAGGCCACTGACTGCCATGTCCTTGTTTCTCCCACAGGCTTGTCTTTTCTGTTTCTCTGTCAGGTTTTTCCCAGTACCAGGGGCAGGCTTGAGATGTCAGAAACTCATCAAAGGAGCCACACTCGGGGTTCTCCTCTCCTACTGCCACCCCTTCAGCTTCTGCTCTGTGCACTGGATCCCAGTGAGAAGGGGCATAGATGGTGAAAACACGAGTATGTTGTATGCCTTCAGTGCACTGACCTTTGCTACAAACCAGCTTGTTGCTTGAATAATGTGGATAAAACATCAGCACAGTGCTTCTCTCCAAAGTGGATGCCATTGCCTCAGACCCAGAGACATGCCCCTCCCATCTCAAACTGAAATCTGTATTCACCGTACTGAAGGTCACAAAAATAACAATGGATATATTTCTCATGACTCTGTTTTCAAAGCACAGGGAATGAATGAAATCCCCATCTGTTGCTTTATATCCTGCTGCTTTAATCCTCTGAATCACTATCAGTGAGAAAGGAAGCGCTGGACATGCAAGAGAGCTATCCCATCTCCTTTCTGCCACACTGCCACAGCTGCAAGAAGAAAAGCCACTCAAGCTGAAAAAGAAGGTGACAGCTACAAAGCAGTCTCTGTGAGGAGTTCTCAGCTCTGGAAAGGACTCACTGGTCTGAAATAGCCTGGGACTGTAGACCTCCAGGGCATGCTACAAGAAACATCCCTACGTTCATACCAGTGATGACCATGACATCTTCAGAAAAAGAATTTGTGCCAGCTTTGTAACAAGTGAGGGGAAAGTGTGGTTGCCTGCTGTAAGTGTTGACAGAAGATTACCAGATTTTTTTACTTTGTTTTTAATATCTTGTATTGAAAGAACACTTGTGTACCTCCCAAAAAAATGACATATGTGTGCAGACAAGTAGTGGCAATTGTACCTTGGTTTTCCCCTGCCACCCTCCTTTGATGCAACCTACTTTTTATTTGTTATTTGCTGGCATTGTGCAATAGGCTCATATTTCCCTTGCACAGGTATATCTGCAGCCTAGACACCACCTGTAGCCATAATACGTTCAGCTCAGGTTTAGCCTTTAGGCAGTAGCAGCTTTTTTCTTTTTAGCAGGGCTGGGAACAGGTGTCCTTTGTTTGTGTTCACTTTGCTTTAGTGTGGAGCCTGTGCTACAGGCAGGAAGATGAAGGCAGGGGATGGAAGGGTGATTTAGAAGAGAAGTTGTTAAAAAGGAGACTAGTGTCTCCTCTCTGCCCCAGGTGGATTTCCTTTTGTTTAGTCTAACAGAAGAGAATCATATTTCCTGCTTTGCATGCACAAACAAAAATATAAGAAAACGAAACCTCTCAACAAAGGTGTTGAGAGCTGTGGGCTTAGAGGTAAAAAATGAAATAGGAACAAAACAACCCCTTTGCAATCCCAGCTTCCCTGGATGGCACAAAGCATCATAAACAAAGTTCCACAGCTAATATAGTGCTGATACACAGGGATATACAACACTGCCCATAAAATTAGTCATGTGTTATTGCACAAAGTGGTGTGTTCCATAAGAGCTGCCTATTTAGCAAGCTTGATCAAGAACATTAAATATGAAAATAAGGAAAAAACATTTAACATTGTTGAAAAGTAATTAAAAATATATTTCGCCATATGCTTCTCCGCCATTACTTCATTTCAGCAAAACAAATGCCTGGAGCATTTATTATCCCCTATCATTTTTTAAAGAGGCCTAATGTTCCCACTTGGCACAGGAGACATGCAGATAAAATGAATCAGCCCTGAAATGAATTGTGTGAAATGCATTTGTCTGAATTCAAAAAGCTTCCCTGTAGTCAATAAATGCACAAGCACTTCCGATCTTTCAAAATCCGTGTCTCTGAAAAATATTTTTTTACTGGTTACATACTGCGTGTAATCTTTGACAAAGGCTAAAATGTCATTACCTCTATTAGGGTTCTGCTCCAGTTGCAGTTAGCATTAGAAAGTTCATGTTACTAATACAGATCCCAAACAGCCTTGGTATTAAATGAGCAAAGCAAAATTTAAAAAATATAAATAAAATACAATACATCAAAAAGCTTTGAAAACACAACTAAACTCTTGAGACTGAGTTCATCCATGGTGCAATTATATTGTTTCCTGCACTGTGATGCCAGGCACAAATTTGACCACAAGGATGGATTATAAGCAATTTTATTTTAATTCATGGTGAACAGAAGAAAAGGGTATCTTCTTTCATAAGGGATAATCCAAAGAGCAATAGTTTTCAGGGCTCCCTTTTGGGATTTATTTTTAAAAGTAAAGTATCACTGATCAGTTAAGGGGGATGGTTGGGAAAGCAGTAGTAGGTATTATTCTTTGGAAAAATAAAGGCAACCTACCAAAAAAAAAAAAGTCCTTGTTTGTGTCAAGTGATAGGAACAACCATAATTAATGAAAATAATATATAAACACAGCTGGATAAAGATGTTCATGCTGGGTAGTTGATGTGGTAGTTTATTCATTACTGGCACTGAAACATATTCTGTTTCTCTTTGTCTTTACAGCAGCTCCTTTCGAGTATGTGAAACTTGACCCATCAGCCAGTACAACAAAACTCTGCCATGCAAGACAACTCACTGGCACTGACCTGGCACAGAACTGTGAGATGAGTGACCTGAGACAGAAATCAAACACAGGAGATTCTTCCTGGGTGACTGGAGGCAAGGAATGCGTTGCAAGTGATGTGAGAAAGCCCTACAATGCCCTGAAATGGTCAGTAATAGTCCCTCCCTTTCTGGGAGCAATGGGGGGAGACAGAATAGACTTAAGAGGAAAGAGTATACTTCATTAGTCCAAAAGATCTGGCTTTTTCTGTCAGTTCATGGAAGGAGGTACAGAGAAAAGTACGGTAGGAATCAGGGCAACATGGATAGGGAATCTGAATCTCTTAGCAGACTCAGCAGGAGCAAACATTGCCACAGTATTACAAAGCCCATAGCATGCTTTTGCTAGCAAATAACTTGTCTTTCCTTTTCCCTTCTTCTATTCCACCTCAGAATGTAATTTCAGTTCAAACATCACATTTTGTTCTCATCTGGAAAAAAAAGAGAAGAAAGTGCAGCACTGGCTTCAAATGACATCTGCAAATGGAAAAGCTGGATTGAAATGTTTCTAACTGTAAACCACAGTGGGGCTTGGTAGCCTGGAAACCCTGGAAATCCCAAGTGAATCATTATCATTCACTGCTGATCACCATTACAGAATATGTCTGACATTGGCAGACCAGGAAAAATGTCTAAATATTATCAGATGCATAGTAAAACCATGATAGCTAACAGAATTTCAGCAGGTATAATTTTTTTTTTTTTTTATTGTTCCAAATGACAGAAGCTGTCTCATCCGTTCAAGCTCTACAGGTGTGTTTGTTCATCTCTGGAAATTCATTTTTTTTAAGTAACATTTTATCAGGCAAGAAGACAAAACTGGCACAGAGAGTAAAGGTGGTGAAGCTGGGGAATGTAACAGATTTCCATCTTTATCAGTGGGACCAAAGGCCTATGCTGATGAATGTTTCCTACCAACATAGTAATGTGTTTTGAGCACAAGGGTCGTTTCCCCTTAACAGAAGAAAATAATCCAAGTCTAAATGAGCTTCTTTAGCACCTTAAGTTCATGATTTGATCTACTCTTAAAAGTTTAGTTAGTTTTACTGAACGGAACAGGGATATGAAAAGAAATCACACTTTAAAACAGCATATGCAGACATAGTTCTTGAAAGAACAGATTTTATTCTGTACCAAAAGAGGAATAGTTTCCTAATGGAAGCTGAATTTACACTTCAGAAACATGTTGGTATGAGTGGATATAGATATGTTGGTAGACCATTGTAGATGTAGACAATCCCAGTAAAACAAATTAGGTACTTAAGTAAAAAGTCCAAGAAGTTTACTGAATGTTTGCAAACTGATGTGAGATCTCCAAATGAAAGAAGTTCTTAAATGCTTCAAGACTAATCACTGCTAAAAAAAAAAAAAAATACTTGACTAATTCAGTTAGCTGAAAAGTCTTTAATGATTTTATTATATCTAAAATCATCTATAATCTCCTAAAGACTCAGAATGGTGGATTTGTAGTATCAAGCTGGAAAGCAGAGGGAGGAGAAATGTCAATAACACTTGGCACAGCCGCTCCCCAGATTAGCTGTATATGGCTATCAAAGGCATCTCTTACATACCAGCCTGGGATATATGTCCCAAGGGTCTCTCAGCTTCCAGATGATGAAGTAGTACAAAACAGCATTATAACCTTGCTACACTTATTCCAGTGTTACTGTGCAGATTGTAGATGTTAATGCAAGATCTGTTTTAATAAATAATTTTAATATAATTTTCAGCTACTCAGAATAACCAAAGCTCACATTTCCTCAGCAAAGACTTATATTTTGTTAAGTATAAATTAGCTCAGAAGCTCAGAATTTTCAGCTCAGAAGCTGCGCATAAGGCTGTTGCTGTCCTGATTAAAAATTAAATAAATAAATAGATTTCTGCCACAAAGAGAAATAATAAATAAGTGTCATCTCCTGACAAACATAAAAGCAGAGGAGGAAACACATACGTGATTTGGAAACAGGATTACTCATAGATTCAGAAGTAATAAATCCAATTATCTTGCTTGATTCATCAATAAATGTGAAAGTAGTATTTGTTTTATTATCAAATTAAGTTATTCTTTGGAAGTAATCCACTTAAAATAATTGTTTCCTAGCATCAAGGAAAGTAATCAGTAAAAAGGAACATAAAATGTCTTTCTACTGCTTTCTGTAAAAGGCTTTTTCACATTTTTTTGAGCACCAGATTATTCCATTATAAAGAGTGGCAGAGAAATTCAAGGAATCCAGACAAGTAAATGCTGCTTTTATAACTTCTTTTACTCCAACTCTCTGCCACACTGAGAGTGTGAAAGCAAAAGTTCTCATACCCTAGACTTGGAATAAAACTGGTCTTTTGGGAACTCTGCAAGTCCGCTACTGTTGAATTTTCTACCCTCAGTGGAGCAATGTTGGTGAAACCTTTGACTGTCAGGGCTGAAGCATTCTCAAGAGCATCTTCTGTTCGTAGGACATTACGCTATGTGTGCAGAGTACAAAAATATTGGGAACTCTGGTTCACCAATATTGATACAACAAATAGAGGTTAACCTATCTCAGCATTAATAGTTTAAGTAGAGGCAGAGGGAGATGAAAAAGCCTACAACCAGCAATCCATTGTGGCTCAAACATGTTCCTGTAATTTTATGACTTATATGAGTGGAACTTGCAAATGCCATATACGAAGTAAAACAGGGAGGAAAAATAATTAAAATCTGTACCTTCCTTTTCTAAATGTCCTTTCTGCCAAACAACCATATTGTCTGCAGTATTTGAGCTTTCAGACAGTAAAACATCTAGAATACTGTCTCATACTCAATTTGGCATGCAAAAGAATTAAACATCCCTGTGCTTTTTGGAAAGGAAATCATCAGTCCCACCAATGCCGACAAGGCTTTTATTTGCCATCAAATATCTGATTCATCTCATGCAGAGTGAGATCCATAACTTGGATTAGAGAGATTATCTGGCAATGACCAGAAGGTTTTGTATTCACTGCGTTCTAATAAGACTGAGGAGGTTTTCATCCGTCTGCTAGGGAAGCCTCCACTGCGTTTCTTTGGGAAGAGGCAAACCAACTTGCATTGCCATGCTAGACATGCCAGCATAGAATTTAAGACAAAGCTGTGACTCACGGATGATAATTTTTAAAAAAAAAAGTTTTCTATCTTTGGACAAGTTGTAGTCTGGAGCAGCCTTCTGATAGTGTAACCATCAAGCAAATGATCAGTTTTAAACTGGAACTGAAGGTATTTATGTCATTATCCATGGAAAGCACTGTGGTGTGAGAACCTGGTTCCATGACCCAGAGACTCCTTTTCCCTCTGTATCCTATGCTCCAAAATCGTACCAGACCACAGTTCTCTCATTAAAGCAGCCATTAACCCTTCAGGTGTTCAGGCTGTTCAGCTTTATACTATTGCATATATTCAAGCTCAAGTCTAGAGTAATAATGGATGAGCCACAGAATTCTTTGGAGTTAATTATTTCAGCACAGCAATCTATTTCTGGGTGTCACTAATACTAATGTGGAGGTTGTCTGTACTTATCTAGGACCATATTTTTAGCTGGCAGAGACCCATCTGAAGGCATAGTTGGCTGTCTAGAGTTGGAACAAAATGTCAAACCAACCAACATTTAAAAATATCAACATAATTGCATGCTGTAAAGTGATAACTATGTAAGTAAATACAAATGGATTTCAGCTTCAACTTGTGGAAAATGCTATTTTATTTTTTTATTGCATTGGGAATCAATCATTTTATTTTTTAAGATTCACTATCCAAATATTTTTACATACTCCAGTGAAATATTTTGGTTTAACTTTGAACACATTATGAAATTATGCATTTCTAATGTTTACCAAAAAAAAAAACCCAGCAACCTAACACATTGTAACATTTACAAAACATTTACCTATTCTTTAAGATACTAATTATATCTAAAAATATTAAATTCAAAATTCTCATTAAATACTCAGGTGTTAGCATGATGATTGAAATTGCCATTATAAACATTACAAAAAATTACAACAGCACATTATTCTGAAATAGTTTAATCCAGCAGTTTCATTTAATGATACTCATTCTCAAAGGACATTGCGGTACTTGAAATTTTGGGGAACCTGAACTCAGTGGAGAGCGGTTTAGATCATAATAACCAATGATGTATCAGAACAAAAATCTAGGATAGTCAAAAGGAGAGAAAACCAACAGTGAGTAAAATAAATGAACAAAGAACAAAACTCATAGATATAAATTAAATCAAATACCTTTAGGCTCCTGTGAAGTCTGAAGCATAGCACTACAGGCTAATTTCAGAGAGAAAAATCAGAGGAGGAATTCTGCAGTGATTCTAAATAAAGTACACTGTGAGCACAAGGATTAACTGCAGTGCATTACATGAAAAATTAATCTATTTTTGTCATCTGGATTCCATGACTCCATATTTTTTAGTTCCACCATAACAATACTTGGGATCTTTCTTTTCTCCACCACACATATAAGATTTTTCACTGAGAATTCTTTTGAATAACAGATCAAAAGCACCTCTGGAGTGTGTACACACCAAGACCATATGACCAGGGGAGAGCATTTTCCCTTGCAAAATTCTAAATTCTGAAATCCATTATTTCCTCACCTGAAGTCCACGGCTCTTAATCTTTGAGTTGTGCTGTGGACACAATTCAGCGCTGAGGAGACTAGCAATAAGAAACTGAAACTAGAGAGTGAGGATTTGGCTCTCTTAACATTTGAGCACTTGTGCTGAATGCACCTCTGCTAAGGAGGCCAGAAGAACTCTGTAGTCCTAAATCTCGTGTGCCTCACCTGCAGGGAAATATGCTTGTGACTGAGATGGGCACCACTGCATGTTTCAGGTTGTGTTCAGAGAAGGAAAGGGGACCAGAACCCAAAGGCAGAGCCTCTGTGACAGGGTAAACTTGAACCCAATAATTAGAAGTGCTTTGAGTAGAAAAATCTAGCTCTTTTCCACGTTATTTTTAAAATCTGGATTCCCCTACAAAGTTTAATAATGCATTTATTAATATTTCTGTTATTTGGAGTTCTGCTAAGCCACTCTTATTCCACATACATAGGAGAATCCAAACAGGGTGTGTGATCCTGAAATACATGGGCATCCTCATCTCTAGCTATTCATTTCACAGAACTAGGCAGGACAGAGCAGCTTTTAAATAAAATATCAGATTTCTGTTTGGAAGGAATCAAACTATCAAGGTAGACTGCAAATGCATAAATATTTTTGTTAAGCAGCAGCTCACAAAACCCTTGGTGATATATAGAGTAATGAGTTTCATTGTCAAAGGTTAAGTTCTGGGTGCATGCATCAGTTCAGACTTTATTATTTCTGAAGCACTTTGTGGAACAGATGAAAAACCTGCCATCGCTCTGTCTGAACATGGCCCCCCGCGGAGGTGGAACTCACGCCCAGAAGACATCAGAAACCTTAGAACCTCACTGCTTTCAGAAACCAACATGGAAGTTGTCTTTTACATTCAATCTTTCCTGGGAAACTCACACAGAGCAATTTCATTTTTTCCACCAGCATGGAAAGCAGACAGTCACAGAGATCCCTTTCTGTCTGTGATGAACAGCTGTAGGTCTACAGATGTTGGGTTTCATTTGGTAGAGCACAGCCATTGTATCCCCTACGTTAAAAGGTGGTGAGCTGCGTTTTGATGTGCTGTTGTTAAGTGGCATAGCTCCATTTGCACTTCTTGGAGGTCCGGACCGGTGTCTCCATCTGGGTTTGTCCTTTTGCAAGCTGAGCTCAGTGAACTTAAGTTCATACAGAGAGCACAGGCTTTGAAGTTATCAGAGGCAGGTGTCAATGGTATCATCAATAGCACTTCTGACACCTGACTTCAACTGGGATTCTAACTGCGTTTTTGCCAATACACAATCCTTTAACTTCCTCTAACTTAGCATAATTGCATTACAAGAATTTCAATGAGTTCTTTGAACCAAGGTACAATTAACATCCTTTCAAAGACATTCTCACCCCGTTTACCCTAGGTAAACTTCCTTTCTGAAAAGAAAAAAAAAAAAAAAAGAGTCTGTTTAAGTGTAAATCAGCTTCTTCACTTCTGGAAATTGTTTCCAGTCTCTTCTCAAATACACCTTCACACTAAAATCCGTCTGCAAGGCTTTGCATGTTGTAAGGTACATTTTCAGCAAGAAAATAGATAAACAATTAAGTTAATTTTAAAAACATAGTTGATTGTCAGAAAATGAGTCTGTCTCTAGGTTACTAGCCCATGTATTCAAGTAAAAGGTACCGATGATGGATCCCTAGATAAAAGATATCAGTGGTCTTCCACTTTAAATCTAATTTTTAAAGTGTTTGACAAACTTTGGCTGACTGGAAACTGAATGGCGGCTGTAGGAGACAGATGCAAAATAGCCTGAATGAAGCAAAGACAGGATGATCTGTCCACTATTGGGTAAAGAGGAGACTTCAGCCTCCAGAGCTGACATTTTTCCACCTCAATAGAACACTAAAATACACGTTTTGAAAAATCCAAGTGTCTTAATCACTACACGGTGTCATTTAGGGTATCATCTGACATTAGCTAATCATGCACATCCTCTTCACTTCCTTAAGCCAGGCACTACTACTGAATGGGAGAAAATAAGATCCCTGTTTTAAAAAACATTTTAATACTACAATGTTTCATTTCATCATTATTTTTAGGAAAGAAAAACCTACATAAGCAGTTAGAATAATCCATGGCCATGTGGTAGCAGGCAGGCAAGTGTAGGTGAAGGTACTGTGCTATAAGAAGCTTTGAAATGTCATAACAAATTCTTCCCTTTTCTTTGCATCTAATCACGCTGCACTCAAGCCATCTAATTTTCAGAGGCAGTCCATTTGTGTGCTGTGAACATTTATGAGTTTATACATCATATAATATTTGTTAGAATTTGGATAGAAAACTAAGAGTTTTAATGCTGAAATTGTATCTTATTTTTTTAAACACACAAAAGGGCTTGAACTGCTGCCTTTTTTTTTTTTTTTTCCCTTGGATTATCAAGGATTAACTTAATGATTTCTGTGGAAAAAAAAAGCTGAAAAGGAAGAAAGGGAAAGAGAAAAGGAGAGAATAGTTTTGGTCTTATTTAAACACAAGAAATCATTGTTAATAGTCAAGCAGATGTGATGAAATGACAATTTTCACAGCTTATGGGTTCAGTTCAGGTTGAGTTTGTTCTGAGCCAAATGTTCAGCCTTTACATGTCTTTACACTGGAAATCTAATAAGCTTCATTTCTTTTCCTGAAATATCTCATGCTATGACTAAAATACAATCTCCTTCATCACTAGATATTTGGTCAGGAAAACATCGTTCACAGTTAACACATAACCACTTTTGGCTCCCCCAGAATATCACTTAACTGTCAATACAGAGTCAGGCATTTATTCCTGGACAGCTGGGTACAATTGTATAATCCATTTTAGAGTTCAGGACCCAGAACAAGAAATCTTAATGATGTTTTAATTTCTGAGTTTAGTGGTTTACCCTACATATTTTGATATTTCTTGTTTGAGTCCAAAGCAGTAAAAATGCTTATAAAGTTCATCCTACATCTGGCAAATACACGGTAGAGGAGATCTAAATCTGTGTTCCGGAACTAATACGTTCAAAATGGAGTCAAAGGAGGATTTAATCAAGTAGAGTTAATAAATTCACGAAGCCCTTATGATCACTACGGTCATGCATTTAGAAAAGATCACAAATCTCAAAGACAGCTGCTCTCAAAAAAAAAAAAAAAAAAAAAGAAAGAAAAAAACGAATAAAGTGGAACAAGCTTAAGCTCCCAGAAACTTGTTCCTTGCTGTGCTAGTCCAGATTGTGTCTGTGGTGAGGAGATAAAAAGCACTGGATTCACACTGCTCCAAAATTGAAGGAGAGCAGGGGTGAATCAGGCCATTAAATTTATAATCAGATCTGTTGATTGTCTGTAGTGCTTTTAGTTCTGGTCTGTTTTAAAATAACTGGGATTTTACTTTAAAAAGAGACGATATAACTCAAACAGCCTAGCCGCCCTGAAAAGCTGTTTGAAAAAGCTGAATTCTCAGATTGTCAGATAATTTCTTACAAATTTCTATTCAATTTAATTGCTTATAAAATCTATAGAGGAACAGTAGTGGGAGAGACTTCAACCAGTGAGCATGTCTTTTCCACTGAGATCAAGGTGTTCCAACTTGTTGCATTAGGGGTTTTTTTGGTTGGGCTTTTTTTGTTTGTTTTTGTTTGTTTGTTATTCACTTGTGCTGCCAGATGACACCTGTGAGTGCTTCCTTCCTTCCTTCCTTCCCAAAAAAAAACAAAAATCAAAAAAATAAAAAAAAACACAAACAACTAATCTTTCTCAGAATTTATTTAGTTGCTAGGTTCAAATTTTCAAATGAGAGAGAATGTATTCTTCATGAAACAACAAATGTTTGTTCATTTACATTCGCTCATGCTTACTTCCATACTCAGTTCGTCAGACAGACATTTAAAATAATACTTAGATATGTTCACATATGCATATATGCATGAATTCAGATACTATGTTAAAAAGTTTTTCTCTTTGCACACATAACTCATTTTGGCATAATCGCCCAAATAAACATCAATAACAAAGAAGTTATCAAGTCCTTGTTGGGAATAACCTTAAACAACACTGCTTTAATCATTTTGGTGATCAGCTTTGGATCGGAGACAGAGAGCATTATGTATTTTTCCCACAGCTATGTAGTCATTTGTCATGTACAACATGAGTATATGGAAAGGACATTCTTTAAACAAAGGCAGCAAGAAATAAAGTCATCTTCAATCACTGTCGTGAATATTCTGTTTAATTGTTGATGGCTTTTATTTCACTGCATTGCAATGCCCAGTGAGCTGTCTTGCAGCCAGGCTTTGCAGCAGATCAAAAGCTACAGTGGGCTCCAACCCTTCTCTAGAGGCCCAGAAACAAAAGCAGAACCTGCCAGTTCAGACCATCGTCTGCGGGCCAATGACGGTGCTGCAGGAGGAAACAGATTTCTCCCTGAGAAGGCGGAAGACAAACACCCTTCCCACTCACTCTCTCTTGATTGAAATGACACATTGCTACATCTTTCTCTTGTACATGACTTTTACAATCACAGCTCATTATCCTTGACCTGTCCTCAGTGCTGTGCAGTCTGCCTGAAATAAAGGCTGAATAGACTTTCTGACTGCCCTGTTCCCACAGAAAACTGCTGTTTGTCCTGTCAGAAGCCATATATTTTTCACAAGTATCTACCTTGACAATCTCAAGAGACCTTGGCTGTATCAGCAAAGAGTTCTGCTCTTTTAATAGAAATACCCCCACCTCGCCCCCCCCACCACCCTCCACCAACTAGAAGTAAATATATCATCCACAACTGCCTCTGCTCTTCTCCTCTGTTTGACATCCAAAAGAGTAGATCCAAATAGAGTATGTGGCTGGTTGGCCATGGAGAAAACAGTAATTCTGTCTTAATGAGGAAAACAGACAATTCTGTAGGGAATCCAGTCTACTGGGAACAGGAATCAGATTCAAAGATCATGCTGATGTTGGTTGCCACATGCTATAGTCTTCCCATTTTAGAAAACTCCACGTTCCTTTAAAGTGCCCACAGAAACAGCTGTGGGTTTGTGGGTTGGTCCTTGTTAAATGTTAACTACTTAATGCCACAGAGCAGGATCTCTCATCATATCCTGTCATCTATTTGAACAAAATACTGCAAAAGAAGCAGGGTAAGTTTTGAAAAGCTGTCTAACCGAAACTTATAGAACATAAATAATGTATTTCTTCCTGCCCTCAGTCTGCTTTAACACAGCTGCAGAAAAACAGCCTTGCCATTGCTGCTGAGTGCAGCTAATGGTCTTTTTTGTCTAAATTACAGTTGGTCCTTCTAGAAGTGTGTTTCCTGCCAAGTGTGGTTTCACAAAACGCTGAGTCAGAGGAGATGAGAGGAGGGATCAACAACAGCAACGGGGGCTGGCAACAGGCCCATAACATTAATGGCACTTTTAAAGGAAGGTTAAGAAACAAGAATGTTTCTGGGCAAAAGTAGAAAAACTGGAAGGCAAATAAACTGTAAGGAAGGGTAAATTAAAATGTATTATTTCCCAGAAGGGAATATCATACTATAGTGGCCTGATGACATATAGAGTAATGCCTTAATATTTAGGAGTAGATCCTTTAAAATATTCATGCGTTTCCTATTGGACTAAGGGCTCAGATGTAGTCAGGTCACCATACATCAGCATAGTGGTCAGCCCCAGGAAATCTGAGGCAATTTGCCCTAGTTCAGCTTTCTAGAAGAGAGACTTAAGTAAGCCACCTCACTCTGTATTTGCCTGAGGACATGCAGCTTTTCAGCTATTATACTTCAGTTGATAAGCAGTGCCTTGTTAATTCACACCAATATCTAGTGCACAGAGAGTCTGAATGCTCATGAGGGTGTTAGCCACCTTTCTGACTTCCAGCTGGGGTAAGAGTTTTGCCACCTCACCTACCTGAACTTGCCCCCGACACTACCAGCCAGCCACTGTCTCTGAAAGACAGAAGATGACAGAGCTGCAGCAATTATAATGATGAGAAGAGATGAAACATCATTTCCTTTTTACATTTCATGTCTGGAAATGGGAACAGGAAAAAGAGTAGGAAAAAAGTAAGGAAAGTGAGATGATGTTAAAAGTAGTTTAAGCAACTTCCAACTTCTCTGGCCACTTATCCCTGCTACCTGTCACCCTCACTGCAGTGTCTGCAAAGCAGAAGTGGGAGCACAGAATGGGCTACATGAGAGATCTCATGAATTTAAAAATTAACACACACACTCCCTGAAACTACTTGTTTTCCACTCAGAAAAGTTAATTAGCTCTGTGTACAAACTCTGGGGTCAGTGTAACAAATAGGGCAAGAGCAAGTGGCTGCAGGGCTGTTTCAGTCAATACAACAATGGAAAAATATCCATGTAACCACAACCACCTTTTTAATTTTCAATGTCTTTTCCTGCTCCAAGCTCTAATTCCAGCCACCTGGGACCTGATCTTGTTTCCACTTTAATAAACTGTAGATTTGCCATTAACCTTGATACGAGTAAGATTAATTCTTGATATGTAAAGGATATGATTTTCCACATTTCTTCAAGGGTAGCATGAAGGAGTACACCGGCATTGCTGAATCCAGTCCTCCGCACTGACCGCTCTGTTACAGACTCTTGGTCCCCAAGAAATCAGAGACAAAACCCCACAAGCCCGTCCATACCCCACAGAAGGGCTCTAACTCCACAGCACGGGAAAGCAAGAATTTAGCAAACTGCAGCTGGTACCACAGAAGGAAACGTTATTGGTCTGCAGTCCAGCCCTTTCATTAGGGCAGAAGGTGTGTCAAACACGCGGGGCGGGTTCCCTCAGCAGCTACCACTGAGTGAGGGCTGTCCTGCCCAAATCCCTCCACAAAAGAAGGGCCACAGAAGCAGAGGACGAAAGGCCACATCAGCAACAATTACAGATAGCCTTCAGTTCCAATGAAACCTCATGTGTAGGCTACCAAGTTCAAAGCAGATAAACATAAGCTTGCTTGCAGCTTCACCACAGGCAGAAAGCCGTGGCCAAGAGGACCGGAGCCTGGCTTAACCCTGCGACCCAACATAACTGCTGAGCAAGTTACTTGCCCAGAGCGATGAAGAGGCTCAAGTGCCCCAGATTGGTCCTTTTCATCTCAGTGAAGAAAGTAATCACAGCAAGGCTTTCTTTTTTACCCTGGACACTGTTGCCTCCTGACCTGTTTCTCACCTTCGGCAGACAGGGCTCAGAGGTTTTAGACATAGCCTGCTCTCTCTTTTCTTTTCTCTCCTTGCTCATACTTTGAAAGGATTGTTGATGCAGACAAGCAATACAGAGGGGAAATGGGCCTCCTTATGTTCCCTTATAACCTCAAACTTCATTTGTGGAACCAACCTGGAGGGGTATTTTGAGAAGCCACTAATGAATTGGTACAGTGAAGGTGTTCAGCTCTGATGTTTATGGGTCCCTTATGGAGCCAGTTATACCATGAAATAATAAGAAGAATAATTTATGTAACAGTCTCTGGTATCATACCATTTATTTCAGAGTTGTTAGGTTTTGGTTGGGCTGGGTTTTTTCAGCAGATATATTTGTTGCATTTAGCTGACTCTTGGCCCAGATTTTCATTTGTAAGGGATGTCACAATCTAAAAGCCTAAATTTATTCATGCTTGGTTTATTTATTTTCTCTAAGGAAGCATTTTGCATATCAATGGAAAATACGAGGGCGTTTTCCTCAAACCATTTATTAGGGTAACTGTTGGAGAATGCTGCCCACAGTGCGCTGAGGAAGCAAATGATACAGACATCCTTGGGCATGTCAGGCTGGACAGTTGCGCTTCTTCAGGAGCAACCTATGTGCTTTCTGATGATGGCTCAGTCCTATTTTACATGTACTTTGTATTACTACATGTTATTGTTCATAGAAACTCACTTATACATTCCCTTTCATTCTTTAATATTTTTCCAGATGAAAACCTGCCTGAAGCATTTTATGTACTGATAGATGTTCTCCTCTTCTTTTTTTGCTTTAAGTTTTTATTTTAGTTTTTTCCTAAGATAGCTAGGCAAAACTGCTAAGCTGGGGTATGTAAGGACAACAGAGTTGCAAACATCTAGAGAGAGAAATGGGACTATTGCTCAAGAAGGCAACGCAGGTTTGTACAAACACTAAGCAAAGTTGCCTGGAATGCACAGAGAGTCCCTCCGAGATGTAACTGCTTACTAAGCAACTTTCTCTGCTGCTAGCTTGTTTACTTTCTTGCCTGTGCATTTTTAAGTGTTCTTCCAGTTGTTTTCCTCATTCTTCCTGATGGCCTATCACCATAGAAAGCTAACAAGGTGCAGGGTCTCCAAAGAGAACAGGCAGATTTGTGCTGCTTCACAGTTGTCAATTTTGTTTGGATTGCGTTTTCCTTTCCTGTGCAATTTTCAGCCTGTAGCTGTTGAAACAGTTCAGAGGACCTGACAATTGTATATTCCTCTGCTAATAGGGGACAAGTGGTAAGAGGAAAACACCTATTTTTCTAGTTCCAACACTGGAAGGCACATTGATAAACATGCAGCGCACTGCTACTCACAGAAATCAGTTACAAATGAACTTTAAATCTCTTTGCTGTCTTACCTTTTCTAGAAGTGTTAAGGAGGTAGCAACGTGAGACCTGGCCTATGCAGAGACACTTGGAAAAGTAGTGACCTGCTAATAGACCATTTAACAGGTTTAAATGAGCATAAATAAATGTAAGACTGTGTGTTTCACAAGATTTAATTTTATGCTAGCTTCTGTACTCATCGATTTTCCCCTTTTCTTTCCTTGAAGAGGACCCATAAAGAGAAACCCTATAGGCTCAACTTCTTCTCATCCTCATAAGGATGCATAAAGACAGTTAACTGCTGTAAGTCCCTACATTTTTAGCTTTAAAGGAAAGCAGGACTAGAATACCAATGTAAATGGACATTATTCAGAACAGCTGCCTCTGGGCATAGCATCTCTCCCTCTCTGCAGTGAGCTCCCTCATTAGCTCCCATGAAGGAAGGGTGAGGTCGGGAAAAATGGCGCTGACAGACAGTGCTGTATTGACTGGTGGGGATGTCTCCAAAGGGCTCTCTGGGAGGCTGGTGAGGGCTGCTGCTGCTGCCTTACAGGCACTTGAACCTAGAGTTTTGCCTTATCCTCCCTGTGGACTGGTTGGCACTTCTGATAACTTTCAGATAATGGGGAAGGAACACAAAAGATCCATTTAGAAAAGTAAATGTGACATTTTAGTCATAAGGGAGGATTTGAGTAATCACATATTTGTATGATTTTGAAATGGCTGGGCCTGGTGCAGGGTCAGAGACCATACATCTTATGGCATCCCTTGAATGCCCAATACTGGCAAAAGTGGTTTGGTTTGGTCTTTTGTTTGTTTTTTTGTGGTTTTTTGTTAATAACTTAAGGTTTTCCCTGGACTGACAAACCTGTGAGTTTGGCTTATATCTCAGTAATGCAGATTAATGATTAGTGATACAAACTGACTTTAGTTTACCCTAAGTCTAATATATTTGAAACCTGATTTCTTTTCAAGAAGGATAAGTTCTTAAATCCCATGGTGCCTTCTTAATATTAGAGCATATATCTGATGAAATCATAAAATCATACAGATCTAACCAAAAGAATTTTTTAGATCATATAATTGTGTATTCATGATGAACTCCTAGAGTTCCATAATTTTGTTTGGATAGTGCACTGAGTTTGTTAAAAAAAGGCAGCATTTTTTTATAGCTGGCCCTGCTCTGGAACATTCCAAAGTTGGATATTTATGGGAAGAAGAGAGTTTGATGGTGTTCTGGTAACAACCAGGACAACCTTTAGACATAAACCTTATTTCACAGACTGAGCCACCTGCACGCTATATTTTTGTGTTAACTTTGAAACCAGTAGACAATATATTTTAGGTAATGTGTCATTAAATGTAGTGCTTTTTTAGATTAATAGTGTTATACATTCCTCATTTTTATGTTAGGGTTGCTCCATTGATCTTAAGTATGAAGTAAAGGTATACTAGGGCCAGATTGATTCTTGACATTGCAAGATACTTAAAAAAGCCTTGTAAAAGCAGCTGAGGATTTCCATGCAAGTTCCTTCGTGCGCTGCTGTTGTATAGTAAGAGTGAGGCTAATACAGCAACTTCCTGCGGTGATTTATAGGTGTGGTAACTGCCCCATGGGACTACTGCAAGTTGGCAGAGCAGAGCAGACTTTCTCCTCCACCATTGCCCACAGGGTCTGATTTCCCCTGGGTCTCCTAAAAATGGAGCATTTCATCTGTGCAAACAAACTGGCCGTAAAGTGCAGCAAGGAAATAAAATGGTGGTAGGATGAAATTTTGGATTTTTGGATAGCTGCATTCATTGCTGTGTTTCAGTGTGGATATGAGAAGTGCTGGTCAGGAGACTCCAGACATAGCACTGCCTACTGCATTCATCACACCCCTGAAGAGGCAGAGAAAGCTTCAGTCCAGAGGTATTAACCTTCAGACCCAATGTCTAGTTAAAATTAATGAGCCAAAGTCATCAGCATGCTCTGGCTGTTCTGCACTGCCCCAGCTATAGCAAGAAGACGTAAAACTGGTCTGATAGGTCAGTCAAACACCATTGGAGGTTGTTTTATATTTCCAAGGAAGCACAAGGGAGCTGGAAAACCCAGCCCAGGTTGTTCCTAATTCCCTCTCTAAGTCAGGATAGTATTTAATTGCTAATGTTTCCAAACATACTGAAAAATGTAATAATATGGAAAACAGACAAATTAAGATATCTAGATTGTTCGGTACCTTAGTCTGCTAATATTGATTATACTTTATAAAACATGTAATTAAGTTTCTGAGCACTGCAGTAAAATACACTGACAAGTTTTCAAGTACTGATCAAAAAGCATGCATTAGAGTGACAAAACTATTCTTGGATTTTGAAAAAATTTGGCCGTATAATTGCCTTCATCTCAATAAAGAGAAGAATATATTACTTGCTAGATCCACAAAAGCATTTGGGAGCCAGTGTTCCATAAAAATCAACTGGAGATAAGTGTTTATATGGCTCTGTGGATTCAGCTGGTGTGTACCTGACAAGTCTCTACCTCTTCTGGCTCCTTATTACTGGTGGAGGATAACATTAACTCCAGAATCTGTAAAATATGAAGGGGGTAAGAAGAAAATCTTCCCATAAGAGATTTCTAGTATCCACAGCAGTAGGGGTATAACATCTCCTGAGTAATGTAGTGCAGTTTTTGAAACAATTTGTCCTGATATCCAAAAAGGAGTGTGTGCTTTCAGCAGTAAAGCCTTCATCCTCGGATTCCTCAGATGGTTCAAGAGAGCATATAGAAAATACACACATCGATATGTGAAGCAATGGTTTGAGGCAAAAGTGGATGTTCTGGACAATTGAAATCTTTTCTGAAGTTTTTGCACTTTAGAAAGGATTGATCTTCTCTCCCTGAAGTACCTCCAGTTCCTGTGGATTTCAGAATGTCTTTTAGATATATGATTGAGTTGCTTTTATTCTCCATAGATATATACAACTTGTCAACAACTTCATTAAAATGTTATTGACGTGAAAAGGAAGGGAAAAACCTCTTATTTTCTGTGTTTATCTAATTTCATATCTAGGAATTAGCAAAATATGCTTACTAGGTTAGCAAAGACCTCAGTAAGTCAAGCCACCAAAAAATCTACTGTTTAACCTGTTATGGAAAAGGAGGACAAAATGCATTCACAAATGTTATAATCATCACATCAAAACCAGGTTGTCAGATAAACTGTCATAAATAAAAAACAGTGAGCTCTAAGTTTAAGAAAAACCTCCTGAGTAAAGGACCTGTTTCTTCCTTCCTTAGCAATACCATAAATAAAAATAATTCTGAAAGTTCATGGAATGACACCAATATGTGATAAGAAAAAATCAGATTAATAAAATGCACACTGCATCAGCTCAAATAAGAGATTCCAGATGGATTAGGAATAAAAGCATTTTTGAACAGACCTCACCCAGATTGCAGGAACATTCCTGCCACTGTATCCGTAACATGCCCTGCTCTCTTCAAAAGCCCTTGCAGTGCACTGCTACTGTTCCAGACATGAGGACAGCATCCAGCATTTGGCTAGACCATCAGAGCAGAAGCCAGAACAGCTTCCTGCTGAGCAGACCTGAATAAAATTATCCAGAGGACTTTGGTAAAAATTAGTGAGCTTCAGTAAAATTACTCAACAGACCCTGGTAAAAATTAATTGCATAGTCTAGCCTAAAGCACAAAAAAATAGGGAATTCATTTTGTTAGTGATTCCAGCAGGAAGTGAAAGCAGATCTTTCTTTTAAAGATGTTTGTTGAGTCATACTGCTCTGAAATTTTCTTTTTTGTGTTTCTGGGATTATATGCAGTGCCAAAGTACCTTCTTGTTTAAACAATGTTTTGGATTGCCAAAGTGGTGAGGAATGCGTGCCACGTCACATGGTTTCTGTAATTCTGCATAAAGAAGCAGATGAGGCTGGTTTGATTCCTGTAGAAACCTCAGTTATATTGAAGGTTTCTTGTGTTTGGTAGCACTATAATCAAAAGCTTCTGTATAATTCAACATCACTAGAATAATGGTTAATTTGAGAAAGTACAGGGATACAAATAGGAAACTGAAGAAATTAAATTCACCAAGGCAGTGTAAGACTTTAGTGGGATTATGGAAAACACAAAACTATTCAGGCAGCAGTCTGGGTTGCCTAGAAATGGGGTAATCATTTAACGTAGTTTAAAAAAAAAATCATTTATGCTTCTGGGGCCTTTATTGTTAAAAGCTTGATTATCTCTTTATTTTCTACCTTTATCAAAGCGCAGGTGAGCTCCACATAGTTTAACCAACTCTGTAAAATAATATTGTTCTGTGCAGTAGCTAGAAAGGGATTCATTTTTCAGAGAATTATAGCCTTTGGAGAGAGAAAAGACCTATTAGGTCATAAAATCTGTTCCTTTGCCAGTACAGGATTTGTTGTATCGTCTATGTATATTCATTAGTGTTTTGTTCAAGCTGTTTTTCAATAGAAGCAAGGGGACTTCCAGTGCTGAACTCAGAAAACAGAAACATGGCTGAGTAGATCTCAGCAGACAGTTTCCCCTTATACCCTCTTTCCCTTTATAAGTGCTATAATTAAATAGAAATTTTGACTTTGTACTAGCCCAACATTTATTACAATTCCATCTTAATTTAAATTAATTATTTCTTCTCTTTCAGGCAGCTTTTGTGTCTCATATTCAGGCAGAATTGAGGTTACTGAAATTTAGGAATAGAAAATAATTCCTTTCTGAATTTTTCCATGTCTCTGAATATGGAAACCATGACATCTGAAAATTTTGAAGAAAAAGCCATGTACTATATTAACATGATGTAGCATTTCACCTGTCTGTGTCTTATCTGAATTTCAGACAAATTTGCATTATGAAAATGTATCTCCACTTTTGAAGAGGCTTCAACCTGTGCTCTAAACCGAATGAGAAATTGCATATCATTAAAGTCAAGCCCAAATGAGGGCTTGAGGTCAAGCATGTATTAAGCTGTTTTTAAATTTCTTTAATGAACTTGATAGCTCAAGAAAAATAGCAAGATAGGTACAGTTTCTTGTTCTCATTCATAAATGTTTGTCAGTATAAAAACTTACTAATTTCACATAAACCCAAATTTCTTCCATGGAATTCAGCTCAGCTGTGCAAACATCGAAGGATTTGTTAAGAAGCATATAATCATAAACCTTATCACACAAAATCACAAAAAATTTCATGTAATTTCATAGTAAACAAAAATCTTACTTTCTGGAAGCTGAACTCAACATTATTTTTACTCTTTTTGTAATTTCAAAAAAGGCTTTGTATGAATTCCCAAAGGTGTTTGTGGGGTTACATTATTATTATTCCTACACTTTTGGAGGATGATAAAATTAATATGGTCTGACTGATCTAGGGATAACCAAAATCCCTGTGTCCACACTGGCCACTCAAGTCATCTTAGTGCTTTTACAGGGAGATAAAAGAGTTAGAAAAGTGCTAAGATAATTTCCTTGGTTTCTTGTTCACAAGACTAATTGCTTATTTTGAGAGCCAATTTGTTGTGTAGTTTGGCCACTTTGTGTTGACCAGTCCTGGTATTTTAGCACCTTTCTAAAAAAAACATGCATTAGGGCAATCCCCTGAAGGGTGTTGATTTTTTTTTTTTTCTGGTGAAAGAAGGCTAGAAATACTGTCATCATCTGCCACTCCATTTTGTCACTTGGCTTGCAAAAAGAGAAAACAATATTAGCAATGTCAAACTGACCTCACTGAGTATAATGCGAATATATTCAGCTATTGAAGAACCTTTTGGGTGATGTTTGTCTGTGGCCATCTAGAAAGACGAGCAGTAAACAGACTTCCTCTGATGCTCGAGTATAGCAGCATACTGTACCTCAGCAGTCTGCATAAACTTTCAGCAAGCTATTAAAAAAGTTGCAGTATTTATAAAGCAGAGATGCTTCTAGATGGTATCATATTGGTCAGTCCCACTGGTGCTGTAATCAACAAAATTGCTCAGCCCGGAGCTCCTTCAGTATAAACAGGAAGGTGGGACTGACAAGGTATTTTCAAAAACCTCTGCTATGAAACATATATTCCTGGTTATTGAAAAATCAGATCTGTCAAACTTTTGGCTTCCTGCGTGTCTGTATTCCCCCAGGCTTGCAAGGGCAGGTTTCCAGCCAAGGTGATGAAGATTGAAGGTGGTTGATTGTCTTCACAATAGCTGGTGGATAGACACTCTGCTGAGGCCTGCCTGTCACATTATTTTTATAGGTTCTGACAACAGCATAGTCGAGTTTATGAAACAGATGATTCATCCTATGTATAGCTTTTTATGCATCTGAGATCTATATACATATGTATTAAAAACATGGTGGGAACTGTTGTCGCAGAATATGCCTGCATAGAGAGAGACAGTAATTCTTCTTGAAGAGCAGGGCCCACAAAACTGAGGCAACACTCTGGCACACTGAAATGCTGAAATGCCATTCTAATGAGATAAGAAGCCATTTAAAATTTGTGCTCTGCGGTATTTTAAACTGCATTATTTTCTATGCATCTAAAAATTTATTAGCGGTATAAGGGTTTGTCTGCAAGTAATGTGCATTTATTTGTGCACTTTTTATGGAAAGAAACATGTTAAAAAGACCCAATAGTCTGTATTTTGGTTGAATGATGGTCATGCGGGATTTACAATTGAATTGTAAGGACAGGAGGACAGGAAGAATACAAGTGACAAATACAAGAGTCTTTCTGCCAGCAGGGAAGAAGAGCTGTAATGAGCAAAACTCACAACCTGATCTAATTTAGAGCCAAACAGAGCTTCAAGAATGTGTGGGAATTAATCTTTTTATTTATCCAGAATGAAGGAAGAGAATTAAGGGTAAGCGGAATAGCACTGAAATGGACAGATTTGTATTCCCTCCTGAAAAACATTGCATCCAAGTGCCTGGCAGCTAAAGTTCATAAGTGCAACAGCAGATTTTTAAGAAACTGTACAGACTTTCTGTTTGTTCATTTTAGATGGGGGATGGGAAATAGGGTCTGGGTTTGACCAATAATGTGATCATTGTTGAAAATCTACAGCAGTACAAGAAATGAATGGCGAATATAGTCTTAAGAAAAAGGAAAGTAAAAAAAAGTTTTAAAAAAAAGAAGGAAATAGCAATGAGTTTTTCTGACTTAGGCCCCAGCTAAGAGAAGTGTCTAATCAGAGAGCTAAGGATTTGCAGTGTTTGGCCTCTCAGCTTGAAGAGATGTGATCAGCATGCTAGCAGTTTCTGCTAGTCTGGGTTCCTACAGCTTCCAAACAGCCATATCAAAACTCCATTTGTCTGCTCAAGCTATTCTGTTTAAGCCTAAATAAAATTAAATATATGAATGACTCACAGAAATAATTCCATATTGGAATCTCATAATGTCACTACTGTTGTTTGATATAAACCAGGTCACATATCTGGACTTAGCCTTGCACATAAACTTATTCCTATAACTTCTGGCTTTTTGCACTCATATGTATTTTTATGTCCCCTTCTCCACAAGCTTTTTTTCATCTTTCATTTTGGCAGGTTGCCAGTACAGTAGCCAGATCCCCTATTATATGCCAATTAATCCCTTCTTGATGAATTTGAGTCATTTCTGTTTTATTGTACATAACACGGAAATACATCACAGCAAAATGTAGAATAAATAGGGCATGGGTTAGTCAAGTATAAAGCCTTTTTTGTCCTCTACCTCATGCGCATTTGTAATTTCAAATTAAAATAACCAACATCCTGCTAGAATAGCCTTTCCCATTGTATTTGAAAAGCTTTTTAATATTTTTTCCATCATAATGCTAACAGTGCAACAAGCCGTGTTTTGTTTTAGAAACACAGATGAGACATAGAGATGAGATGCAGATTTACTATACTGTGTAGCTCTTAAGACTAGATATAATTGTGTAGCAGTAGTATAATAGGCTGCAATAATTTTAAAAAGGCAATTGTCTCCAAGGAAGTTTCTGCATACCTGTGGCCTCTGCCCAGAGGAGAGCATGTTTGCTTACATTAGCCAAACACCGGGACAGTTGTATGCTCCCACCATGGCAGGGGCATATGTGTGGAGCACAGTCAGAAGACATTTTAACTGGATGCCCATAGTGGGTTGTCAAATCTACCTCTGCTCAAAGCATGTACTTAAATCCAGCTGACTTTACTGAGACTGCTCCTGCGAGGTGAACAGGCACAGCTGAGCTGCGAACTTGACTTTGGCCTCCTTGGAGCACAGTCCCCCACTATGACCAAATTGACAAATGATCCATAATGTCTGAAAGAAAGAGATTTTGCCCTCTCTTTTCTTTCTTTCCTTCAAGTGCCCTTCCTGCCCCTTCACTAGACATTTACCCTTTCCACTTCATCTCATCAGCTTCAGTGCTTGTCTGACCCTTGGGTCAATTCCTTCAGCTTGCTTTACCAACAGAAGAAGTCCATATTGACTTTTTCCTAGGTTATGTTCTGCCATTTTATGTAGTTGAGGTGCTGTGTTGTGCTCCAACAATCACCAAAGCCAGTAAAAAAATTAGTGGGTGGCCAGGAGCAGAAGGGGAGCAGAGCTTGGAGGAAAGGTGGGGTCTTCACCATCAGTGTGGCTGCTCTTAATTCCTATCAGGTTGCACTAGTCACTGTTAAAAAAGCAAGGTGTCTTCTGAAATTGCAACATAGTGCCACCTCTTTAAACGCACTTGCATTCATAAGGTCATTGGCTGAACCGATCTTATTCAGTCCCATTTCAGTTATAAAACCCTACAAAGGCATTTTATTGCATAATGTTATTATTATGATGCCTAGATGCTTCGCTCAAAAGTCAAAAGAAATTAAAGCTCTGTAACACAGTAAAACTATGTAACCAATTAGAAGACATAAACTATTCAGACAGAAACGTCTGTATGTTTAAGAATAAGAAGGATTTAACTTTTAACCAACCTTAGAACACATCCTTGTATGTATCCTTTACTTGTTAATCTGATTTTGTTTAGTTCTAAAAAGGGGCTTTGCATGCTAATTCAGATTAATCAGGTCTGACTGCATGTAATTAAAAATTAGTAAGACAAAGGCAGACCGTAAATCAATTCTTAAAGAACATCTTCCTTCGACTACAAAAGATTAGAATTTATGCATCAGTTACTCTGAAAGAAAAAACAGTTATTATTGAAGAGCATACTAACATTTTATCATTAAAAAATGAAGCACGTATGCCTAACAAAATTAAATGATCCAGACAATGAAGAACATTTGCAGAGATCAAGAATGATAAAGCCAACAGTAGAGTAAAATCCAATGCAAAAAATATTAAAGCCCATTACTGCAATGAGCTTCTGGCAAAGGACCTCTGTGCAGTAGAGGTCATCTAACATTTCAATGTTTGCACTGGATATAACTCAGGGAACTCATTCCAAGCCTACAGTAGAAAAAAAAATATTGGTATTTTTTGTGTGCTTCATAAACAATGCAACCTGCATCTTAAATTGGATGAAAATTAGGAAATTTTTCTTAATTACCCAACACTTTTTTAAAAAACCCTTTAATTTAATTAATTAATTGAATTTTTTAAATCCATTTTGAATTTAAATGGGAAGCCTGTTTAGTTTATCCAATTTAGTTTACTGTAGTTGCATACTACTATCACAGCAAAATCTCTCTTCCAAAGCTTCTTTTTAATTTCTCTAGATTTATTTTTACAAAACAGAATATTTTGAATTCTTACAAAAAAAAAAAAAATTAATTTGCAAATCTCTGTAAAACAAAGAATTTTGTTAAAGGGACAATTCCATGACACAGAACAGACACACAACAGTTTCCTTCACAGCTAAAGTCACACTCTTGGTTATTTTATGTGAAAGAAGGAAAGGAAGGCTAAAATTCAACTCTGTGTCCAGCAAAAAGGCCTCATTCTGCCCTTTGCCAGCCCCATTTGTGTTACTAAACGCCTTTTAAAGTAGTATTCAGCCTGCTCAAATATGCAAGTAAGTATTCCCCTGCTCCCGCCGTCTCTGGAAATGTATCAGCCCTGGTAGCAGCCACTACAACTACAGTGAGGTTATGAACATAGCGGCAAGGGAAGTCCTCCTTCAGGACCTGAATATAAACCACTGCGGACATTATGGCCTACCTAGGATGATTCCCAAGGACTGATGGACCTTGATGTGTTCACTTACAGTGGTGCATCCCCAGCAAAAGAAGGATCTCTCTAGGGAAGGGTAGAGGATATGGTGCTTGCCTCCAGCAGCTGAAAATGACTTACCAAACCTGGAAAGGATGCTGCACATCCACTCAAGGGACCAGTAGCCCCAGAAGTACAAGTAGGGAAGATAGGCAGCTGCCAAATCATCTTTGAGATCAATCATAAAGTGTAGTCTTTTTCCCATAATAGGTATTTACTGATATTAAAACTCTAGAGTTTTCACAAAAAATAGAATTCAATATATTGAAATCAGTTCTTCATGAGGGCATCCAGTCTCTGAAAGTCTTATTTACTTCTTTGGAGCAGCATTTTATGATGAACACTGTCTTGTCCATATCACCAGCCAATTATTAACAGCTGCTGTAAGCATTTGACTACCAAGGGATTCAGAATACGACACAGTTACAGCTACACATACATTAAATATAGAGGTTAAATTTATCTCAGGATATGTAAGTTGTCCTCTGGGAAAGCTGCACAATGCAACCATGCTTTCTATTTTTGGCAATAATTATAACTATGAAGAGTTATTAGACTTAATGACACTGTAAACCCCAAAAGCAAAATATCTAATGTCCCAATATCATGTTCTTAGTCCTATCTCATACCTCATTCTTTTCAGCTCTAGTGCAAAAGAAAATTAGAGTTGATGAAAACTAAAAAAGTCTTTTTTATGCATGGACTAACATGTTTAGCTCAGTGAGAAAATAAAAACTATTTACCTTTTCTGTTTAAAAGTGTAATTTCTTCCTACTGTATGAATTTGTAAAGTAAAATTGCTCAGCACTTATACATCCCTCATGCTTATCTTCTAAATCAACAGTGATAAAAACAGAATTTTGAAATTAATAGAGTTTATAATTGGAAATTCTCTTTGTCACTTGCATTAACACAGTGCAGTGAAGTACAAAATATAAAAATACAAACTAGGATTCTGACAATAGTCACTTGGAAGATAAACTTATCACGGATTATAAATCTTCTTTTAAATAATGCATCACACATTTTTCTGAACCACTGTAGTTCCTTCTCAAGGTGGTGTAAAAACTGAGCAACCTGAAGCATATTTATACAGATTAAGTGCTTCCTAATACTCCAAAGAGCACTTAATCTGCATGAATGTGCTTCGTATTGCTATGTGCTTCTAAAGCCTGAACAACGAGCCTAAGTGATTCTGAAAGTCTGCAGCACATTTGTATTTTGATAAGTCAAACAAAGGCGAAAATGGAAGAGATATGTTAATTGGCCCTGGCAAGCAAGACAAGCCCTGGCAATCAGCTACAGCCTGAGCTTCTTATTCTTCAGCCATGTCCTTAAAACGTCTCATATTATACTCATAATGCAAGTTATTATGGTAATAGGGACTCAAAATGTGATAATGCTGGAAATGATGTATCCTTGATAAAAATGTTCCATAATCACCATGACTAATGTTTATTAAAATGCTGCCCTAGAAACTGAAGTAAAGGCCAGCTGGTTTACCTTAAGGGTTCTGCTATGGCATTTTTCAAATACTCTGTGTTTATCGCTTTTTCTAGCATATCATCTAAATGAGAAAAAAGTGGTAAAAGCCTTGGCAAAAAAGCCTTCAGATTCTGACACCTTCCTCTGGCAGAGATAGGAGATGGTTTTTCAACAGGTATCTAAGATATCTATAAGGTATGCTGAAAGTGAAATACTCACAGATATGTGTCAGAAATACACTTTTTTTTCAACATAAACCCAAGTGATTTTTATACCTGTTCCACGCTTTGTCACATGTCGATTAAAATAAGAGGAAGAAATCACACCAGCAGAATTAGCACATGACTGATTGTTCTTGCTGAGTAACATGGGAGGACAGACTCAGTGGTGTGTTTGGTGGCTGATGTCCTTCCTCTTCCAGTGTTTGAGTTGAGGACACAGAAACAACTTGTGATGATGAGCAGGAGAAAGCCATTCTCCCATCTCCACATTCTCCTGTGGGAAATGAAGAAACTTGGTGGTAGGTAGGTTTTGAAGGCACTGTGACATATATGAAAATTATTAGTCATGTAATTCATGCTGTTATGGAGGATAACTTTGAAAGACAGTCAAAATTAAGTGTACTGTCAGCAAGGTGTACTGTTAAAGTTTCATACAAAATACATACAAAGCATCAAAACCGGTTTTTTGTTTTGTTTTATTCTATGCAAAGTAAGTGTGTGTGGGATCTTGTACAGCGTGTAACAAATATTCAGTACAAACCACTTTTCCAGCAACTGGGTCCCAGAGCTGTATAAATATCTCCAGAAAGCAGTGCCCAAGGCTTTAAGAGTGTGTGAAGTGAAAAGGATACATCTGTCAGCTGGTATGTAGCGCAGGAGGCAAACTGCTGAGTGAATTGGCAAGGGAGAACAGAAGATGATAATGAAGACAACGCTAAAGTCACTGGAAGAGATGGAAGGTAACATTTGCTGGCCTTCAGTCCAGCATGGTTCATAGCACTGGATCATTTGGAATAGTTTATCGGTTCCTAAGACATAAACATTCTTTCTTCACAAGTACTTGTCCCAGATATCTTCTACTGACACCTGTCCTGAGAGACAGAAGCAGTTTTCCAAGCTAATAAACAATTTGCAAAGTGCTTGCCACAGAAGAGCAAGGAGCGCTCAGGGTTCGTAAAGGGCTACAGCAATAGCTGTAGGGAGAAAGGAGTGAAGGAAAAATGATGAATAGCTCAGAGTTGCCATTTCTTTTTCTTGTTTATGTTTTTGTAAGTTTATTTACTGTAATCCTAATGCAGCATTCTAAGCTGAATCCAGCCTCAAGGAGGAGAGGGGGAAAGAGGAATCTGCCGTAATATCTTCAGAAGGGAAAGGTACAAGTCAAGAAAAATACAGGCATATAAACAGATGCTTCAACCCAAACAGGTTACAATACTAAATTATTTGCACAAACACATTTGTGGGGGTTATACATTAATTTTAACTGTTTAGGCACCCTCATATTGACCTGGTCCTTTGTATGCATAGGGAATGGGTGTCTTCTACCTTGACATCTTTAAATGTTAGAGGTAACAAAAACAATGCAATGTGCAAAGCGTGACACATACCAAACTGCTCCTTCCTCACATTTGTCACTTTACTGAAGCCATAAAACTTGGGAACGCAGCAGGGAGGGAAGAATCAGTGGTGTGTGGTGTTTTTTTTAAATACTGGGGTGGTAGTGTGGTTATTTTGGCATGAAGCTGGGTAGGTTTATAGGTGAAGCAGAATGGACAGATCCCCACCTTTTTTGGGTGCTCAGGACAGCCAATTTGCAGTAAAACCTTTGGTTTTTAAAAAAGCAAGCCTGAAAGGTCCAGAGCCATAACACTGCATGTTATTTGCATGCTGTAGAATGGTTTCTTCTGCATTTTGCTACACACTGATTCCAAAGGAAATTAGACCATATGGTAAGCAATTTGCCTGTGTGTGCAGTTTAGCATCTTTGCCCCTAACAGGTGTGGGTATCACAGCAGGCACGGACTAACAGGATTTTTTGTCACTCAGTTGTTTGCTTGCTGGGAAAGGGCACCCTCCCTCACCACTAGTCTCTAACTCTCCATCCTCCAGACAGCTGAAGTGCTAAGTACAGCATGTTACCTGACGCTTGTCCATCTCTGCTATGCCACCGCTGGGTTACTTTTTGAACTGGTTCTTTCAGACATCTGTTTTCAGCCTACTCATTATCCCTGTCATTCCTGCCTTCAAAATGTGCCATGTTACTGAGCCACAACTTCTGCAGGACCATCGCTTCAGCTCCACTAACACGTCCCACCTCCACAAGCCTCTGGACCTGCCACCCTGCCCTCCACGTGTGCAAACACCATGATTCTCCTTCCGGCAGTTTGTCATGGCCACGGGTGCTATCAAGTCCCAGCACATTCTTGAACTTTCTTTTTGGGAGCTTAAGATCAGCAGTGGATACAGGGACCAGAAGGTCCTTGTGTGGCAACAAAGTATTTCATTGTCACCTCTCTTTGTGTGTATCTCTCTCTCTCTTAGCACAGGGAGGAAATCATTGTTCTAAAGTTGTTCAAAACAACAAGAGAAATAACCTTTTCCAAGTTCACTAGTATTTTCATATTACACTTCTGTAGATCTGAACTTCCCAAATTCCTCCTTTCTTCTCCCTCTACCTTGCCTTTCTGGCTGAAGCTCTGCTAAGCTAATGAATCCAACATAAGCAGGCAAAGCAACACAGTAATCCAACCAAGACAAAATAGTCATAAATTATTAGAGGCAGCTCCAAATTCAATCTGCTGTTGTCTTGGTGACTGACTGGGAAGCACCAATAATTTTTTTGTTTCTTCTCAGGCTGCAAGATGTCACCCGCAATTGTCTGTCTTCCCTCTCCCCCTTCGCCATCCTTCTTTTTCCAGCCTTTTATGTTATCTCCTTCTCTCAACTTGTTTTCTAATGCTATAGCTTTCAAATTAAGCAATCCTTCAACTTTCAGTGCTAGCTGCTACTGCATCTTTTTTTCATCATTTTATTATTTTTTAAGAAAAGCTCAGAGGCACTGGACCATTAGTGCTGTGAAAAGTCGCCTTCTCCCTGCAGTTCTTGCATTTCCTTTTTACACGCTGTCTTCCAGCCTTGTGTGACATGTTAACTCAGTCCAGGAGCCAGTATGCCACTTTGTCACCCTTCTGCTTTGTGTTGCTTTGACTCCTTTTTGTCAGGCAGGCTAGTATTTCTGGAGCTGATCTCTGACTCAGAACAAACAAATAATGAAGCTGACCACATCCCAGAAAACAAAGCAGTATTTTACCTGGACACATGGTAGCAAAGGGGCTCAGGACTCCATTTCACCTTGGCACTGCTCCTTTGCTCTCTTTTTTATCGTCACACATTCACTGCAAAGAAGAAAACTTCTAATATATACTTTTTTAAATCCAAAGTTAATATTTTTGTGACTTTTGTTCCCTGCTCTCAAAGTTTTGGGTTTTTTAATGTTTCCATGTTGCCTGCAGAACACATAGTTTATACCACCTTCATGGTGGACGTTAATATAACACATATTTATTTAAACTAAATCAGTACTTTGTCCTTCATCAAGAGAGAGTATAGAAATTTGTCTAGAAAAGGTATAGAAGTTTAGTTTTCTATATCAAGTATAGAAAACTAAAAATAGAGAATGTGTGCATATTGATGTCACAATATGTTAGGGTAAGGAGTTTATAAAAGCAAAAAGAGATATGTTGTTCCTATCAACCTACCTTGCCACCTTTGCTTCTTTTCAAAATTTCCCCCTGTGAAGCTGAAAGCACTTTACAGCACTATTAACACACACCATATTTAGGAATTAACTGAACTTGGGGTGTAATATGCCTGTAAAGCAACATTTCTAAAGTTTGACACTTAGACGGCATAATATTCTTCATAAAAGATGGTTAGGGGAGAGATTTTTGGTTCAAATTGTACATTCCAGTAGAATCTCAGTGCATTTGTTAGAAATATTAAAAAAAAAAATTACTCTAGTTTTCCTATTATTAACCATCAATTACACCAGAGGCGGGGTTATTTTCACCCAAAGTTGTATAGGTGTCTCTTATCTGGTTTGTTTTTAATTTCCTAAACAGGAACATGGGAGTAAATTTCTTGAATGTTTGCAGTTGGGATTTTAAAATTTCCAGTTCTTATAAATAGTTGCACTGTTATAAATGGCACAATGATTACTCTCATTAAACAAAGAGAAATCATGAAGATGGCTAGAATTCAATTCAGCAGAATAAATACTTGTAATACAGCTATATGTAGAATAAGTTCTTCCTAAATTTTTTTCTAAAATATGTGCTTGCCTGAACATATCAATTTTACATCTGAGATCAGAGAAAGACCCACAAAAATTATGCCAGTCATATTCTTGGCAGCCATCAATAGGGTAATGCTGTCAAATACGGTATAAACTTCCTCTTAACACAATGTACATTCTGCTTCTCTTGCCTCACCCACAGTCACACTAACAGGAGTAAGTGGAGGCTGGTGACAGCTTGGTCACCAGACAGGACCAACAGGTGGCCCTTAAACACCCAACAACACTGAGTGTGTCAGAGACCACATCAAACAGACCACAACAGAGGGGTAACCTCTACCAGGAAGAAACAAATGCAGGAGAAGACTCCTTCAGCTAGTATAAGACGCCAGGGAGACATATAGCAGCAGAAATAATTCCATGGCCTTGGTGACCTTGGTGACCATAGCATCTGTGAGCAGAGGATCCAAAAAGAGGCTGTCAAAATGACAAAGAAGGGAAAAAAGCCAAGGAGCAGCATCCGAAAATTGAAAGATGCAAAAAATAGGTAGCGAATCAAGAATATATTTGCTGTCATGGCATCAAAAAATAATGGCACCCCCTGGTAATAGCCATTCACTCAGCAGCAGTGGGGTTTAGGATGGTTTTGGGAGTTTCCACCTACCTCCTTTTCCTACTGCTATTTTTTCCCCACCACACCCTCACTTCTCGAGGTACTGTTGCTTCTTGCAACCTGGATAGAGGAATTTCTCACACTTGAAAACTGAACCAGCATAAGTAAAAGTGAAAAGAAGGACTGTTGTGAAAGGAAATAAATTAAAAGATGAGGATTGCTCAAAGCAGCACTACTATTTGAATGTGAACTTTGCCATTCTGTCTGGTGTGGTTTAACAGTTACCTCTCCTTCCATACTGCTATGTTCTGCTTTAATCCCTTGCAAAGCTGAAAGGATAGGTGTAATAAAATGACTTGTCCCTCCTGCCTGCCCAGGACCCCTGTGCCCTCAGATGAGGGCAGGCTGGGCTCCTCAGGGAACCCAGAGAGACAGACACCCACCACTTAGGCATCTGAGACTGACTCTGCTGGTTGCTTCCCCTCAGTCAGAAATCTGATTCGAAAGGACAAGCTAGAAAGGTCGATGGAATAGCCTGACATTCCCCTTGCACAGCCACACTGCTTCAAAAGCAGAGATGAAAGGCAGCCTCAACTTCTTGATCCCCTCCCCAGGGCAACCTAACCAAGGGGGAAGTTGTTATTATACTCTTTGGGAAAATGGGATGCTTAAAAACACATATAAAAAATTAAAAGGCCTAAATTACGTTTTGGAAACTGCCCTCTACAGCTGATACAGATTGGGGTGCATCAAGAGCATTTTCACATAAAACAGAGTAGTTCTTCCTGGTTTTGAGACTGCAGGTGGGCCAGATGCCATAACTGGATGCTAACAAACACAGATGCTGAAATTCGAAAAGTAAACAGTTGTTCCAGAGAACTAACATGTCGTGAAAGACCACAGGAGCCACAAAGTTCACCACTATCGCCCTGTGCACATGTTGTGGTTTAACCCCAGCTGTCAACTAAGTACCACACAACCACTCACTCACTCCCACCTCCTGGTGGGGAGGAGAACTGGAAAGAAAACGTAAACTTTGTGGGTTGAGCTAGGAACAGTTTAATATGTGAAACAAAATAAAATATAACAACAACAGCAATAGTAGTAACAACAAATTAATAGAAAGACTAATAATAATAGTTATGAAAAGGAGAGAGAGAGGAAAAAAGAGAAACAAGTGATGCACAATTAAATTTCTCACCACCTGCTGACTGATGCCCAGCCCATCCCTAAAGAGTGATAGGTCTGTCCCAGACAGCTCTCCCAGATTATATACTGGGCATGATGTTTTATGGTGTGGAATATCCCCTTGGTCAGTTCAGGTCAGCTGTCCTGGCCATGCTCCCTCCCCGCTTCTTGTGCACCTGCTCTCTCACAGAGCATGGGAAACCAAAAAGTCCTTGACTTATTGTAAGCACTGCTTAGCAACAAGTGAAACATCACTATGTAATCAATATTATTCTCATACAAAACCCAAAACATAGCATTCTACCAGCTACTAGGAAAAAAAATCAACTCTATCCCAGCTGAAATGAAACCAAGACAGCCCACCACATCTAGAGATGTGCTGCATTAGCACCAGCATGTTGGTGTTGCTCAAAGTCCACGAAAGTCCCACTTTAAGCATCTTCACTCGTTGGTCCCCAGTTTTCTATTATATCTATATATGGCTTAAAATTTCTCAGAAAATCCAAGTTGAATGTAGTCTTTCTGAAAGGTACTCATACAAAGCCTGTGGATGTCCACTCAGTGTCATGGGAGCTGTCCTGGGCCCTGACCTGGTGCATAGAGAGAGCTGCAGCACAGGCTGTCTGTAGGTCCTCTTCCAAATAGTCCTTCAGGGCAGGTGTAGGTGGCAGTGCTGTTGAACACATGAATTTTGTCCATTAATTTAGCAGTAAAATATTTGATCCTTGTAATAAGTACTCTTGCTATGCAGTAATTAGTTCACATATGTGCACATATATATATTTATGTGCACGTGTGTATGCAAATATATATTTATATATATTTTATATTATAATTATTTCTTGTGTATAATGTCTTTCCTAAACAGATGGTTGCACAGAAAAATACACCAAGTTTTGCTGGATAAGTACTAGACCTCTCAGTTGACACAAAACAATATTTTTTATTATGTATTCATCTCGTGTTACTGTAGGTTTGAATACACATGAAAGCTCACATCAACCTGTTTGAACATATCCTAACTGGGACTGATTTACTACTACTTAGGAAAAGGTTCACTCATCTTTTGTTGTGCTCCCACCTTATTTGCAAGTTAATGCACAAGGCAGACCTTAGGCAGCCTTAATTTGGTTTGGTCTCTTAGCTCTCAAATCTCTCATCTGTACACTGCCATTCAGCACAGCAGGGGTGTCAGGTTCTCAGACCAGAACAACTCCAGTCCCTCTAATTATTGACTGAACTTTGTCTATGGCTTTCACTGAGGTAATGGAGCCCACAGGGAGCAATGATCAGGTCTGAGGTATAATGAAGGTCACTCTCATCAAGATATTTAATTCTTTAAATTAATAACAAGGCAGAAAAACACCTATTATGAGCTGTAAAGACACTTATGTTTTATAAAGTACTGGCAAACTACAGATAAAACCGTATCACATAAAGAAAAAATAAGAACTTCTGAAATGGAAAAGGAAGAAATCTGCATCATCTTCACTGCAGGTTACCCATAAGACTCTCCAAAGTCTCATTTTACCACTAGTGTTTCCCTGCTGAGGTGATTGGCATGCAGCTTGGAGTGTGGGATAGCTGCTTAGAGTTTCCAAGGTTTCCAGGTACAAGCATAGACAAGCAGCCAGAGAAGTTAGAACGACAAACACAGGATAGAGAGAAAATCTTCGTGTATCATATTCAGTCTAGCTTAAGTCAGGTGGGGAAGCTGAATCAGCTGCATGAAACCCGGCTGCATTTGTTGTCTAGACAAAGTTAAGTTGGCTGCAAGGGTAGATTCTTTCCTCCTTTAAAGAAGGGATGTGTTCGTGGAAGATACTGCTGAGAAAACCCTGAGGGATGAAGTCTCTCCTTCAGGCACAGTGCAGTGAGCACACACGGAGTAAGTGGCATTGCTGAGACTCCCATGCTGTGAGGGGCTTCTACAGTCATAAACTGAAAGCTATGGACTGTTAATAACAAAATCTAACAGGAGTATGAAGGTAGGGAATGAGATTTGGCTTTTTAAACACAGGGAGAGAAATCATAGACAGTGTTATTTTTAAAATAGTTAGATCAAGAAGCAGGTGCCTGGTTAGTGGTGTTAAGAACAACCCAAGTTTCAAAAGCCTTCAAATACCAGTAGAACACAATGCCGGCTAGAGCTGCAAATCCAAGCACTGCTTTGGGGGCTATTGCAATTGATACCATGGTGACATTGTGTTAAGTCAATATGTTTTAGCAGACTCCTCTAATGAAAACAAACAAACAAGCCAACCAACCAAACACTAAAAATCTCTGCAAGTAAAATGTCATTCCAGGAAAGTCGAAAGGATCTTTGTGAATTAAGTTTTCTTTAACAATATTAAAGACATAATATGCCTCTAAGGTCTGAATGGGGCACATGGCCATAAAGTTGATCCTGTTTTCTTTTGTTTTGTTTTTTCAGGGCTCTTTTAATTATTCTTTCCTCTTGCACAGATTAAATGAGGACAAGAAAGCTCTTTGTATTTGGTAAGTAATTGTAAAATAGTCAAGAAAAGCATGGTATGTAATTTCTTTCAACTCTTGAATCAAAACTCCTAAATAAAGTACATCTTCCCCACAAAAGGATTCACAGTAACACTGAAGGGGAGGACCTCTTTGAAGGACCCAGTTTTCTTCCAGAGAGGGTATCTCATGGTATGTTTCCATCCATGAATCTTTGATTTAATCATATATTACTCAGAGCATGCTGAATCTCCAGCTTTTACTCTAGTGTTCAAATATCAAGCTACCAAACCTTACAATGAGTTTTAAATTCTGCTTTTTTATTATTTGTGGGTGTTTTTTTTTCTTTTTCTATTAGAAGACAGTTTAAAGCTGGGATTGGGTTTAGTTTTGGGTTTGGTATTATTTAACTGCCAGCCTGCTTGATTCCTAACCACAATCCTGTTTACATGACTTTCAGACAAACTGACCTTCACGTCTGGATGATTTCATGATTGTATCCTATTCTGATTCTCCAGAAAACCCATGCTGTGTCATGCAAACTGGGAATGTTTTCCTCCAGTTTTCCTAGCCTCCTAACCTCCTCCTTACATACAGAATCTTCTGCTCAACACAAGTACATCCAAGATTTCCTGCAAAATAAAGCACGATTTCAAATTCATTTTTCTGCCTGGCATTTTGAGATAATTCTTGTCCTCTATTACTCAGAAAGATCTGAAGATTCCTTGTTTTACATCTACAGAGGTTTTTTTCTTTTTTTTCCTCTTTTTTTTACAAAGCTTTCTATTTTGTTTCTTTCTAGTGTCTCTGTTAACTATTTAGGATATTCCTTTGTAGCCTTTTTGAAATGTGACAAGCATTGTTCTGTCTCCACAGTTCAGAACTGAAAGTAAAATTTCAGTACTCTATTTTGCCACACATCTGTCACTCATAGAACGTAATGTAGCTGAGACAAAAATAAATGCAATTCTCTTTAAAAACCCTGAACACCCTCCAGTCCTACTAATTTCAAGGGAACTGTAGCCTATTAACAGCTCTGAAGCCTGATTTCTCCATCCTGACTAGTCTGGTTCATGTAGTCCTTTTCTCCTTTGCAAAGCACATGGTGAATGCCACCACAGTACAGAGCGACATCTGTTTCAACTAAAGTGTGTTTAAAACTGTCCCTTTGAATTTACTTAGCAAAATTCTGCTTATAATGTCCTTTTTTGCTTAAACTTCAGTTACTATTTCCTGAAGTCCCCACTATATGTAAAGAAGGGAGGACTTTGCTCCAGTTTGTGAAATAGGCAACTAAACTATTATATCTGCATGTCTAAAATATCATTCACTAACCACGTCAATGCAACAAAACAATATCTTTAAATTAATTGCAAAATCAAACTGTTCTACTTCCATCAGTGTTGAAACCCTGATTATTTTTATATAATTTCATTTATCTCTTGTTTCTACTGCATTTTAAGGTTCATAACTAACTCTCCAGATGGTTTAAATGCACATTTCTGTTAGTTCTAAAGCAACGTTGCTACACTGTACTAACTGAAGTTCTGATAATTTAAATATATAGCATTAAAAAGGAAATACATTTCTTTCATGTTCTTCTTTTCTGAGCTATCAACACTTTCTATTAAATATCCCCACAGTCTTGTTTCTACTACAAAAGATGCAGACATCAAAAACAACCAACTCAGTGAAGAGTTTTATTGGCCACAGTATCTTTATGCATTTGGACAAAAAAGAACTTATTGATATAACATAATTCTATGTTGGAAAAAAATCAGACTTGAAGCTATTTAGTTTTTCAGGAGCAACAATGGGAGCGTGAGGGTCAAAATAGCATAAACAACTGTTGTTCTTTGACCAAGCTTTGAACTGATGCCTGCTCTGTGTTCTTCCAACCTGGCTACTACCAGCTGAATAAGATAAAAGATCTTTTCAAATAAAAATGAATGTTTGCAAAATGTATCATTGGATTCAAATATTTAGTAAAACTTCTGACCTTCAGTCCTGCTGAATTGAAAACACAAAGGCAACTTTGAAAAGCTGCAAATTGGGCCCCGCTGACATTTAAACATCAATTCTGAATGTGTCTACACCAAAATATCGATGCATCAGAAGTGGGGATATTGATTTTTTTTCAACGTGTTTCAGCCATCTGCTTTCCTTCACCTAGTTTCATTTCTGTTAGTTCTTACAATGAATAGACTATAGCTGGGGGTTCACATGCAAAGAAACTTCTTGTTTAAAATAAAAATGTACCAAATAACACTGTTTGCCTGAAATCAGTGCCCAAACCTTGTATCACCATACTGTTACCTCTGCTCGCCCAACCTCTTCCAACAGAAATATTCTATAAAACAGATGTTGCCTCTGAAACTGTTGTATGGAGAACCATTGACCTGAAAGTCCAACATATAAATTGCTGGGATTCCTTCTTTGGTGCTTTCAGGATGCTTGAAGTAATAACAGCCTGGGCTTTTGTCCTCAGAACTCCCCAAGTTATCACCTCAGACAGCCCACTCTTCCTCACTCCTCTGCCAAGTCAAGCAGGACACTTTAAAGCACCTTGTCTGATGTTCATCTGCAGTCACGAGGGAAAGGAAAACTCTCTTGAACAGAAATATCTACAAGTTTCATCAACATGTCATTTTTGCCCTCATTCTGGTGTTCGATCCTTCCCTTCTCTCTCTTCAGATCTTGGCCCCTCTGACAGAGGGTTTCAGTGTTGAGGACAGAGGCTGCCAAAAATAAACTCAAGATTCCACTTGAATTATCTCTGAATTAGGCAAAAGCTCAGAACCAAGTCAAATCTCAATTCTAATGGTTAGCTATATTTTTCTCTCATTCCCTCCTAGTGCATAATTCTTTCTGCAGTTTTTAATCATTCTAGGAGGACCACTGGAAAGAAAAGTTGAAAACCAAGAGGACAGTAAGACAGGCACCTTACATTGTAGGTCTGAAGAAGACAATGAAAACAGGGACTTACTGGAAGAGAAGCAGAGCACCATACTGCAGGTACTATTATTATTCTGCCAGTACCAGCAGGTGGGGTGCTGCAAGGCAATATTTGTTTGGCCAGGCTTTTCTGAAATGTATATTGCTTATTAGCACTAAATTAGGTGTTTATTTGTTGTTTGGTCTTTGGGGCTTTTGTGTTTTTGTTTTGGTTTGGTTTGGTTTGGTTTTGCTGGGTTTTTTATTTGTTGGTTTGTTTGGGGTTTTTTGTTTGTTGTTGTTGTTGTTAATTCTGGGCTTTTTTGAGGGAGGAGTTACAATTTACTCTGTCTTTTTTATCTCTGAATGCTGACAACCTGACAACAGTTTTGTTTGGCTCCCTTTATGTCCTTCCACTTTGCATTCAGATATACCCAGGTGTTCTGAAAAGATGGAGGCAGATCACTGTCCCCATTTTTATGAATGAGGAAACTGAGTGAGAGATCACAGGATTTGCTTGGTCCTTCTTGGGACATAGCTCCAAAAATAGAGCAGCACCCTTGGCACACTCCTCGCTGGAACAGCACTGTTCGCTGGGATAGCAGGGTGAATGGCACAGGTGTGGGGGAGCCAAAGGTAGGCACAGGCTGTTCCGTTTAGAGTTTAGAGGTTTTGAGTGCATCCTTCACTTTGCATTTGAAAAACTAACTGATTGTGCTATTATGTTTCTCCTCACTTCCAGATGCAGCCAGATGAATTTCTACTCACACCAGAGAGCAAGAGACACAGTCTCTCCAAATCCTAAATATCAGCGCTTGTCACATAAAGGAAAAATACACTGACAGATTGATTTGTGGTGTTGTTTGATTTGGTTGGGGTTTTTTTGTTTAACTCCTTTAATTAAAACAGGTACCAAAAAAGAAAAGAAAAGAAAAAAAAAAGTGGACAGGACAGAAACTTTCAGGTAAATTAAATTAGGTAGAAAAACAAATGAAAGAACAAATAAAGCCTACTTTTAAATTTTTGAGACCTGGGACATAAAAAGACATTTGAAACTAATGGAGAGCCTGATGAGTAGGCTTCATGCCCCAATATTCATCTCCATTTGCAATGTATTGTCCTAAGACATTTCATCTGAAAAATGATTCAAAGAATAAACACATTCCTAGCTTTTGCTGTTATGGCCCAGTATATTCAGTCAAAGAAATTGGGTCAGTGTACTTTTTATTTTCTTTCCATTCTACTAACTCAACAGGATACTGGCCACATTCCAAGCATGCTGTGGCCCATTCCAGATTTCATAGACACTGAAAAGAATAACACCAATGAAAAAATGGACTGTGGATGGCTCAGCTGACACAGCCACAGGCAGGAAATGGCTGGTTGTTGCAGCATAATATCCACAAAGCTAGACAGACTGTAGTTTTAGTTATTTTACATTTCGTCCTGCCAACCATGTCTATTGGTTGCTGCAATCAGAGCTGCTGCTGCTGCTGCAGGGTAGAAAGCAAAAAATAAAATAACAAGGATGGAACAGCAGAAGCCTCTGCTGGTACTGTGAGTATACACAGTGGAACAGTGTAGGTATAACCTGCTACTGACTTGATTAACTAGTTGATTTCTGATACTTTCATTGTACCTTGTAAGAGGCCTGGGTTATAGTGATTAAGACTGGTCATTTGGAGATGAGAAAGTTTTGTGAAACAAAATACCTTGTCAAAAGGACATTCTGGAATGTCTTTTTGTTGTACAGTGGAGAGGTTAAGGGTCCATACTTATAGGCATGCTTGTATATATATATATATGCGTGAAATATATATAAATGTATGCACGTTTATTATGTATGTATATTCATAGGCAGGACTAAAATCTAAAAAGCATTTTCCAAATCTAAAAAGCTCCAAAAATCTAAAAGCATTTTCCAAACACTTTTGGGAGCTCCCTTCTCTCCTTAGTCATCTTAATATGATTTTATACCTAAGCAATCTTACTATAGAGTAGGAAGCTTTGTACACCTACTCCTGACAAAATGATAATCCAGAGGAGGGTGTTGAAAAAAATTAATAACTAATTAGCTTCACCATATCACTCCTGAATAAAAACAAATGTGTCTTTTCATTTCTAATCCCTTAGAACAATTTACGTATTAAGAGAAAAATGATTTAAAATTTTCCCTTGTTTCTCAGTTGTTGGGATTTTTTGAGTTTGGTTTTTTGTTTGGTTTGTGGTTTTGTTGTTGTTGTTGTTGTTGTTGTTGTTTTTGTAGGTTTTTTTGCCAGTTCAGACAAAGAGGACAGAGAAGTTGACATTCCTAAGAGTGTGTGTGAGTGTATGTTTGCATATTTACACATATAAGTGGGGTGAGGGGTAGATAAAAACAATGTGAATATTTTAAACAGATTGGAAATTTAATTAAGAAACATTCAAAGAAATTCAGATCATGCACAGAGCCCCGTAAGACTCAGTTGTTCAGACTGCCACCGTAGCCTCCAATACGCCCATTTAAACCACTGATCCAGCACCTAGAAGAGCTGCGACAATAGTGATGCTCAGCTTATGAACAATGTTACACACCAAGACACAGGCTGTAACCTTCTGTAGAATCACAGTGTCTCCAGCTATTGCTTGAATTAGTTGAATGACTAATCTGCACTCAGTAAGTGTGGAGCAACCTCACGTTCAATGAAGCAGCAAACAATCCAGGGATTTTCCTAGCACTCCTATCAAAAGGTAAGTAACACCATTATTCCAGTAAAACTGAGGCGCTGAGAAACCCCCAAGTAAATCACTGACACAGCTGGGAATAAAAGCTGGACTCACCGATTCCCAAGCTCGTGTATTAACCAGTAGAAAACTCATTTCGTTTTAGTCAGTGGGGAAAACCAGCTGAATTCCCACGGGGAAGTGGGTAATTACTGTGTATAATCCTACAATTATAAGCCATTAGTATTAGTAGGATAAATCCTATTGTAATACACGCAATCTGCAAAAACGAAGTCATGATGAAATAAGGAAGCCAAAACAACATAGTCCACTGTTAACGAGCTAAGATTGTTAATAGCCTGTTCGCACTTATCAGGCTGGTGTCAGACAGCAGCCACATTCTCAGCAAGCTCGTTAGGAAACATCTCACAATCGTTAACAGAGATCTACCTCCAGTGCCCCACAAGAGAAGCACTATCTTATCAGAGGTAAAATGGATTAAAACTAGTTGTAGCCTGTAACCTGTGAATTCTTCCAGAAAATACAGAAAATCATTTTGGAATTCATTTTCCTGATTCCTGTTTATGCTTTCCTTCTGGAGTAAACGAATATGTAACCAAGCATGTATCCAGAATGCACTGCCTGAGGTCTGGATGTTTTTGGCAGAATATGGAATACAACCCTAATCCCTGAGTCCCGGTGCTCTCTCATCAGTGAAGAATTGCAATCGGGGCCTTATAGCAGTAATCAAACAGAAGTGACTGTCACGAGAACAGAGCACATGGAAAAGTAGGAGAAAATTGGATAGGACTTAGGACAAGTAAGAGATAAAGAGGCGTTACTGAATGAAACTAGTAGCAAGAATTCCTTACCTATTTATGACAATTTGATTAAGGTGAGAGATAACTAACTGATAGTTAGCTAGCTGATAGCTAACTGATTATGGGAGGGTAAACATTCATGCTGCGTGACTCTGAAATGAAGCACACTCAGTGGAACTTTTCTCTGTTTTAAAAAGCAGCAGGGGTTTTTTTCCAGTTTTTTTTGGTTGGTTGGGTTTTTGCGGATGTTTTTTACTCTTTTTCCTGTTAAACCTGACGAAAGAGTGATTCTGCTACCCATTCTTATAAAAGCACTGACATTTGGAAGCAAACCCAAGCACTGAAAGAGACAGGCTCGGTGCTTTTAGCTCAGCACCCTCAGCATAAAGGTCAGAGCCTGCAGCATCACCCAAGCAGAGAAGGTGATACACAAGGTCCAGGCGACTCAGTCACCTAGCTCAGAGCTTGCATGCAGCTGAACTGTCATTCACCCCTTATCAGGGCTCACTCCACAAGTCCAGTGTTGAGATCAATTAAAGGGCAGCATGGGAAGTAACACTCACCAAGTCAAGGGCTGCACAATGACTAACTTTGAAATGAATCAGTCTGAGGTTTTTTTGAGTTACCAGTCATTTTAGCCTGATGCAGACAGTAAAGAAAAGGGGTAGCTGGTAAGCCTGCCCACACTAGATTGTTTATACATAATTACACTTGGGTTTCTGCATCAGCTTTATAAGAGAACTTCCCCCACTCACTAGTTAGAAACCAAGCATCGTGCGACTGTATCCAGGAGAAACAAAGCTGCTTAAGTCAAGTAGCTATGAGTAAAAATTCAAGTTGCAAACTAACCAAGTGCTCAATATTACATGCTGAAATCTGTTATCTGTAAAGAAATCAGGGTAGTCCTTCAGAAGTATGACCTGAATTTTATTTCTTAGTTTCAGTGTGCTATAAACCACTTCTCTCTCTTCCAAAAAGAGTACCACACTTAAATAATCACACTTAATTTTGCCTTTTTACAAAATCAAAAAAAGAATTACTAAGGTTCAACATGTATAAAAAAAACCTCTTCACAGCCTGTCAATTGTAACTATAAGAAGAAACTACCAAAAATAGTTATTCAGAGGTGACTGTAGTTCTGTGGTGAGTGATTTCCATTACAGCTTTTGTTTTTTGCAGAAAAAAAATATTCTTGGAAAACATAGATTTCTCCCCCTTTTTGGGTTTGGTGGGTTTTTTTACAAACATGTTTACTGCAAAATATTCCTGGGTCATGAAAATTTCAGCAACACTGTTGTGATTTGTTTTCTATTGTCGGTAGATAAGTGGAAATTACAGGATAGCTTTTTGGTGTGTTTTTGAGTTAGAGAATAGGTTGCAGGGAATCAGACACATGATTTAACATATGTTAGATCCTGTAGACAGATTTGAGCTTAGCAGTAAGCATGTGGCTAGTCTAATTTAGAGGAATTATAAAATTAGGCAGGACTATTTCTAAGATTGGGTAAGAAATTCACTTTTAGATTCACAGCATTTGAAGAATTTGATCACTTCTTTATTTTTGAAGGATAATTCCCTGCATTTTGTGGCACTAACTAGCTTACACTGATCAGTTCCTCAGTGTCAAACAGCTCCTCAGGACAACAGCCTGGGCTCCTTAATTCCTCTGAGTAGTATCATAGCAGCAGATGCATCACCAGTAATGAGCCACAGGTATCTGATTTCAGCCGCATCCATGTTTTACACTCTATATCTCCTGATACACCTGACCAGACACCCCACCTTGGTAGCTATGTCTCTGATAGAAAAAAACTCTCGTATGCTGCTATGGGAAACAGGAGTAGCTTCTGTATTAAGCTATTGACACCTAATAGGTATCTAAACAATCAAGTGGGTTTTGCCTATCCCTTGCAGCATCTTTACTGCCTAGTATTTTTTCTGAGAAACCTTTTGCTGACTTCAAACAGATTGGTGTTTTATTCTACATATTTAAAGTCATGTATTGAGTACTCACTGGGTTTATCTAAGTGCGGGAAAGGGTGACATGGCATAAAGCTGCCAATACTATGCAGATAACCTTGGCTTAACTTTGGATGATATTGTATCTCATAGAATTTTACAGGCAGAGATTGCCAAATAAAGATATGCTTTTATTAAAAAAATTGTTATTAATATTTTTTTCCTCTTTCTTCATAGAATATACAGTGAACCCAAACTCAGAACATTTTAGCTTAACCTTTTACAAACCTCTATTACAACAGAATAAAAAGGCTTCATCACATCTCAGCAAGTGGAATTGGGACTTAATATGTAACAAGGCTTTCATTTATCAGAGTTAAATAGGTAAAAAAACTCACATAATGTAACCTTTTTACAAGCAAGATATTTTATCACCTTCTTCTGAAGCTGGAATAGAGAAGTGACAAGGTGAAAGGGCAAATGATAGCCATCTTTAACATAGAATTTTTCGATGATGCTTTATCTTTGATGGTATCTTCTAAAAGAGAAGTATAGAAAAGTACTGTGCAGATTATAAACCTTATTGTGGACTACAGTAAACTGACTTCTCCCTTAAATACAAGTGTTAACAAGTTTTATTTGCTGTACTTTGCAGGAAAAGTCTGTGCCTTTCTGATTTTTTTTCCAGTTTAAGTTGTTTTTTCTTTAGAGGCATCAGGAGTTGCTGTTCTATCGGAAGAAAAGATTTTGTTGCTGAGCTCAAGTTCCATTTCTCACTGCTACAAGCATTGCCCACTCGTTCTGAATCATAAAGCACGACAATCCCAATTACCTAGCATGGAGTTTCTCCATGAATAGGGTTTAACTGCCAATGAGAAGTCCATAATTTCTTTTAATCATCAAACACTTCTTCATCAATTACTGTTTCATGAAACAAACATTGTCTGGGCTTTTGCTCTAACTTACATTTCAAAATTGCTTCAGGAAAGTTAGAAATGTCACAAGTTAATCTATAATAAACCCACAGCTTTGTATCTGACAAGGCATGACAACTCATTGCTGTAAATGAAACTCTAACTAGTATGCTCAAAAAACCATGCCCGCTAAAAGAACATTAAATTTTCACCACATGCTTATACTGGTTCTATACCATTGCATAATTTTTCTTCTGCTTCTTCTTCTGTTTATATTCTCTAAATTTCCCTCATCTTTTTCTACATCATATTTTTCCCAGACTGGTTTCTCGTTCAAGATCTCCTTCACCATAACACCTGCACTGGCATGGAGAAAGAAGTAGCACAGGCAGGGAAAAAATGGACAAGCATACTCCCCTAACAGAAATATCTGTCTAACCCAGATTGAGTGATTACCTGACAAAGAAAACACTTGTAAAACGACCATGTACAGACTTCCCAGGTTTTTCATAATGTCAGAAGTAGACACTGGGTCTTCAGAATTAGGTAACAGTGCATTAAAATATCGTTAGTACACTAAAAAAAAAGTAGTGCTGATGTTAATCAGTAATGTATTTTCTTCTAGTGAAGTCTAATAATTTTGGCATGAAGAGATTGATCTAAATATAGCTTCTGTAATTCAATAATGTTCATGTTTTGAAATTAGGTTTCCCACTGGGTTTGCTAGACTGCTGAAATACAAACTTACAAAAGTAAATGCAGCCTATATTAGTGTTTTATCTTGATTTTCTCCCTGGACTCAAACTCCACAGCAAGGTCAATTTGTTGGGTTCTTCCCCACTACCCCTCACCCCCCTTCCTCCACACCCTAGTTGGGAAGGGACTGGCAAGCCAAAAGTTTGTGTAGCAATGCCATGGAAAGCGACAAGGATGATGGATCCCTAATGTTCTAAAAGCAAGAGTTGTTTTTTTTTTAATATCCATCTGGAGAAGTTTGAATCTACAGTTTTTAATGTTCAACAAACAGATGAATCACCTAAGCATACATGACAATCAGTTTATCAGCTGGACTAAAAAGCTGAATATCCAACAAGGGTTGGATACTCATTTAGATAACTCTGCTACTGCATGAACACAGGGCCCTGTTATTGCCACAGTCTCAGGTTATATAAACACAGACATGCTCAAGCATTTGTTAGGGCTCTTTTTCATCTTTTATAGCATTGCTGGAACCTTCCCGAGAGTGCGGAAACAGCATTTGTTGGAGAACAAGCCTCATTAAAATAAATGACATTGTTGATACTTCCTCAGATAACTTTGCTCCTGTCTCAGCAAAGGTAGACTGGTTCTATTACTGGGAAACAGTCTCTATTGCCAATTCTGTGGTAGAGGAATGGCATTCTAAATTTAAAAATCCTTTTCTATTGATCCGTGTTTATCACATAATACTACGCTGGCTTGCATTAAACAGCAGCGATACGTTTTCATCCCTATGAAAGAATTAAATGCCCAATTCTTCTTATTATTACTTGTCGTGTGCCTAATGCCCAGTGTGCCTGCCTTCAAACATATTCCCTTAATTGCCTAATGTGCAGTCTTGAGAGAAGCAGATTATTCAGCTTTATGTTTCTGCATTTGCAAATATACCAAGGAAATGGTGGCTGTGGCACAGAGAACAGATTTGTCAATTTGTTTATTTTCAAAACAGGACAGCACAGGGACTTTGTTCTTGCAACTCTTGGCTATAGTGCTGTGAAATTCTAAAAAAAAAAAAAAAAAAAAAAAAAAAAAAAAAAAAAAAAAAAAAAAAAAAAA
>NW_020955471.1:658997-663781 GCF_003031625.1 Empidonax traillii | reverse complement strand
TGAGCTGGAGAGGGTGGCCAAGCAGTGCATCTGAAGTGCCAGGAAGCTCAGCTATGGCTGGCAGGTTCTTAAAAGGACCAGGAGAAAAACACTATCCCCAAAAAGTGGAAGCACACTCTACTTTGCAGATGACTCAATTCTGCCACGCAGTTAGTTGGATTTTGATTTAGCAATATGCTGGCTCTATTCGCCATGTTTACAGTCAAGTACATTACGGTTCCCATATTTAACACTGCAGCACAGAATTTTCATAGATGATGGTGACACAGCTAAGACTACTACTAGGGAAAAGATTACTATGCTACAAAAAGGTTGGTGAACAGGAACAAATACTGCTAATAACTGAGGGGTTTGACAGTCACTTAAAAATGCAAGTTTATCTGTGCAGATATACTACAAAGGACAGGCTAAAGTGTTTAATTTTTTTTTTTTTTAATATCAGAATCACAATAAATAAACAAAGTCCAAACACTATTTTAAACAGCTTTGCATAAGCATGTGATGATCCTTGTTTTAGTTTCGGTATGAGAGGTTTAAGTTCACTGTTCCAACAGATCCTAAGCTACAGGATGTCTTGCATTGTTTCCAAGTAGTTTAAGTTACAGCAAAACAAGAGAACAGAACAAACTGTTACTAGCAAGAACTGGCTGGAACAAGCTATGACAATTTAAAAATTTCCACCTGAAAAAAAACCCAAGATCACTGATTACAAAATGAAAAGCAGTGCCCCTACCGTTACTATCCTGGTAGTGTAGGGTTTTTTCTGGAAGAAAACATGAACACTGTCATGGGATACACTTCACAAAACTTGATCTCATGACCCAATAAGGCTGCTGTTTTACAGAACTCAAAATAGCAGGCTTTGCTGCTGTGTCAAGCTAAAAAACGGGAAAGTACTTTTTTAATTCAGATGCCAGCAAGATACAGATCTAGTTCTTTCATCTTACTTCCGACAATGTGCCCTGAACCAAAATATTCATTTGGTAAAGCTGAACATTGACTTAATGAAAAACAGGACAAAGAAGGTAGAGAAGTATGCCACATATTATTCCATGTAATTAAAATTGCTGTAATATATCTATATGTACTCACTCTACCTAAACTCCCCATCTACCACTCTCTCCTTAGAATGTCATCAGCTTTACAGTGAAAATATATGGCCAAACATTACGCATTACAAGTTGATTCAGTATCACATTGCTCTTAAGTATCTGAAATTCTAGAGAGGTTCACTACTGCCTGCCTTATAACATGACTGTTGCTTGTTAAGAGAGAGTCTCATGAGTGAAGTGGTGATTGGTGACCTTGGCCACAGCGACTATAGAGCAATTGAGTTTAAAATCTCTTTTGACAGGAGGAAAAGTGCCAGCAAAACCTCAACTCTGGACATGAGGAGAGCAGAATTCAAGCTTCTCGGGAAACTAATTGATTAGGTCCCCTGGGAAAACCTTTTTGAAGGTGCTGGGGTCCATCAGTGCTGGTTACTTTTTTCCCTTTACCCTGAGATTAGCTCAGTTGGTCAGAGCATGGTGCTAATGTGTGTTTGAACCCCATATGAGCATTTGCTTAAGAGCTGGACTTGATGATTCTTGTGGGTCCCTTCTAACTCAGAATAATCTGTTGTTCTGTTATACTAAGGGCACAGGAGCAGGCACTTCCAAAATCTCGGAAGTCAAGCAGACGAGGCAGAAGGCTGACTTGGCTGAACAGGAATCTTCTCTTGGAGTTAAGGCAAAAAAAGGAAGGTGTATGCCCAGTCAAAGCAAGGTCAAGTGTCATGGGAAGAATTCAGAGATGCTGCTTGCCACTGTAGGGAGAATATTTGTGCACTAAAGCTCAACTGGAGTTGAAGCTGGCCAGAAATGTGGGGGACAACAAAGAGTTTTTAAAAATACATTACCAGGAAAAGACAGTGCAGAAATAACATCAGCCTTATAACATCCTTATAAGAGGATAAGGACAATTACCTCACAAACAGGGACATAGAAAAAGCAGAAATGTTTAGTACCTTCCTTACCTCTGTCTTCAACACCAAAGACAGGCTAAGAGGGTCCCACTGTCCTGAGTTGGAGGTCCATGGGGCTGTGAGAATTAGAAACTCCCCGTCGACCCTGAACTTGGGTCAGATCTGCCGCTTCAGCTGGATCCCTTCTAAGTCTGTGGGGCCTGATGTTACAACACTCATAAAGATGTCTGATGTCATTATGAGGTCTCTGGATGAATAGTCTTGGGAATCTGGAGACATTCCAATTGACTGAAAGGTAGATGTCCCAATTTTTAAAAAGGGCAAGAAGGAAAACCCTGAAAACTAAAAGCCTGTCAATCTCACTTCAGTGACTGGTAAAATTACAGAGAATATTCTCTGAGGTATTGAAAAACACCTTGAAGGACGAAGTCATTGGTCACAGCCAGCATGGCTTCATGAAGGGAAAGTTCTGCTTGTCAAATCTGATTTCCTTTTATGCCAAGGTAATCCACCTAGCTGATCAAGAGAAGCCAGCTGATGTAATCTTTTTGGATTTCAGTAAAGCTTTCAATACTGTCACTCGAGTATCCTTCTCGACAAAATGTCCAGGACACAGCTGGATAAACACATCACATGGTGGGTGAGCAATTGGCTCATGGGTTGAGCACAGAGGGCAATAGTGAATGGGGTAACACCACACTGGTGACCTGCCACTAGTGGGGTTCTGCAGGCCATGTGCTCTTCAACATCTTCATAAATGACTTGGATGCAGGACTTCAGGGTATAATAAACTTGCCAGTGATACCAAATCGGGAGGAGCTGTTGACTCCCTCAAAGGCAGGGAGGCCCTGCAGAGAGACCTCAGCAAATCAGAGAACTGAGCAATCACCAGCCATACGAAGTTTAACAAAGGGAAAGTGCCAGATTCTGCACCTGGGATGGGGATTGTCCTGCTCTGCACTGGGACAGCCTCACCTTGAATATTGTGTGCAGTGTTGGGTGCCACAATATAAGAAAGATATTAAGCTCTTAGAGAGCTTCCAAAAGAGAGCAACAAAGATGGTGAAGGTTCTTGAGGAGAAGCCATGTGAGGAGAGGCTGAGGTCACTTGGTCTGTTCAGCCCGGAGAGGAGGGGACTGAGGGGAGACCTCATTGCAATCTACAACTTCCTCATGAGGGGAAGAGGAGGGCAGGCACTGATCTCTTCTCTGTGGTGACCAGTGACAGGATCTAGGGGAATGGCTTGAAGTTGTGTCAGGGAAGGTTTAGGTTCGGTATCACAAAGAAGTTTTTTCATCCAGAGGGTGGTTGGGCACTGGAACAGGCTCCCCAGGGAAGTGGTCACAGCACCAAGCCTGACAGAGTTAAAAAGGTGTTTGGACAACACTCTCAGGCAACATGGTGTGATTCTTGGGGCTGTCCTATGGAGGGCCAGGAGTTGCACTTAGATGATTCTTGTAGGTCCCTTCCAACTCAGGCTATTCTATGAACATCTTCTGTTTTAAGGATGAATGAATACACAGCTCCTGATGACCCACATACGATTTATGTTAAAATTCCCCATTGAGCTATTTCCGTCTGTAATACGTATCATTGTTGCTTCTGGGGCCCTCTTTTATTGGGGGGAGAGGGAAGAGGGGGATAGGAAGGTTACATAAGAAATCCAGATGATTTTCAGCATTCAGTAAATACAGATTTACCTAAGCTGACTGCATGTACTTTGCGTTTACATCTTTACACTACACCACAGATAAAGAACACTGGTAATGTAATGTGGACACAGTTACAATGCTGTGCAGAGCCAGTCCAAATTTAGTATAGGTAACACTGATCTAGGTCTAGTATGCAAATAAAACTTGATCCTATTCCTGTAACTACTCTTGCATTCACACTGTAACTGGATCTATCAGTTTTCAGCACTAGCACCAGAAACCACAAAGATGTGGAGCTATCCCAAGTCTGGTATCACTCTTGCTAAGCTCTACTCTAAGTGTTAGGATTGTACCACGCATACTCCAGTTTCTTTGTAAGTGCCTGTTTTGGAACAGAAGGTGATAAACAGGTACAGGTCAACACCAGCTATGGTTGGTAGAATCATAGAATCATAGAATTAACTGGGTTGGAAGAGACCTCTGAGATCATCAAGTCCAACCCTTGATCTAACCCCACTGTGATTACCAGATCATGGCACTCAGTGCCACATCCAGCCTCATCTTAAAAACCTCCAGGGACAGTGAATCCACCACTTCTCTGGGCAGGCCATTCCAATGCCTGATCACTCTCTCTGTGAAGAATTTCTTTCTAATATCCAACCTAAACCTCCCCTGACAGAGCTTAAGCCCATGCCCTCTTGTCCTATTGCTGATTGCCTGGGAGAAGAGACCGACCTCCACCTGGCTACAACCTCCTTTCAGGTAGTTGAAGAGAGTGATGAGGTCACCCCTGAGCCTCCTCTTCTCCAGACTAAACAACCCCAGCTCCCTCAGCCTCTCCTCACAGGACTTGTGCTCAAGTCCCTTCAGCAGCCTGGTTGCTCTTCTCTGGACCCGCTCCAGCACCTCAATGTCCTTCCTGAACTGAGGGGCCCAGAACTGAACACAATACTCAAGGTGTGGCCTCACCAGCGCTGAGTACAGGGGAAGGATCACTTCCCTGCTCCTGCTGGCCACACTGTTCTTGATGCAGGCCAGGATGCCATTGGCCTTCTTGGCCACCTGGGCACACTGCTGGCTCATGTTCAGCCTCCTGTCGATCAGCACCCCCAGATCCCTTTCTGCCTGGCTGCTCTCCAGCCACTCTGTGCCCAGCCTGTAGCGC
>NW_020955471.1:657217-658907 GCF_003031625.1 Empidonax traillii | reverse complement strand
CCTGCTCCTGCTGGCCACACTGTTCTTGATGCAGGCCAGGATGCCATTGGCCTTCTTGGCCACCTGGGCACACTGCTGGCTCATGTTCAGCCTCCTGTCGATCAGCACCCCCAGATCCCTTTCTGCCTGGCTGCTCTCCAGCCACTCTGTGCCCAGCCTGTAGCGCTGCAGGGGGTTGTTGTGGCCAAAATGCAGGACCCGGCACTTGGCCTGGTTGAACTTCATCCTGTTGGAATCTGCCCAACTCTCCAGCCTATCCAGGTCCCTCTGCAGAGCCCTCCTGCCTTCCAGCAGGTCGACACTCCCTCCCAACTTGGTGTCATCTGCAAATTCGCTAATGATGGACTCAATCCCCTCATCTATATCATCGATAAAGATGTTAAACAGGACTGGGTCCAGCACTGATCCCTGGGGGACACCACTGGTGACCGGCTGCCAGCTGGATGCAGCCCCGTTCACCAGCACTCTCTGGGCCCGGCCCTCCAGCCAGTTCCGGACCCAGGACAGAGTGCCCCTGTCCAAGCCATGGGCTGCCAGCTCTTCCAGGAGTATATTATGGGAGACTGTGTCAAAGGCTTTGCTGAAGTCCAGATAGACACACCCACAGCCTTCCCCTCATCCACCAGGCAGGTCACCTGATCGTAAAAGGAGATCAGGTATTTTGGTTGCAGGTGCTATCTGCTCCAGGCAGAAAATGAAAAATGTAATTATGTGTTACGTGTAACACACGGGGTTTTCCCATTTGGTCAGGTATCGCCACCTGCATTACTGTCTTATCTTCAACAACAAAAAGCTTCGACTGAAAAAGAAAAATCCCCATTATTAGTATGAAAAGAGAACTGTGAATTTTCACTGCAGGGAAAACACTAGCAAAAATATTTCAGTTGCTGCAATTTTAACTTTGCTTATTAAGAGCAACATTTATAGCTAATATATTGTAGACAGCTTATTTCCTCATCTCTGAACACAAGATGGGATGTTCTGCATTGCAAAACAGGCATGGAAAACAAGGTATGAACAAACACGCACTCCTCTCAGAACCATCACCTGAGTTATACAATGCCATACAAACTCCAAAATTTAGAATTAAAGGAATTGCAGGGAGTTTTGACACTAAATACTATGCAAATGAGCTTGTCATACAGCTCCCTGATTGTCCTCTTCCTTTTAATTTTCAAGGAAGTTCAAGAAGTCATTAGTGAAGTTTTCCATACATTATTAAAGCTGATCAAGAACAAATTATCAGTGGATTATATTTTATGGCACAATAAATGATGAGCTAAGTCTATTCAAACACCAGGTTGTTATACAACTGGAGTATTAGGAAGAAATGTCCTAAGGGGTTTCAGAAACTCAGCCATCACTGACAGCTGAAACAACACACCTTTCTAAACATGCCATTAGTTGCACAAATGTGCCAACTGTTTCACAAACCCACACAGAATCCTCAGATAACCAACCCAAAACCGGAAGCAGGAGTGCTTCATTTTATCATGTGTATTACACTAACTGACATGAGGGAAGCACAGAGGCATGAATGAAAATTCAAGCTTTGTCAAGTCAACAATTTCCAGTATATCTGAATCTCCTCAACTGAGTTATCACATAGTTAGTATTGTCTTTTATTAAAACCACCAAACACAGAATTGCATCTTCTTTACAATAATGAGCTTAAAAAATACACATTCAA
>NW_020955471.1:556135-657075 GCF_003031625.1 Empidonax traillii | reverse complement strand
GACATGAGGGAAGCACAGAGGCATGAATGAAAATTCAAGCTTTGTCAAGTCAACAATTTCCAGTATATCTGAATCTCCTCAACTGAGTTATCACATAGTTAGTATTGTCTTTTATTAAAACCACCAAACACAGAATTGCATCTTCTTTACAATAATGAGCTTAAAAAATACACATTCAAGAGGCTTTAACTGTAAAGCACAAAGAAAAAAATTACACAGTTCCATTTTCTGATGACTTATGAGGCCTTCCCCAAAAATCTTGAAATAAAATCAAAGAGAATTTTGGAATAATTAGAGCCAATATGGGAAGAGCACAGCAGAGCAATGAAGGTAAGGAACTAAGTTGTATTAGCTTGGCACTCTTTCAAGAAGACTCGCATGTCTGCGCAAGAGCTAAAACTGTCTGGTAATCTTTCCCTTTCTCCTCGGTGTCTCCTCCCTCGCAACTTCATCATCTCCATTTTTGCTGCTGAGGCTGGAACCCCTTCAATTGAAGCAAAACAAAAATGCATTTTTCTTTACCTTCACTAAAGTTTTTGTTGTCTTCTCTCCTAACCGAAAACCTCTGAAGGAGCAAGGGCAATTGCTTCCCAGAGACACTCTTGTTGATGGATTTTGTCTATTGGCCCCATCCAGCCCCAGCATTTTTTCTGGCACTGCCCACCAAAGCCTCAAAACTTGGTAGGTGACTAACAGGCAAAATCCTGAAGTACACTGCATACAGAATATGTTCCCTAAGTAAATGTTAGCTTCAGAGCTGTTTAATTACAGCAGACATCTGTTAAATTCACTACCTGTACCCCAAGTAAATTAGTGTAAAGGACTGGACTGGAACTCACAGCTCAAGTTTCTTCCTTCAGTTTTTGACCTATATCTTCATACAAACCTGAGCAAATATTTTCCCCACAATTAAACAAGGGGAGGAGGGCAAGGAGTGAATGAATGTGAATTTAAGAATTATCTCAGGACACATACACCACAAAAACTGATATGTAACTTTACACTGGGAGCCAAATAGCTCAGATGAAAAATACAGCTCAGAGTATAAAACTTCTCCTAAAATACAATTAAAAGGCAAGCAATCAACACAGAATACTCAAAATCATCAAGCATTTGGATGAATTTCATAGAATTGAAAGTTGAAAAAACTGCATTAAAAGGAGACATGACGTATTTCAAAAACCTCTGTTTTATTTGTACAGAGTAAAATACATCATACAGCGAACACTGTTTTCCACCCATAATCTAAAGCCATTAATAAGTGTTTTCTTTTCACCAAACATCCTGGCCAGAAGCACAGACAATGGAAATGGGAATGCTAATTAGTCTCTCTCTGCCAGAGCTACAAGGTGCACATCAATCTCTGCTTCTGTAAGGATCCTGAAAGAACAAAAAGAAACCTTAAATAGCTTAAATTATTCTTCCCCTTAAGTTCCAATATTACCACCTAATATCTACACAATTAAGTTTTACAGCAATGCACCTTTCTACCCTTTAGAGCCCTGCTGCCAGGGCCACAGGCTGACATTTCAATTATTTTTGAAAAATAAAGGAATAACCAAAGGCACTAGAGAAAAGGAGTAACAAATGGTGGAAACAGAACAGGTAATTCTTCACGAGTACTACATTTTCAAGTTAGGACCTGGTGAGAAGAATGGGTATGGCAATTAGTAGCATGATTACTCCAGGTTTTCGTAGCCTTCTCCCTCTGCTTGTTATCTGCTCTTTCTGAAGAGGACAGACAACCAATAAATGAAGTTTGGCAGAAAACTAGCACTTGACACTTGAGTGAGAGTAGAAAAGGGGTAATACAGCTCCTGCTTGCTTTCTCAAAAATGTGCTATTTAGTTGTTCTAAGCACACACCACCAAATGTAAAACCACTCACCATCACTGTGTCAACTTCAAAAACATTAGAAAGGAAGCATTTAAAAGACTGCACCTGTAGGACCCACTGGTTTGAAGCCTCCCTTTAATACCCACTTACAAGGTAATTAGGCTAAAGTAGCAGAGGACTTTATTACCCATTTAGCTGTTCCTCTCTTTTTTTCTTCTTAAATAAATAAAAAAACCAATGACAGCTTAAAGCAGAAATAACTGAGCTCCTCTGCACCAACTCAAACTTATAAAAATTTTAGGTAAGCGGTACCTGGAGGGTCGTTTTGCATTAAAAAAAAATCCCCAAAACTTTTTCTTCCACATTTCATTCATACTTCTGTATGCATTATACACACACTTCTGTATGTATTATACACATATTTCATTGTGTCTCAGGAAGGCTGTCCAGCACACTGTATCTGATGTGAAATATTCCTGCCTTCAGCAGGAAGACTTCCAGATGTTGTCTTGACACACTGACCAAGTAATCTTGGTGCACACAGTGCGCTGCATTCACACTCAGGCAACCACCAGGGAGGGAGGAAATAACAGGTGCCTTGCTTTCATGCTGGACAGGAATGCAGTGTCCTCAGAAAGTAAAAGTTCAGCCATTTCCAAATCACTACAGTGATTTCTTAAATCCAAGATCTTTTAATCTTGTCAAATTTAAATAGAATATTCATAATCATACAAATTCATAATCTATTAACTCTATTCTGGAGATGTTAAAAACTGCTACAAGATGAGCAACAGTAATTTGAAGATTAAATTTAGAAAAGGATTTAAAAAAATAAGGAACTTGTAAATGTTTCATAATATAAACCAGACTTTACTGCATTAGTTGGCACAACTATGATTTGGAAGTAGACTCCAGCTACCAGTACAAAGAAAAATTTTTATGCTTCTAACCATGAGAGCACACCTAGAACAGATGTAACTACATTTCAATCATCAGGTAAAGCAATACTCTTTTAAGAAATGAAAGAGAACACTTTACTGAATCCCTTAACCATGTCAAACATTTTAAAAATTATTTTTTAAACAATGTTTTCTACCCCTACACGTTTTGAAGAGTTAAAAGTAAAAAGACCTCCTGAACTTCAACCTCTGACATTTATCTCTTTTTCTCAATTTACGATTACACAAGAAGGTAAAACTAATTGCAAATAACCAGAGAAACACACCATCTTTTATCAACACTGATCACCTACCTGAATTTAGGGTTTTCCACCGTGACTACACCAACTTCTATTTCTGAAGGTTTGAAATCAATGGATAGTACAGTAGACAGGCATGTTATTGCTGTCTGAAAGATGACAAAATCCCTCATCATTAAAAAGAAAGCACTAAGGGTTTTTTTTTTTAAAATAGACATAGCATTAACAACTACCCTTCCTTCTAGTTTAAAGTTATTTCCTTTCACTTCAAAACCTCAGCTTAGAAGTTCCAAATAGTTTTTCTTGCTGCAGAACACAATACCTCTCCACTCCTCTCCCTAAAAAGACCAATCTACAAAAAGCAAAGGGACAAGTCATTTTCATAGCAGAAAAAACACACAACAAAACCAACCTTCTATCATGCAAAGATCCTGTTTGAAATGCCTTCTAATATGAAGATTGTTTTAAATGCGAGTAAAAGTAAGTCATACTGGTATTCCCAAAACCAAGCACGGTAGTAACCAACCACAGTAACCAATCTACAGTGGGAGTGCTACAATTACAGAATCTTCTTCAGCTAACTTAAAGCAGAAAAAGCAGATTAGATGAACTACTTTAACATTTGCAGAATACCTTCAAAAGATTTTCTGGTTAGAATAGCTCTTCAGCAATATGGAACTGCAAGGAAAGCGGAAATGCCTACCTGCATTTCTCTATATTGCAAGCCTACATGCAGCACATTCATTAAAAATACTTTAACAAATCTTTATTTCCTTCTGCTGGCCTACCTCTACTGTTTGTTCATATGTCCAGTCAAATTTCTTCTTTACTTTCTTTTCGAGAAAACTGGTTGACTCTGTCTGTTTAACTCCTGCAGCTGTGGCCTTGAATCCACAGTAGTAACCTGCTGGATCACACTTGTATACCTGAGGGCCGTGTTCTTCATCAATACCAATCAAAATCATACCTTGAAGAGAAAATTTGTTAATCTTTTTATTTCCCAATTTTATCAATTCAATTCAAGAACAGAGCAGATACTCCTGTGAAAAAACGTGCATGCACAGCAGTACATTTTTGGGAATCAGTCCCAGACCCGGAGTTGCGATTTCCTCTTTAATTTGCCATTTCTTATGAGCATCTCATTACCAGGTGTGACTCAGTTTAGCACGAGCTATACTTCTGTGATTCCCAAGGAAGGCTACTCATTAAAAAACACATTTTTGCCATGCTCAGTGTGTAAAGAACCACAAAGTCAGGAAATGTAAGTTTAATCCTGATATAAAGTTAACCTAGCCACAGCTCACATCCTGTGTTACACTACACAAAACTGTAAACAAGAGTTCTGTTACCATGTGCTTTCTACTAGAATGCAACTTTACAAACATGTTGAAACTAATGGAAATATTAAAAGATCAAATTTACATTTCTTGTTTGTAATCCTGAAAAGCACTGAAAAGAATCATATACCTTTTCCTCCTTTCTTTAAAGAAAAAAAGAATCTGAAATGAAATGTGGAAAAATCAGGACATAACTGAGTCTCTGAAGACCATTTGACCAAGTTTAAGTTGGATAGATTTCAAGTAACACAAGCTGATCGCATAACTGAAATGCATGTGTTCACTCTCACTTCTTGATTTACAGTTGCATTGTCTCAATATGCATATTAAAAAATAAGTCAAAAGAAATATTTGCAATAAAAACCCAAACCAGAACAAGGTCAAGGTTTTCAGTTATTTTCACTCCACACTTGCGTAACTTTTAACTAGTGGTTCGAGTTGATAAGCTTCTGAGCAGATATTACTACAATTGAAAAAAATCCCTTCATATTTTAAAAAAAGACTAAGGGAAGTCAAGAGAAATACATTTTTATTCATGTATTTAAAAAATGAAATTTCCAGTAGTATCAAGGCACGGGAAATGCCAAGGGAAGAAAGAAACAATCATTCCTGAAAATTACAAGCATAGGAAAATTGCCCCATCATGGAAAATGTGATGCAACTTTGAATGTTGCTTCTCTACTGAGAAGTCGTAGTGCCTACTATGATTATGAGAAGTGATTCATCAATTCTGAAACTATTCTCCTTAAAAGAAAAAAAACCTGGCAAAACCCAACCAATCAAAAAGAAACCCCGACAGAATGGCTAATGAAGAAGTAGCTGAGGAAACCTTTTAAGTCTTTTACCTCAGTTCCCAAACACCCTATGAGTACAGTTACAATTTGCTTACAGCCAAACGTAAGAGAAAAAACAAGTCAGAACCAACCTCAGACCACACAGATGACCATGAATATCTACAAAAATATGACTTTTCACACAACTTTTTTTTTAATTTAAGCTGTAGAAATATTTGCAAGGGAAATATTTTTAACATTTCTTCTCTACATTATATACATGATGGCTAAGTTTAGAGCAAACTAATGCAGATCTGTCTTATACATACTACTTAGATAAAACCGCTACAAAGTCTGCACAAACAGAATTGCAGTCTCCATCTGTCTGTTTTAACAGCAGTGTTTACCCAGATACAGTGTATTGGGCTTGCATGGCAAGGTTTTGGGAGGGAGGGGACTACAGAGGTGGCTTCTGTGAGGAGCTTCTAGAAGCTTGCTCCATGTCCAACAGAGCTAATGCCAGCCAGCTCCAAGATGGACCCACCTCAGGCCAAGGCTGAGCCCATCAGCAACAGTGGTAGCACCTCTGGGATAATGTATTTAAGAAGGAAAAAAAAGTTATTTATCAGAAGCAAATGCAAACAGAATAGAGTGAGAATAGGAGAGAGGAACAACTCTGCAGACACTTAGGTCAGTGAAAAAGGAAGAGGAGGAGCCACCAGAGCAGAGATTCCCATGAAGACCATGATGAGGCAGCTGTGCCCCTGCAGCCCATCGAGGTCCAGAGTGCAGCAGAGATCCACCTGCAGCCCCTGGAGGACCCTATGCTGGAGGAGGTAGATGCCTGAAGGAGGCTGTGGCCCATGGGAAGCCTGCACTGGGGCAGGCACCTGGCAGGACCTGTGGCCCTGTGGAGAGAGCAACCCATGCCAGAGCAGTCTGTTCCTGAAGGACTGCACCCCATGTAAGGGACCCATGCTGAAGCAGTTCGTGAAGAACTGCAGCCTATGGGAAGGACTCACTCTGGAGAAGTTAATGGAGGACTGTCTCCCTTAGGAAGGACCCTACATTGGAGCAGTGGAAGAGTGTGAGGAGTCCTCCCCCTAAGGAGGAAGTGGCAGCAGAAACAATGTGGGATAAACTGACCGCTACCTACCTTCCTGTTCCCCTGTGCCTGAGGGGAGGTAGAGAATCTGGAATAAAGTTAAACCTGGGAAGCAAGGTAGGGGGAAGGTGTTTTGAAGATTTGGTTTTACCTCTCAGTATTCTACTTTGATTTGCTCGGTAATAAATTAATTTCCCCAAGTTGAGTCTGTCTTGCCCAGATGGTAACTGGTGAGTGATCTCTCCCTGTCCTTATCTTGCCTTTCATGGTATTTTTTCTCCCTCCTGTCCAGCTGAAGAGGAGAGTGATGGAGAGGCTTGACATACAGCCAAGGTCAAACCACCACAAACAGACACCATTAAAAAGAGCATTTTGCACTCACAGACCTCACCGTGCAGAGCAAGCAGACTAGGCCCCAAAAGCTAATGTGAAACAGTATCACACATTTTAAAGAGGCCAAACATTTCAAATGCTGAGTCAATGGTAAAATCGTGGCTCCAATTCAAGACTTCCAAAGCTGTTCTCTCATTTGGCTGTTCATCCCTCTTATTCCTTCAGGCGCCCATTTTGAAAATAGGTGAGAATTTCTTACATGTGAAGTTGCAAGCTTAGACGAGAAACAGAAGAAATGAATTTTATACACTATACTTACAGCAACCAAGGGGCCTCATTTCAGCGTTCTGCGTATAGACCTGAGAAATATCTGCAATCCTTTTACACAGCATATCCACAGGGATGTCATAGCCATACTTGTACTTCCAGTTAGCGGCCTCATAGCGGGCTCTCTGCACCTGGGATCTGCTGTCAGCTGGACAGAAAGAACCAATGTTAATTTCACTGAACATGTACCAAGTTTATTTCCAGCACTGCCTGAGAACGCAAATTCCAGGTCCAACTTTACATTGTCTTTAAATGCACCCATTAGAACCATATAAGTTCTCCAAAGCCAGACTGAGTGGAACAAACCTCCTAGAGGATTTATTGGTATTATATGATGCAAAGCTAGTGGACTGCATAAAAAATCCGACACGCTTTAGGTACTTAAAAAAGACGGTGAATAAATACCTGTCATTCCTGTCATCACACAGCCAATATTTTCAGTAATTTTGAATAAATGAGTCACTGTGTTGGAATCCAGTAACTTGTCCTAAAGAGGAAACAGAGAAATCTAATAGAAAACATTGTCCTTGAAGTAAAAAAAAAAAAAAAAAAGACAGACTCTGATGCTCTGATATCTACAGAAGAGCCCAAAAGGATCCACTAGCATCCAAAAATTGTTTTTCAGGCTCTCCACCATTTACTGCTGTAGGCATGCAAAGCAAGAAATGGGAGAATAGGGAAGATTAAAAGTGCAATAACTGGAAAAGAAGGACAGCAAGAACATGATCTACATCACAGGCCTTTTCCCTCTTTTGAAGAAACTTTCAGAACCCACATCCAAAAACTTGCTCTCTTATTGCATGCTGTCCCCCTTTAGACACAAAAGTTTCCCACTTTTGTCAACAATACATCATCAGGGAGCTGAAACACTCATGAAAGCCTGTTCTGCATGCCCTTGGTATAACATTTTCTCAGTAGCAATTAAAGAAATCAGGGAACTGATTATAGGCAACTCAGCCCTTACAAGCCAGAGCAATGTATGCATGCAAAAGTACAGCAGAATTAACTTTATATTTTAGCTTTATCCCTTCAACAACTACAAAGGAAACCAATATTGCAGTACTTGGTGAAGAAATTCACAGACAAGCACTAAATGGAGCTAGAACTTTTAATAAGCAGGATAATTAGATATTCAATTCAAGCAGCAATATATATCATTGCTAATAAATAAAATATCAACATTGCAGAGTTTCACCCCCACCTTTTTCCTACTCTCCTGCCAGACCACCCCTCAAAACCAGACTACTTACAGGTACTTTCTTCTGTGTTACAATTACTGCAGAATCCTTCCCACGAACAGCTACAGATGTAAGTCCACCTTGGTTTATGGCCTTAAATGCATATTCTAGAAAAACATATAGGTGTTAATGAAAAACTTGTGTCAGAGATACTAGTACAACTAACTCTGACACATCTTCCGCCCACCCAGGAATCTTGCCAAATTGTGGCCTTTTTAATATTTCAATACTTGTGCAACACTTTGTGTCCTTCAGGTCTTTAGTACAATGCGCACAAAACCTTTTTGACAGGTATTGAAAGTTATTGATTCTCTTCACAAAACCACTGTCACTGCTTCCTTCAAATATTTCCTATGATTTGCTTTATTGTTCTGTTCAAGCTTAACAGCAACAGAATATGTTTTAAAACAAAAAGGCTGTTCTGATACATGGTTTCACCATAACCTACAGTAACCATGAATTCTTATAGAAGAATTTTTGATGTGAAGTTTAGTATTTTAAGCATTGCTACCATTGCAAGGGTATAAATTTATTTTCTAGCTCTTAACTGATATAGATGAAAACTGATATGATTGACCAGGCACAGGAGATGAAGTTTAGTGTTACTATCACATTTTCTGATTTGACATTCAAATACTGTAATACTGTAATGCTTTATTCAATTTTTAGAATGAAATCTACACAGATGACAACTAAACAGCATTATTCACATAAGTACAATGGATTAGGATTTACTTGAAATGATCCATGAAACAACTTTAAGAACTGTTTATTTAGCAACATACAATAAAAATTCAGAACTTTTTAATATCTGGCTAAGAAAGGCAAGTCTCAGGCAGCAGCTAAATGTGGGTGAGTTTTCTGTTAGCTATGCACGTGAAACCACAATTTAGAAAATGCCTACAAACAGCATAGTAAATTGCCAAAACTATCTTATAAACTATCAGGAGCAAGAAACTCAGCGGTTTTAAAAGTTGCATTTGGATCTATGGAAGAGACTATAAAACAGAAGAGTAATAATGTGAAGATGAAAAAACCAAATCCTTCAATACCGGGATCTTAATGTTCAATCTGCTGAGTCAGTGTTGAGGAAGGGCTGTCAGGTATTTATGGCACTGTATTTATTGCTCTCAGACATAAGAGCATTTACTGGTTACCCAAACATGCCTGTCTGGACATGGCCCTGGACCACCAGCTCTAGGTGGGCCAGCTTGAGCAGGGGGTTGAACCAGATAATCTCCCAAGGTCCTATCCAACCTCAGCTATTCTGTGGTTCTGTGACACTTGGGTGGCAGCAGGAATAGGTTCCCTCACAAATTAGTTTTTGCTCGCAAGTACTGACAACCAGGCTTGCTGAACTGCAGTCCCTTCTGGCACTGGTCCTATTACCATCTCCACTGCTCAGCTTTCAAAGAGACAAGCCAAAAGGTGAAGTGGCTCTTACAGTGTAACAAATCCTAGTTGCTAGTGGTGTTTTAAGTCTGTTTACTTCTGTGTAAGTACTTCAGTAGCACTGCATATGTTCTCTCTGAGAACAGCAGCCCCTTGCTGTTCCTTGAAAAAGTCACAACATTTAGAAATTTGACTATAATAATTTTTTTCACCCGCCAGAACTCTGCTTAGAAGAAACGTCACCTTTGAAGACTGGAACTACTAAACAGCAAGAGAACATTGATGTTCTTAGGTATTTTAACTACAGTAATGAGAAACAAGTGTTAGTTTTCTCATATGAGATCATTTCAACGGCACATGAATTTTTTGAGCTTTGGAAGCAGAAGACATGCCTAAGACAAAGTACAGGCATTTCAATCCAATATCACTGTGCTGAAAATCTCTGTTCCTGTACTGCCAAATTCCAGAAAAATCTCAGTCTTACGGCAACCTTAAAGCAACACATGTCCATGCTCATCCTTGACAGCCCCTAGTTAATCTGAATCCAGCACAAGGACAAGGATAAAAGAAAAACAGATAAATTTGGATATTTGATTACGAGCAAATATGAGGTTTCTGCCCGTGCCGTAGCTAGATGCTGGCAAACAGGGACACCCAGGGAGTACCATGCCCAAGCTACCAGCCTGGCTGCAGGTAAAGTGAGCTCACTCTTGCCTAAAGGTAACTATGCACATCTACGTATTTTTCTTCCTACAGCATATAGGTACTTAAAACATCTTTAAGACAGCTTCAGACTGTGTGCAGAGGCTCTCAAACACACAGGCAGATATTTGCGTCTAAGACACTGTTAAAAGGCATGGAAGTACTACATATTTGTCATACATTAACCTAATGGCTGAATATACCCAGGAGGTAGAAAACCAAGGCTCAATTTCCTCTCTACTACAGAATGCAGAGACCATTCCCAACAAGTAGTACTGCAACAGAGAAACAGACAGAAAAGTGATGCAGACCAACCAGCCTCTTTTAATGGTGACAGAAGGCTGGAACCCTTGACTCTTCTGTCACAGAACCACTGACACCCTGTGTGAGGAAGCACCGTCCCTACCATCTGCATGTATAATGCCTGCCATGCAAGCTGCATACAAGCATTACACATGATCCAGATACAAGACAGTACCCCTATGAAGGTATCTCATACAAGTAATTTTCTACCTGTGTACAGACACCCACAAACAGGCGCTTTCCTTGCTCCTCCCTGGAGAAAGGATTGCTCAAGACTGAGCTGCCTGCTCATGAAGCCTAATCCACATAGGCCTCTTCCTGAGAAAAACTCAAGGGCAGTCACAAAAGAAACTAGTGGCTGTGACAGACAATTCACGCAGCATGATGCTAGCAACCTCCTTTCCTGGAGAACAGATGTATGTACGGATATGCCATGCAATGGATGTGCAATGAAGCCACTGCAGCTGGGGAAGAGCCACTAAACTCCAGGGGAAGATGGCATCAGGATGACGCTGCAAAACAATTCATCTGTCCCTGTTCTATGGATGCTCCAAGAGCCCTATCAGGCAACTGTCCTGCCAGGCCGGGAGCTGACTGCGCTCTCCCTGAGTATCCTGCACAAGAAGCACCACGATGTGCTTCCAAAGAAACCAGTGCACTACAAAAATAGGAACAAAGGTGGGCTAGGGAAGAAGCTGAAGCAAGGCTGCAGCTTTGTTGCAGATTGTTCAAAGGAGCCTGAAAATAATGGATGGGTGCTGCTACCTCACAGGCCGCGACTTACAGAACACACAGCATTCAGATGTAACACGGAAGCGCATGGGTTACACCCAAAAACTGACTTTGTCACTCTGGCATGCAGGGTTTGAGGCAGTCCAAGTCCCATTTCAAACAGCTATCGTAGTTCTCAGAATCCAAAAGCAATGCTCCTAGGCTTGGCAAGACATACAAGAAACACTCAAGGAGCAATAAACAGCCTCTGGATAGCTGCAATCTTGGTCTCCAAGCATCTGAAATCGAACACCAGGAACTCAAAGGAGGTCCCTCCCAGGGCAGGGGACACTCGAGGTAGCCCATCCTGGCCCCAAGTTTTCCTTATCTCATGCGAGCATCCCTTTCCCAGGTCCTCACGCCGGCACGGCCGGGACCGCCGCTGCTCCAGGCTCCCACCGGGCTTTTTCCCGCCCCCCCGCGGGACCAGGCCGGGCGGGAACCGAGACTGCCGAGGCAAGGGAGGCGCCGCGCCCCGCTCTGCACGGGCCGCCGGGCTCGGCGGCGCTTCCCCGAGCCGGCCGCCGCCGCGCTGCGCAGGCCGCGCCTGTGACGGGGCAGTTCCGCGGTGGCCCCGGGGCGGACACGCACCCACTTGGTAGAGGCGTCCCTCGGGCGAGAAGATGGTGATGTGCCGGTCGAACCCGGCGCTGGAGCCGCGCGACATGGCGGCAGCGGCGCGGGAGCGGCGCGCGGCCCGGGCAGCTGTGCGCGTGCAGGGCCCGCCGCACACACCGCCCGACTGCTTCCGGGGCAAGAGCCCCCTCCCTCATTCGCGCAGGCGCCGAGGCGGGAGCCGCTCGCGCACCGTCACGCTCCAGCCGCGGCGCTGCGCATGCCCGTGCCTCTGCGCGCCGCTCTGTCGCGATATGTTACGCGCGACCGACATGCAGAGTCACTGCAGCGGGGCCGCTGCAGCGCAGGGGGAGGGGCAGTGCGGGGCGGGGAAAGCCCTGAGCTGCCGGGCTGATCGGGTGGTTTCTGACTCATGGAAACCCAAAATCCCGTCGGACGTGCCTTAGGCAATGCGCACGGAAACGGCGGAAAACGGGATAAAAGCATCACCAGGCAGCCAGGAAAACAAAACCCCTCCTAATTTTCCAAAGTAAATAATTCCACGGCCTCTCTTTAATGAGTATAATTTAAAAGCAAATAACTCAAAAAACATGCTTAAGATACTCATAATAAGTAATTGTTCCTGCAGCTGCGTTATAATGTGAAATACTTTTTATCGGTGTCCAGTACAAAGGGAAATTCCCCAAATTTAAACTCGTGAGTATATGTTCTTTTTTGCCTTTCATCATGTTGGATTTCCCCCATTCTCTGCAGAAAGGCATTTTTTTAAAAGTTGGTCATTAAAAGAGTTGGACAAACTGTGTTTTGGTATCCACACTTCCATTGTAAAATTATTATTAGATGAGCTTGCTGTTAGTTCAAAAAGCAGAACACAAGTGCATTTTGTGCATGCCACACAATAGAAGTCTGCACTCTCAAATTTTTCAAAATACTTTTCCTAGCTTATTAATGCCATGGGAAGGCAAAATGTCTTACTTTATATTACAAGATGCAGAGTTTGTCCCTTTCTTTAGGGAGACACTTTGTGGGCAGACATGAAATGTTTAAAGGTGAGATGCAAGCACTAGAACACAAAGAACATGAAAATGTACAACTGTGTCTGCTGGGTCAGACACAGTCTGGCCCAATGCTGTGTCTCCAGTTGTGGCCAAAAGGGGATGCACAAGGAAAAGTATTAGGACTACAGAGCGTGCCTTGAATGATACAATCTTCTCCCAGTCTCTAACCATCTGGAGTGACTTCCCAAGGCAGGAATAGTGTCTGGTTATTTAGTAACCCTTGCTGGTTCCCTCTCCTGAACTTGCTGGTCTCCCCTTGAACTCATGTGAACTTCTTGAAGCCATGACATGCCGTGGCAAAGAGCTGCTCAGCGTAATAACGTGTGGTTTTGTCTAAAGCTTCCAATTTCATCGCAACCTTCTATCTACCACTACCATTTGATGCCACTTTTGTACTGGAAGACACAGCAAGCAATCGATCCCTAGGCATCTCCTCCAGAACACTAATGATTCTTACAACCTCTCTGTCTCCAAAGACCACTGTTTCTCCAAGACGATGATCCCTACTCTCACAATTCTTCCATGCACAAAGCTCTTCCATTCTTTAACACTAGAGTTTAATGTCTGATTTTTTTTCCCATAAGAAAAAGGGCATGGGAAAATTGAAGTAAGTATCAAACATTCGGCCTGATTGCCAAAAAGTAAGGAATCAAAGATTCCATATTTGAATTAGACCAGAGAAGAGTAACAGTTGCTCAATACCATGGGCATGATGGAGTGGAAGTTATGATACTTTCAGGATGCAGCTTCCAGAAGTTTGCTCCATCTACATATCAATTTTGTCAGATTCCAAAGTATATCATTGTTTCAGAAGAGCAATCACATGGTTTTGGTTTACTGTTCATCACCTCTGATCAACCATACGAGAGTCAAATTCCATGTTTCTGGATCCTGAGGAAGACTGATTTCACTGACATCTTTTTAACGTATTAGCAGTAAGTGGGTGATCTTGGAGATGAAGTCATTCACAAAAGAGCAGAACAGGCTGAATCAGTTCAGTCTTCCTCAACTCTATCCTGCCAATGTGTCTCTACCTCCATGGCATGCAGCACACAAAGCTAAGGGCTCATTCCTTCTGACTCCTGTTCTCTCCACTCTGTGTGCTAGCATATGGCAGTCAGTGTCCTTCTGGGGGTAACAATTCCAGTACTGTTCTCAAGACTTGCCTCTCTGGCATTCAGCACAAACCACCTCTCTAATATAAACTACCTTGAATTTTTACTGTACCACTGTATAAACAGCAGGAGATGTCAAAACAGATCTGCTGGTAGGTGTTGGTAGCTTTGGTTTGGCTCTCACAGTTATTACCAATGAAGCCCTCAGAACTCCCTTTACGTACTCAAGAAGAAAATCCTCATATTCATTGTTATCCTGAAATGCCCTGTTTCAGTAATCAGAAATTTGAAGACTTACAGCAACACAAATGTTATTTCATAAATGTCTTAAATAACATACAAATAAATAATCTCAGTCAGAACTGAGCCTCTGGAGACCGTGTGCCTCTATGTAACAGGTAGCATACAAATAAAAAAGTCTGTAGGTTCATCACTAATGTTTCTTCTTTGGTTCTAGAGAGGCAGCCATTACTTCCCAGTAAAGATCTACAGAGAAGTGTATTAGCAGCAAATACTGGAAAACAAAAAGGCACAAATCTGACACTTATGTTGTAACATCTTCCAGTTGTAAATTCGAGATTCTTTTCCACTGTCTCCTAAGTACATTAATACTGTGTATTTAGAAAGTGTTCTTGTTTAGAAGGCATTATGATATTTCCATAAGAACACTTTTTGAGGTAAAACCCAAGTGACTGATTAGGGACATGTCCTCAGCCAAAAGGAAGTAGAAGATGCATGTATTCCAGTTAGATGTTGATCTTACGCATGTCTGTTAATGATCAGGGTGAGGTAAAACACAAATTGCAACAGATGAACATGCCTGGCAATGAAATGGATAACTGTAAGGCCCAGTTTCTGGGACCCACCTTCTGCAGCCTGACGTTTCAGCCCCATTACCACACAGGTACGAGCACTTGTGCACTGGTGCTAGTTCAGTGCAACAAGGCCGATTTAGAGCTAGTCAGAGCAAATTTTGTAAGGGGTTTGCATTCAGACAACCCAACTCTAAATTGCTTCAGAGCTAGTACCAAATGAGGACTGTGATAGCACTGATTCACACCAGCTTATGCTGCTGTGGAACTTCATACAGAGAATAAGGGAGCCTTGTACAGAGTAGCAGCTGCTAACTGAGTGGTCCTGTACAGGAGCAGATACTTAGTTTAAAGCAGTATTTGCACTTTCAAGATGTGGCAGTTCTATGACTTACAGAATTGTAAAAACAATCTCCTGACAAATTAAAAGTATTGAGGAATGAGAGAAGTAGATCCAATCTCTGCTTTTCCTGGAGGATCCATAGGAGCTGTCATGTTCTGCAAGAAAAGGTGACTGTGAGGAACACTAGCAATAACGAAATTAAAACCAAGGTTCTATGTTACCTTAGTAGGCACCCAGCTCCTCTACACTCTCTGCACAGTATCTGAAGGACACGACTATATGGAAATCACACCTGCTGGTTTACAAGCCGATACCAGAAGTACAGCAAGTGTCAGAATTGCTTTCTGTCACGGAAAAAAAATAAATAGCAGGGAACATGCTTGAATGCTAAGAATCCTGAGGGAGTTTGTCATGGGGCACTGAAAGAGCTCAGAAATGCATGTACTATACTGCATGGTTTATGTTTATAAAAGATCCGCATGGCTTATCTCAGTTTCAGAGGATTTTTGAGTGTGCAAGACAAATGTGACATAACCATGATATTTCATCTGAGATTTATGTGGCATTTCTATGTTTTGGGGAGAAGAAGGCTTGCATTAAAGTTTTAAGTGTAATAAACAAACATGTTTACCATACATACACTTAAAAATAATAACTTAGAACACTTCTCTTGTAATTTATACTATTTTTCTTGCTTTATAACTTGGGATAAGTTTTATAGAAATGTCTCTATAAAAACCCATTTTTTCATATAATTGCCTTTAAGAATTTCTAGTTATCAATTTTCATTTAAAATATCCATGCATTCCCATATGCAAACTAATGCAGTGATGCGAAATCCTGTCAGAAGCAGCAAATTTGAGAGTGTGAAAGAGCCACAAAATATTTCACTGCTTGTTTCCTTATTCATCCAAACAAAATATTAATACATGTTGCTGTGACAAATCTTTTGCATTCTATGTGGTCAAATGAATTCTAATTAGTGTGAGGAAGTATTAGGTCTAATGTGTTCCTGGCAAGAGGTAAACATACCATTTGCCCACTTCGCTTCATTTATTAGAGGCAGACATTGTGCAACACTGTTGTAAGGTCAGCCCCACAAACTTTGAAGGTAGTTTGTAAATCGTGCTTAATTTCTTTGGAGTATAGAGTTTATGAATTTCGCTGTAGATAAAAAGGATGAGAAAAAAAAAAAAAAGAGATTAAAAACCTCTAAACTGAAAATCCAAGACGAAAAATCAAGTTTTAATTCAAATCACAGAAATTGCCTGTAAAGATGGAAATAGTGGACCAAATTCATCCCTGCTAGACCACCACTGATGTTAAAAGATTAACTATAGGAATGATTTTGACAAAATGCAGTCACTGAATTTTCCTTAGTTACAGGCCTCACATATTGATCACATAATTGTACTGCTGAGTTCTGCTAGTCAGCAGTGATTACTAGAAAAAAAAGGCAGCTTCATCTTGCGCAATTACATTCTTCATCATTTCTGTTGAATGCAGAGCCATTTTCTTGGTACTTCATATGAATATTTTTCCTCAAAAACATCTTTATAGGGGATATGCCATGTATCACCTGTAGTCTGCACCACGCAGTCATATTGGAAAGGTGGCTGTTGGGAAAAGACAGAGAAAAACATTGCTTTTAGACTTTTTACAATATATTACTAAAATATCAATTACAGGTATTAATGACTTCCATAGCTTATCTTAGAAATCTCCACAGTTTCATCTCTTTCAACAACTCTCATTTTATTTCCTTATACCAAACAAATTCTAAATTTTAGTACTGGAGGAAAAACTAAAATATCCGTTAGTATTTTGTGGTCTAGGAGTCATTATGGTTCAAATTCTGTCTTCAATCAGCACCAGATAATAATGACTTGAGCATAACGCACTCAAATTTCCAGAAATAGCAAAATTATTGTTTTTCCGTTCAGTTAAATGAAATCGTATGGGAATTAACTCTGAATGCGGAGTTAATAGGCTTGAACTGATAGGATTTAATGACATTAATAGCATCTTGTATTTCTTCTTCCAGTGTATCTCTTTACAGAACTGACTTGCACTCTCCCAAGGAGACATAAGAAAAGGGTTTACTACTAGCACTTTCAGAACAAGTCAAACAAATATAATAAACAGTTTTTCTAGTCTATTATGTTACAGGTATACCAATTCAACATATATAACACAAATACAAAAGAAACATTACTGGTTGGCAATTATGGTCATCAGGATATACTATCACTCTGTATGTATAGTCTTGGAAGTCTACTTTTCTTGACAGCTTGCAGAATAACCTAGAAGACAGCTATGACTGGGAATACCAATCATCCAAATCACTTGTATGGAAATTAAGATGTGAAAATTACTAGTCCCTTTGTAGAAAAGAAAGAAACAGGGTGTTTCACAGCTAAAGCTGTGTTACTCAGGTAACCCTACGTTCATTACTTGGTTCCATAAATGAAATGTATGTATGGCAACACTGAATGAAAGGCTGTCATTCTTACAAGCCTGTATCTCCATTTGTAATTATGAATGTTATCTTACAATTTCAACCAGAGATGGCAGAATATGAATCTGCACAGGTGCAGTATTCCTTTAAGTAGGCAATAACAATGCAGAACAGTCCAGGTAACAAAAAAACTGCATAAAGAATGTCACATAATGAATTTTGCCCTAGAAAAATCATAAAACAACTGCACTCCTGTTAACGTACTGGCTCACAAGCATACATGTCTTCTAGACAATACCAGTAGTATTCTGCAGTAACATGATATTATTCTTGGAAGACTGCAATTTCTGCAGCTGAATACTGACTATAAACCTGACCGTTCTGGGCTTTTCCTCATGAAATTTTATACATATGTTAAATTAATATTACAATGAATATTGAAATACCTGTATTTTCCTGCTTCTTTAAAATAAAGATAAGTAAAATTCTATTGTACAATTAGAAGCATGATGTTTTATAACAGTACTACAGAAGAGAATAAGGTATTTCAAAATTTAAAATAAATTAAAACACTGACACTCAGGTTTTACTGAGTGCCAGTAATGTTTACTGAGTTTCCAGCACTGGAAACATGTGTATACACAAACTTGTATTTACATTTATATTTTCAACATTTAGGCAGAATTTGTTAGCTTTCTGACAGTTTTCTTTTTTGTGGCATGCTTTGTGAATACAATGAATTTTAAGTAAACATAGGAGTTTTTATCACATTGGTACAAATCCATTTCTTAGACTCCAGTAAGACTACTTTGACTTCCAGAGTTTGAAATTGTGTATCTTCACTGAATATACTCTGTGTGTTTTCTGATTGCAGCAGAAAACTTACCAAAAACTTTAAACGCCTTCCATCTCCAGAACTGGTTAACACTATCTGATGTCCACGCTGCCACTTACGGAACAGATGACGCGTCAGACTGTCAGAAAGACAAGCCTTGTGATCCCGGAGGAAGTCCCTAGTAACGAACTTGCAATGCTTCCCTGATCGGAGAGTGGCATATAACAAGAAGGCATCGTCTTCAGAGCTTAACAAAACAAATGGAAAAGACAAACGTCATTCACAAAGCAATAAGTGGTCACAGGAAATGATTCACATGATCCAAGATTTATTCATCAGCAACAGTGAAAATTCCCATCACTACTCCAGTTCCCTGGTAAAATAAAAAACTGCTTTACCACAGGGCATCTAAAGATAGAGTACACTACAAATTGGACTGGCACACAGACCATTTTTCCCTCTTATCACAATCTGATAATATAATAACATAATCTTCTGCCACAAAGTTTAACAATACTCTAGAGCTATGTGGAACAGAACTGCTAAAACTCATCAGTATACCTCCAAACAGCAGCAGACCACAACTGCACATTGATGCTATCAGAAATTCTGCAAGTTCAGGGCACTGTGTTCTTGGCAGTGGTTTTAATAGCCATAAATCCTAATAAACCTTACAGCTGTAAGGTTTTATCACATGATTCCAAGTGATAAAATTCTTCACAATGCAACTTTTTATATGCTGGTAATATTAATATATTACCATAATAATATTAATTATTATAGTAATATAGTAATATATTACCATAATAATTAATAAAAATATGTTATTTTAAGCAAGTACAGCAAGGGATGTATTTCTCTTTCACACACACACACAGATTAAGATACTAGAAACAGTACTAAAAACTACAACAAAATCCACATAAGTCAGGTGTTGTTCTCCATTATATTGAGCCATTTTCTTCAACTTACATATTTTCAGCAAAGAAGAAGTCTGCCTTAGTCTGCATCTCCTTCATAATCTCTCTTTTCCAGTTCGAAGAGTTAAGCAGCATATGTTTGCGGCCCAGCACAAGCAACCGGACGTTGTCTTTCGCCAGGCAGTTAATAGCATCACGCAGCTGCCGAAAACAAAGCAAAACCAAAGATTTTCTCAGCTGTAAAAACAGACCAACTGGAAACACTTTCACATGTGAGTCTCAACTAGAGGGACTTCTGCACTACCCTCATGTACAAAGTAAGTAGATAAATAAATTAACTCCCTAATGACAAAGAAGAAAAGAAACAACAAACCAATTAATTGTAGGAAGCTGCTCTCAACCACACAGAAAATACATCACTGTTATAAACCCTTTCCAGCTCTTGCAGCTTGAACTACATGAATGAACTTGGGAAGATGCGTATGGAGATATCAGAAATTCCGAGGGAGCTGAGGGAACTGAATAACACTGGGATTTAAGTAATATCTGCTTTAGTAAATGAAGCACCGAGGCCTTTGTCGTGTGAGAGCCTCAAGACACACCGCCTCTCCATCCCCACCTGTTGGCGGAATTGGAGATACACGGGTGCAGGCTGCCCTGTGGGGAACAAGCGAGCGGCAGTACAGAGAAATCCGTGACCTCAGGATTAAGGCTTTATGAAAGCCACATCCAGACTAGCCGCCCACTTACGAACCAACATCCTGAAGTGGTAAACTCACTTCAGAAGGACTGTTCAGCAGCCTCTTAGGGCTGTGTCTGTCCGCAAAAAATGATTCTCAGGACAGCCACTTGTGCCTGGGGCTTTCCCTCCCTGCTTCACCCAGATTCAGGGGAGGATAAAGGTTCTGGCTTTCAGCATCCAGGTTTACTACTGTGGATTGCTCACAAAGCGATTTCACTTCTGCCCAGAAAGACAGAAGAATTGTTTCTTAAGACTGGAGCATCCATCATATTTGAAAGCCAAAGACAGTATCCTCAACCACTAGGGAAAAGTGTTTCCTAATTTTTACGTGCATTTGCTAACGCTATTTGTCAACATACAATCTCCTGACTTTTTTTAATCCTTTTGCCTGCTTTTCTTGCTACTTCCCTCTTCCTTGATACTTTTTCTCCCTGCAATAACTCCAATTGCCTTTCCCCCCCTTTCCTCCTATTTGTCATCCTTATCATTACTTGGTATCATTAGTTTTTGACTCAGGGGCTAGAAAGAATTCTTCTAACGCTTGTGCACAATTTTACAAGGCATTTAGTTTCATCTGCCTGCAAATAGCAGGGGAAAGGGGTGGTTCCCACTCAGTCCTCTCTCAGGCTACACATTCTCACTACTCCTGTTCTGTCACATCTAAAAACGTCACAACTACCCAGGAGCTCACTGATCCAACAAAAGACATTTTTTTTGAGCTTGCAGCAACCCAACAGACAGACTTGAGTTCATGTCTCAATGACTGATAGGAATACATCGCTGGAGGTGGTGAAGACAGGGAGTGTAGGATTTCCCCTCACAGCAAAGGACTTGCAGATGGCTCAAATTAAGTATGCCATGAATCTGGATCTAAGGATCTGGGAGAGGAGGCCAGAACTCTATCTACATTCATTTTAGCTGTTGACCTATAAACTGCTGTTGCCAACATTGACTCTGAGAGTCCAAGGGCTCTGTTTTCATAGAGGCACAGGGGCTCGGTGCTAATGCGAAGCACAAGAGCCTAACAGTACCTACTGGAACTGACCTCCTGCTTCCAGGAGATCACACTGGATATTGGCTGTGCGTGCCTACGATCTACTTTTCCCTGGCTAAAACAAACAAAACATAATGTGAGCAGGAAAAGACCAAATGCAGCAATTTCTGTCCACAAAATGGCAGGTAAAAATAAAAAGGGCGCTCTCTCTGGTGTTTTTGAAGAAAAGTGTCAGAATTCCTAGTGGAACACAGAGTTGAAAGACAGAAACAAAAGCCACCATTTTTATGTTACTGAAAGGCTTTCATAGTAAGTATAATATGTAATAACATATCTTCTTATCTACGTCACATATTATTAAATATTCAGGTTTTCAATATTGACATTTCTTTTTTGAATGTCTCATCTGGGCAGTAAAAACTACTTCATCAATTTTACTTGTTTACAGTCACTTTTATTTTCTGGTTCTTATGCATTACCCCAGTCCTGCAAAAAGTTGGATACAAATACCAAAGGTGAATTAAGTTGGTTAATCCGAGTTCACTAAAGCTAATAAAAGCTAGGAATGTACCTACTGTGTCCACACACATTTTCATGTACAGAAGTCAACAGTGAAGAAATATCAACCACGAGTAACTTAAGTAACCCCTTAAAAATTCCAAGTGAAAATATTTTTTCTTTTTGCCTAATGTTTTGCTACGTTAAGAGAAGGTTAGCAGAAAGTGAAGTGGAAAAAAAATTAAAATGGTTTTCAAAGAACACTTCAGGAACTGATTCCACATAATCTAAAATAAAAAAACTTGACAGCAAGATCATCCTGATGGTACAACATAAGAAACAAGTCCTAAAATCAGATTATGAGTAAAAAGACTCTCAGGAACATATCTGCACTAGCAGTATTGCAAGTCAATAAGGAATAGACAGTGTTTGAACTGCTAGAGTTTACCCTCAGTAAAAGAATGGGAACACCTTTTAGTTACACTTAGGGTTCAACACAACAGCAGCTGCATTTCCAAATACAAACTGGTCAGAGGGGGCTATTCCCAAGATTATAAAAGACTTATCTGTCTTGGATCCAGCTCCCGTAAGTCTTTCTTTTTGGAAGTTATAAATAGTGGCACTTTGTACCTGTTAGTTATGTGGACTTTCTTGTCCTACATATTATTAGCATATGAGGTTCTCTAGTGTGAAATGCTTCTGGGAGAAAATTGAGAGGTTGGTGTAGTATAGCTGCTGTTTTGTAATGTAGAAATTCAAACCAGGCTTAAATTGTAATAAAATTAACAGGAATCAACATTTTAAAATTTTGAAACTCCTGCTTGTATAACAACGCACTGTCCCTCCTCTATATACCACAGAGACTAACTGCCTTACACAACTAAAACACAGAAGATAGAAATTACTTTTGCTTTCATAAGATAAAAATAATTTTGTTCTGCACACCCCCTTATCTGACACAATTTCACTAGAGAGAATTTTATGTCATTTTAGGCTTGGGCACTTAACGGGGGTGGTCTACAAGGAGTCACAGAACTTACACGGGGGGGTTTCCTAAGTGTGTTTACTCCCACGCCTGGCTGCTTCTCCAGAAAGGAAGACATGAGACACAGTAACACTTCCTTTAGTCACAGAGGAAACTAACTGAACATAATGCTGCTAATAAAAAGCAGCAATAGTGATCTCTCATTTAAAACGATAGGAGTATTTTATTAATCTAGTATCTCCAGAAATTATCTAAAAATTATTATTTGCCACTACACAATGCAAATATGCTATGTGCAGTAAGCTCTATGTAGGTGCACATTTTCAGTGTCCCCACATTATTTAGGCAGCAAACATCAGATGCTCAGTTGGACAATCTGTTCCAAAGGTAATCTGAATAAAACATTAAAAAATATAAAGCACACGAATTCCCTATGATAATAAATTTCTTGAGAATAAGGATTACAAAATTAGTGAAAGAATGGCCTATTGTGAATGAGTATCTTTCAAATTTGGACAGCGAGGCATATAAATCTACATTTTCTCTGAAAACAGGAATTAGAAGATGCCATTTTGCAGTGAAGGGCAAATAGACATAGTTAACTGGCTGCTTCAGTTCATGTGGCAAGACATAGCCGAGGCAGAGTAGCAAGAAGTTGTGAATTGCTACTGTACTGCACAAATCACTGGCCATGCAACAAGGCACTAGAACTGGATTACATAGATAACTATCACTGCAGTCAGTCTTATTTTCTTTTCTTCTGATAGGGCACATCAGGATCCAAGTTTCTTTCTGAACTACATAGACATTTTGATCATCTTCAAAGATCACTAGATCCCTCTTTAAGAAACTCATGCTCAAGACATTCTACTTGCAATTCCTTTCATCATTTATTAGTTATATTTAAATTATTCCCGTGTTGTCCCAGCCTTTGGTTAATTATATAATTCTCAAGCTTCTCCTAAACCTGAACATTTTCCTTACATTAATTTTGCGTTCACAGCACTTATCAAATGATACTGATGGAGCCAGGTTGTAGCCATGTTCTTTTGTGAATCAGTGAAAAATTAGCTCACTTGTATGATACTCTGGCTGAATGTATACAATTTATCTTTCCTTGAGACACTCTCATAGATAGGAGCTTTTTCTCTACAAGTAAATGAGTTCTTTTTTGTTTCTGCAGCAATACTGTCTTATGAAATTTGCTCTCCACCAACAATCTCCTGCCTTCACATCACAATGCACCTTTTTTTTTTTTCTGTTGTGCTGATGCAATCTATTTGTTGGGCCATGTTGTCAAACAGACTATGGCACAATTGGAAATGTGCTCACACACCAGAGCAGGAATTTCTGGATCAGAGGAGCTGAAGTGAAAAGAAGTGGGGAAGCAGAGCTGTAGGACAGAGAACACATACTCCACAGGATCATGCTGATGTTGAACTCCTCATACCATGTAAAAAGACTGAGCTTTGCAAATATGAAATGAAACAACTGAAAATGCTGTAACTGGTAGTTTCACATTTTAAAAATCAATTATACCTTGGAAGAACAACTTTTTAGGTGAGAATAAATATTAAGAGTTTCTCACCAGAAGGGAGCTCTTCTATACAAACTCCTGGAAATAGTTTTGCAGTCACAATTTTGCACAGTCTCAAGGTGATCAAACACAGGAGTTAAACTAGGAGAGCAGGGAATCCTTGTCACGCTGCAAGATTAATTATCTTCCTTTAAATTTCACAATAGCCTTATGAAGTGAATGCATAACGACATCTCCATTTCACAAGTGCATAATGGAGCACAGGGAAGATAGGTAAGTTACTCCACCTCATACCAGGAACTATGAGCAAAGCAGGATAAAGATTTCCTAAGGCTTCATTGCCAGTCACCCATTCTGATCACTAGCTCATGCTGTGCCATGTGTTCCCAGTTTCAAAGGTCAGCTTGCAGTAAGACAGCCTTTCTCCTTAGATAATACCGGTAGTTTCCCACTTGTCAGATGGGAAACCCGTAAACACTGCTGCTGGGAGGCACACCATTCAGTGATTCAGCAAAAGGTGACTCACCTGTATCCATGAAGAGCATGAAGAAGTAATCACCCCAAAAATATTTAAATTACATTTTTTATTAATAAATCATGTTTGACATTGCCTACACATTTGGTTTCACTAACTGCCATTTAACAGCAAAACACATCTACAATCAGATTATCTGCCAGTAACAGCAACAAACTGCTCTGTTATTGCTATTTTCACCTGGTTTTGCTGCTGCCTCCCACCCAACACTCTAGCTGTGAAACTGCAGAGGAAATCCCAAGCAGATCACAAGTTCAGAGCTGTGATAACTACAATGTCAGGTGGTGCTGAGCATGAGTGTTTTCTCCAATCTAAAGCAAGAAACTGAAGCCAGTTGGAAAAGGTGACTGTCCCATTTTACTGATGTTGCCTCACCATGTGTCCCTGTGTGCAGTTTTGGGTGCCACAATATAAGAAAGATATTAAGCTCTTAGAGAGCATTCAAAGGAGGGCAATGAAGATGGTGAAGGGCATTGAGGGGAAGCCGTATGGCAACAGGCTGAGGTCACTTGGTCTGTTCAGCCTGGAGGAGACTGAGGCGAGACCTCACTGCAGTCTACAGCTTCCTCATGAGGGGAAAAGGAGGGGCAGGCACTGGTCTCTTCTCTGTGGTGAACAGTGACAGGACCCCAGGGAATGGCACAAAGCTAAGTCAGAGGAGGTTTAGGTTGAATATTAGGAAAAGCTTCTTTACCCTGAGGGTGACTGGGCACTGGAACAGGCTTCCCAGGAAGTGGTCACGGCACCAAGCCAGACAGAGTTCAAGATGCATTTGGACAATGCTCTCAGGCAACAAGGTGTGATTCTTGGGGTGTCCTGCAAAGCACCAGAAGTTGGACTTTGATGACCCTTGTGGGTCCCTTCCAAATAAGGATATTCAATGATTCTATGAATAAATTCCCACCTCACCATGTTTATTTGATTTAAGAGTTTCATCATTTTTGGTTCCCTTTGGTTTCCCATATTGTAGATCAAGAAAAGAAGCTCAGAAAACCCCTGTGTACTTTATTCCCACACATAGAACAGACACAATGGGAAGCTGGAGGTTTTTCCCAAAGCACAGCCAGTTACTCAGGGAAGGTGAGTGTGCTGCTTGCAAAGAAAGGCTGGACTTTCTCACTGAGCCTGGTAATTTCACCAAAGCAGATATAATACTATTACCACAGCACCAAATACAAATGCTTCTTATATTCTCTACATTATTACTGATGATACAGTATAAATTACTTTTGAAGTTCTCTTTACTCAAATGCAGGGACAGCATACACATTTCTTGATTCTCCTATAGATTATCTGCCCCTGACTAGCAAGGGAGTAGCTACTTAGAAGGGAAGGGAAAGCAGGTAGCGGATGAGTCACAATCACTAAGATTAATCAGCCTGGTTTACTTTCTGCCTTTTAGAAAGGCAAGGGCTAATTCTTAGGAATTAAATCCCTCTGCAACTCTGCAGAAATAATACTGTTGGGAGTACTTGCATCGTGTGTTACAGTAGGACTATTTAGATTGATGTAACACATCATCATGCAAAACTCTATCGGTAACAGCACTTCACACATCAGTGACAGCAATCACACAATGTTTAACGTGTTTTAACCTGTCTACATTGACTCCACACCCAAAATTGACTTAATTTCTCCTGTCGCATTCACTAGAGATGTCTTAACTCTCTACCACAATTCATTAAAATTTGCAGTTCATTTTTAGATGTTAGCTTTTACTTTTGACTTCACAGTCAACTCTATTAATCAAAGGCAGATTATTGATTGAGCAGGAAAACTAAACCATAGGAGCAGATACCCAAGTTGATTTAATATAGATTGAGGATGGCACAGTAGCCTCAGTTTGCTAGATGAGGTGATGCCTAAATATAGCACTGCTGCTTGCAGATTAAGTTTGCATTCAGAGGCTGAAGATGCTTTTGCAGCCAGGTCCAAACTGACTGGTATTAAGTGTGTACCAAGACACCAGCACAGCCTAGTGTTCCCACTGCCCGCAGGACTTGGCACAAGTGCAACGCTGGGTGAATGCAGACACATTCTTTCAGGTCAAAACTGACTACAGCAATACTGCATGGACTGCATCCAAGCTAATGAACCCTCTTGAATCCTGGCTAGTGTGGAGAATAAAGAAGGGTAACTGTAAATATATTCAGGTCAGATACAGAAGCAATAGCACAATTTATATTTTCCGGTATTCATGGTACCCCACTATTATGCCAGTAATCAAGATTTCTTTAATTACAACTCTACTTGATTTCAACTGAAGGTGCAACCTGCTCAGGGTAACCTCTGAAACAATTCTGAATGTAGAAGTAATATGTTTGTAAATAGCTTCTGACATTACATTCTGCTATATTATAAACTGTAGGTAAAGTTTCAAATTTCAAACAAGCTTGAAGAGCAACCCATTTTTTGTTCTATTGGCCAGCTCAAAGAACAACACGATACAAACCAAAACTGTGTCAATTAATTTCGGGTTTGGTAAGACAGTAACAAATTTCTTCTATGTATATAGGGAGGGAAAGCTCTTTACCCTTCACAGCAGAGAGCCGTGCAGGAAAAAGAAGGTTTTGAAATAGGTATTTTCTAATATATAGTCTAGTTACAGTCATATCCTGCTCTGTCTTATTCCTGAAGGGCACAACAAGTAATTAACTGATGGTATTTCCTAGGAGAATCAACAGAATCATGGTGAGATGCACACAGAGACCAAAGAAATATATACACAGTTTAAACACAGAATTAAAGTGTGAATATGACATGAAAGATGGAGAGGTAGGAGTGGGATCACCAGGTGAAGGAGACAGTAGCTTTCTGCCGTCTGACTTTTCAGAATGGATTGTCACTTTTAGAAGATCTCAGCTACTTTGTCAGATCTTACATCTCACAAACCTTTTTTTTTGTGTGACCATTACTGCTCATACTTTTCAAATGTCTCTCCTTTTGAATAGTAATTATTTTCATCATCATGGACTTCAAATGAATAAAGATTAACCACAAATAAAAGAAAGAAAAATGAGTAGTGACAATAGTTAACTTAGCATGGTATTAAATTAACAGTGCCAAGAACTCTGGAAATGATGACTAAAGAAGATATGGACAGGTGGGGAATTTCTAAATTTTATAGTAAAGATTGCAAAAGAGAAAAACAGACAATTTTTTCTGACTCTTACAACAATTCAGGATATACAGAGACAAATATTCTTCGGTTGCCTAACTGCATTTTTGGAAGCTGAATTTTGTATGTTACTGCAGTGCCAGTTAAGTTTTTCAATCCCAAAGTTTTGTTAATCAGATACAATACCATTTTCTTTCCCAATCACTTACAAAAAATGTAATGTTGATTTAAATGCAAGCAGACCCTCTGATGTTGACTCAGCAATTACGAAGTAGGAATAAAGATGGAAGAGAAAGGGTGAATCTGAAATCCAAAGCAACATTTGCTACGGCAGCAACTGGTAAACGTCCAGTTCACAATCAACTACAGCCCAGTCCTAGCAGCTTACTCTTTCTCTGTTAATTAAAACTGAACATTTTCTATTTTAATTGTGGACTGGAAGTAAAACATTTCCTTTCATGAATTTGGATTTTCTGAATGTCCTTCTTTCTTAAGTCATGTAAAAGGGTAGAGATATTCATCTTTTTCTGATCTTCTCTCAGACATTTTTTCTACATAGTTGATACCACTGTATATTTTTCTCTCTTCTCTTATTGATCTTCTTTCTTGTAACAAAGAATAAATACCAAGATCTTGACAATACATATGGGGCAGCTTCCACGGATTCTATTTTATCCAGACATCTCCTGAAAACCTACTATTTTGTACTGAAATCTGGAGATTGCTGAAGTAATAAAAAGGGTTATCAGTATCAACCCTCCACACCACAGAGAACAGCTACGTGATCCTGTCTATCTGTAATTATACAAAAGTAGGAAAAGAAATATATAAAACCTGAAGTGTTCCCTTTGCATTTTCACCTGTAATTACTACCCTTCGTTCTCACCCTTGAATTCTTTCTACCTGCACTGCTGTTTCTTCAACAGTTACTGATCACTACACATCGCTTCACTGCACCGATATCACACATATTTACCCTTTATATTCTTGAGGAAGCAAGTTAGATAAAAATCAAAATGTATGAGGTTTTACTTATTTTTGTATAGGCTTCAGATGTGCAACTTTACCTATCAGAGCCACTGACTGTAAATGGAATAATTGCCCCGGCTGAAGTCACAGCTTCAGGATTTGCCGTCTTTCACTCCAAATCCATCTTTGCCATTACACTGGCACTTTTACTTTTCTACTATTCTTGTAGCAGCTGTATACAAAGACTTAAGGACATAAGGGAGCTTCCCTTACCATTTTTAATTTTAGAAACGATGTAAAAAGCTAGCCATTAGACAAGAACATTTGTGAATTAAATGCAGCTGTGTCAGTCTTAAGATTTTCATAGTGTGGGTCAGAAGTTATATTTAAGTACTGAAAATCCAAAATGTGAGCAGGATTTCCTGGTGGCGGTGGAGGCAGAGGTGATGGGGTGTTATGAAAATGAAAGCACAAGCTTGACTGATCCTTTCCATAGATAGGAAATAACGTGGTGCAGGACTGAAATTGTCTTTGTAAGACTGAAACTGACAGTTTAAAAGATATCAATATTGAAGCTCTCACCACTGTTCTATGCAGATGTCTGCACAGTGTGACTGACCTAGTCTGATGCTAAGTGTTTTCCCCATCTCCAATCTGTGGGTTCAAAAAGTCCCAGATGGTACTTTTGTTCTTTGAGGAAAAGGTGCTGCAGCAGCGGGGGAGATCACTGTTACAGAAGTCACAGGCATGATGCTGTTCAAGGTACATTAAACCTTTGCTTCTGCAGCAACACACCGTGGTTTAATAAACTTGATAGTTCCACAAAATCTTTAAAATAAAGACTATTTCTATGCTCACAGGTCAACAGATTTATCATCCAGGTAGAATGACACAATAACAAAGGAAACACATCAGTATATTGATAGCTTGCAGTTGAAAAAAAGAATTGGAATACAACACGCAGCAAATACTTATAATTTTCACACTGCTTTTCTTCTGTTTCTCATTAGTACTATTTTCCAGCTGCTTGCTACAGATTACTATACAGAGGTTACCTTCAAAACTTCTATATACCTTCAAAAACAATTGTTCCAGTAACAGCTCTTAACACATATAAATACATTTTGCAGCTCTTAACACATATAAATACATTAACAAACACTACTGAAATGAGCTGTGATTTCTCTGAAGGTCAGAAAGAGGAAAAATTTGGTTACTATGAAAGGAAACATATAAAATGTTCTTCTTCAACAGTATAAAAATCAGCACAGGCAAACTAAAGGATAAAGGTCTGAGATGAAGGAGCAGATGTGTGGTCAGATCAGACCTACATATCCCATGTTGACAGTGCACCAAGGCTTTCAGCAAGGAGGTACCAAGGAGGGAATCTGTTTAATACTGCTAAGAACATAACTGTTATATACCAGGCTGGAGAAAACTTAGGGGACTTTCATATACCACTACCCCTTGCACTACCAGCACTATGAGGCAGAGGTTCAACTGTCTCAGTTGGATCAAGGCTTACCATGCTAAGTAACTCCCTGTTCCTACAAAACCAGGAAAAATTTGATGCAGAGTATATAACAACTGAAGTAAAATGTGAGACAGTACTATTTTTCTTAATGCAGTCATTAGTTTTGATCGAGCAGCATTGCAGACTCGTGCCATTTTACTACTAGTAGCATTGCTGGCAGTGTCTGTGCCTGGAGATCCTAGGCAGTGAAGGTCAGAAAGCCCCCCACAATAGCTAAAATCCATAAGATATAATTTACTTTGATGTTTTCAATGTAAGTTTTTTGATAGCAGTCTGCAATACTCAATAGCTGGACAGTGGGCAAGCCACTGTTTCATCTAAAGTACTTTAACTCAGAAGATAAGATACAGCCATTTGGCAAAGAATATTGTCAGCTACTACAAAGTAATTACAGATTACATTTGGCATTTGTCTAAAGGCTCAATCTCCTGGGAAAACTTTGGCTACTTCATAATTTTTTTTCCTGTTATCAAGAGAAATAAGCTTGAGAATATGAAAATATGACCAACAGAACAGCTTCGACAACAGAAGCCAAATAAGAACCACCCCCAACTCTCCCTTTTCCATAAAAGGATCTAATTTTTTTAAAGCTGAAACTAGGGACTCAGAATTACAGTTTCCAGGTATCTGTATATGACTATACCAGCCAGCACATTTGAGGAATTATGTTGTATCCTTCCCTTCTTTGACCATTTCCCCAGAAAAGATGCAGATACCCAGCTAACAACTCCTGGAGCACTCAAGATCAAAGCACAGTGCTCGGGTGCAAGACAGAACTATAGTTTCAGAAGTATTTTGTTTACCAAATTTATCAGATAGCAAAGGGTGAAAACTCTGTATCATATTAGTGGTTATGTTACGTTAGTTAGGCTGGCAGACTGAATGGGCTTGTGGAAATGAGAGTGAGTGGGATGATAAAAAAAGAAATCCCTAACCTATAGCATTTGAATTTCTGAAAGCCCATTTGGGAATGCCCATTCAATGGAAAGTTAAGAGATTTTCACACTTCAAGGCATGATTATGAAGATACATACATATCAATGCAAAGTGAAAATGTCAAAACCCTCCAATTCTTTTATTTAAGACACTTCCTCTAACCACCGAGACTTAGGGCCATTACACATAAATGGATTTAAACAGTACACTGAAATGTTTTACAGGGATATCCATGTACATGACTTCGGATGAGGAAAGCAGCATAGTGACATTAACACTAGGCAAGCCCAGGGTGACTAATCCTAATAAGGAGCAGGGGAAATCAACATCGTTAAGACTGTCTGGTTCTGCTCTATGACTATTTGCTTGCAACCTTCTTACTACAACTTCATTTTATTTACTCAAATGTGTGGCAGGTTAGGGCTGTGGTGGAAGAAAATTCCTATATATCAATCAATCAATTAATCAATCAGGTAGTGGTACAGGTAGTATTCAAGGAATAGGTATTCCACTGTACTTTTCTTAAACTTGCACTGAATGTAGAAGCTCAGATTCCAGCTCTAACAAACACCTGCATGGGCTTCTGGTAGTTCTGGTAGCAGCCCATAGAGGAGTGACAGATATTTGAATGAAATCTCTTTATATTACCACAAGTAAGCACATTAGTTTAATCTAACTTGATCTATTTTAGATTCACACCACAGATTAAGGCATAAGTCTGAATTACTCTGAGGACTATTTGATTTTGATTTGGGGATTTTTTTGCCTTGCCCTGCCTCCTTTCCCCTTCCTTCTTTGGAGGAAATGCACAAATGTACCCTTAAACAAAATAAGTAAAAGATAGAGATGGCTTCTTCCCTGTCATCTCTGCATCTAATGTACAAAATCAATACTGGAAAAAGGTGAGGTTTGCATTAAGAAGTGTTTCATACAAAAGGTCACCTGTAATGGGCAGTGGATAAAATTTTGGATAAAGAGTTCTTACCATTTTTTTAAGTTCAGTTTGAAACAGGAATTCTCGTGAATTGGTTTTAAACAAGAATACTGCCAGCATGATTGTGGTTCCCAGCATGGACTTTTAATTCTCATGTAATGGGTCTCCTAGATTCAAACAAGACTTCCTATTTTTATGTTCCAAACAACATGAAACAATCAGTTTATGAAGAGATTTAGATTAAAAGCTGTGGACAATTGTACTTGATTTTCTATGAGTCTAGATTAGAAAAAAATAAAATTACTTTAACTTCGGTTTTAAACTTAATTGCAGGTTGTAATAATTTAATAACCTCAATTTAAATATATTTCATTACTTAAATATAAATGTCTCTTCTACTCTGCAAGTAGAATGTAACTAGAGAAAAAACAACAAATGCAGTTTAATGGAACGCTGGATCACTAAACCACATCAATATGCTGAAATCCCTAGGAATAACCTATTGTTCAAAAATTTAGGCTTTCGTGACTTCATAAATAAATCCCAACGGACTTTAGGCTTTTGTTATATTGTACTTTTTCTCTTTCAGATAACACATTTTCTTTCCTACTTTTACTAAAATAGCATATCAGATATAAAAGCCAAGCATGAACTCCAAATTGATTGCTTTTCAAATATATAAATCCAGATGTGCATGCATGAAGGCAATCATTGTTCTGAGGATTATCCATGCTGCCTTTAAGATGATGCTAAAGCCAGCATTTCTCATATTCAAATCAGATATTTATTCTTACAGAGAACTGGCCTATGGTAACCCAACCTTCACATTTTTTGGCCTGCTTCCCAGAGCCTCTCACTACTATGGAGACTTTTCGTATGAGAATCACTTCTAAAGAAGCAGTTAAGTTCCCTAAAGACCAGGTTTCCAGTTTGGAGGCCCAGCGCACCTCTTACTGCCACACTGACAGCAATTCCATCTTGTGCTTCTAAGGGAGAAATGAAAACAGCAAGTTTGAAACTCATCCAGTTCAGAAGATACCTTCATTTGACTTCATCATCGAGATTTTAGCAGGACTTCTCTACAGCATACAACAAACAACCTGTTGCTTCAGTTACCAAGTTCACTGGGAAATGAATCATTAAGGCAGTTTCTCTTTGCTCTGCTGAATTTCAAGCTTATATTCCTAGTGATCAGAAGAATTCTTGTTACGAAAGACATGATGCAAATTCCCTCATAAAAAAAGATATGCTTGGTGCTTGGATGCTCCCGTACTTACACTAAATTCTGATTTGCTATTATCACCAAATACAAAGGTAGAAATCATAAACACCAGATGGAAACCAACAGAGATCATTAATTTAATCATAGGGGCTTTATTTATTTTTATAGCCAGAAATAAAGGTTGCAAATAGTGAGGGGAAGCAACAGCAGAAATAATCTGACTCTGGCAGAAATCAACAGGGAGAAGTTGTCAAAATGTCTGATAGTCACGATTTTTTTAACTTGATCCATTTCTGCTTCTCTATTCTTCTCACCCACCAATCCTGCCAGCTTCTCTCCACCATTTCACAGTGTGGGGAATTTAAAAGTCGTGAGAAAGTTTCCCTGTATTCACAGGTAGCCAGTCTGACTTTTTGCTTTCCTTCTTAAGAAGTCCTATCCATCTCTTAATCTCCCCTCCCCGTGCTGCAGAAGCAGTAAAGCACACTGGAGCCAGACTTGGTAGCTCAAGGTGTGATCAACATATGTGTTTCCTCAGTGAAAGCACACATGCCAAACACTTGTAGGAGTACTTCCAGGACCCCTGACACACTGATGTCCAACACATATTCACTTACTCTGTATTGGTATACAAAGCTGACTATACTAAATGCCCTTTTATTTCCTTTTTAGGCACAAACAGGAACTGTCAGGTTTCAGAAGAACAGCAGGGAGAGAAGTTGCAGGCCAGGCCTTTCCTCTAGGTTTCACACGCAAATGAGTCTAGTCTCCTTGAGCTCTTCTAAGAAGCTTAACAGCCTTGCTCTTCTGCATCTGGTAACCAAAATTTTTGAGCTTGATCTATTCTATCTTAGAATGCAGGAGGGGAGGGGGAAAATTTCAGCAGATCGGTATCAATCTCTGAGATGTGTCTTTGGAAAAGAACTTGACTTAGTTCTCCTGCTGAGATATCCAAGGAACCCCAGAAACTAACTGATGAGATATGAATGAAATGCTGAATGTTCCAGTCACGCATCTCCAACACTAAAAACAGGTGAAGTTTCAAGGGTACCCCTTAGTGCTTAAGCTTCTTTCTCTTCTAAGATCATGTTACACAGAGGCTGAAGGTGATTTTCAGTGAAAACACCAAATATCTTCATCTTTATGATTTGTGCAATACTTACAGGAAATGAACGTACAAGTCTAAAAAATGAAACATGTTGCAAACATAAAAATGTCTCCAGTCTTGAGCAACAGGACAAATGTTTCGTTATCATGGAAATGCAAACTGGAAGCGCCAGTAGGAGACAGGAAAAAAAAAAAAAGAGATGGAAAAGGCTGAGAGCAAATGAACACACACACGTCTCACTGCTTTGTTGAGTGGTAAGACCAGAGTGGGTGGGGGGAAGAATTGATGAACTGTCACAGTATGACAAATAAGACCTCTGTTGGATGTATTGATTCTAAACAGAGAATGACTCATGGATCTACTTAATTCTTGCTTCATTTACAGACTTGAACAAATCACAGATGCTGCCAAAGGAGTCAAAGAAAAAAAACTCTTTTCCATGCATGATTTTTTTGGGGTCAAATTTATTAATAACTGCTAGTTTTGCATGACAGCTCATACAGTAAAGCTAATATTTTGTATAAAGTATCACTGTCTCAATAACTGTGCAGATGATCTTCCAGGCATGTTGCACCATTAGGACAGACATGAAGACTCATAAGGATTACATATGAGAACCTGAGTATATTAGTATGTGTATTTATCAACTACATATGTATGCAGAGGTGTTAATTTCTTTGTGTGTTTCATGCCACCAAAGATTTTTAGTAAGTGGGACTCAGGAGAGAAATTTTTGTTCACTATTTTTCTCAAACACTACAAGCTGCAATACTTTCTACCTCCTTATTTCATCACAAAGGAATTATAGGCAATTGAGCAGAGATTTTGAAGAAAAAAAATTATGCCTCAAGATTGATTTGGGTTATTAATCCAAGAGAATGATGGGCCATAGGTGCCCTGGTGTTTTTTTCTTTTTTTTTTTTTTTTAAACTTTGCCCTCATTTGAAGAGTTAAGAGTTTTTTTGCCTTGAGGTTTTGTCTTTTTTATTTAGAAAATAAGCCTTGAAAATGTGAATAAAGTACATACCAAAACAATGGTTCTGAGCTGAATTTACAAAGCAGAATTCATCAAGGTTCTTTATTTCTGTGGCCAAAGCTGGGCTTTTTTCAAAAATTTAAAATGACCATTTACCAGTTTCTTGTAGACAAATATCCTACATCCTGGTTTTCTTCCCTATCTTGATGAAATTTGTTTTTCACTCCCAGCTTTCCTTTCAAGACTGCAACCTCTCTCTATCTTTTCTATACTGCTAAAGTAGGCAGGAGTGCAGGAATAAGTACTACAGAACCACTAGAATAACTAAAACTATAATAATAGTTTTAAACTTATAATCTTCCTGATAAATATTATTTTAAAAATATTTAACATATGGAAAAACAAAATGCATTGATTTTACGCTAGTTGTGATCACAGAATTCACTCAGTCCAAGAACCCTTCTCCAATTCAGAGAGCAGTTCCACTCAACAAGTCTGCTGCTCTTCCCCTAGAAGAGACAAGAAATAGCTGCAAAACATGTCATGTTCCCTGTACCTATCACAGATCATGCCCAATAACAGCAGTCACAGCCCGGCTTTTTGTGGCAGCCTGTGAGAGGTGCAGGAGGGCAGGTGTGGTGCCTTTCCTGGCAGAAGCTTACAGCTGCTTCAGGCCAGAGATCCGGAAGGGGAGGCATGCCAGCTGCTGCCACCAGACTGGGATGGGGGAGGAGTGGAACAGCAAGGATCTGGCTTCCTCAGCTGTTGTACAGGCCTACTGCAATTTACATGGGAATTACATGAACTTATGTAGTCCATTTATAGAAGTGCTGATTAAGTTTAGGAGCAACCACTTTGAACTACCCGCCAAGAGCAAAAACTATTCCTTTGTGCATTGTCAGCCTTAAGGAACTCAATCTGGAACCATTTTACCAATCTTTTAGATGTCTGAGTTTAATACAGAGATTAGAGAGGGTAAAGTTAGGGCAGAGCTGACCCCAACTGCCAAACTGTTTGAAGAAAGGAATTGTTTGTTAGCTTTGATCCAACACACATTTGAAATGCATATTCAGTTACATCTAACACCAGATGGGTCCCACAGCTAAAAAAGGAGCTGGCTGCATACTTAATTTACGATATACCAAACTCAATATAAATTAAAAATAGCAAAGTACTCTTTGAATTGTTCTTGCTGATCCTGCTCTCTCACACCTTCCACCCTGGTCCTTCACAGTCTAGGGGTAGCTGAGCAGAGCTCATTGTAGTCTCTTCACTCCCCTCCTGCAACCAAAGTGAGATATCTAGAGCCTGGACAACCTGCTTGCACTGGGCTTCCCTCTCACTTCCAAAGAACACTTCTGCAGAAAATCGTGATAAACAGGAAAAAATCCATTTAAGAATTATGTGACAGTTTATTTAGTAAGAGAAATGGAAAACTAGTGTGTGGAAATTCCCTCTCTTGACCTTTACAAGGTGAAAGGTGAGGGCACTATGGAGAGTTACAACAGCAGAGGACAGGGAGTACCAAATGTCATTGTGCTGCGTAAGGATTTATGTAATTAGATACATCTGGAGGAAAGGATTGACTAAATGTCATGACACAGCCTAAATCAACTGTGCTTAGTAAACTGCAAGGATGTCTCTGTTTATAAACTACATGTTTGCAGTACAAACCGTGACTGACTCATTCAGGCAAATACACATCAGGTACGGTCTTAAACAGCAGCAGAAGACAAGATTGAATGATTTTAGGCTTTACAGGAGGTTTTGGGGTTTTTTCTGTGATCTGGATTATATAGCAAAACTGATTTCCATTCTATAATATCTTTTAATTAAAAGTCAACTTTAATGTCTAATTTAAAATGCTGCATAAGGAAGTAAAGGATTGAAAAGAGGTGCCAGCTGATGTCCAGTGTTGCAGTTTTACGGTCACTGTGTGTGCAGTGCCTTCAAAGCAGGTGGTCTCACCACTCCATAGTCCTCAAAAAATTTTTGTTTCCACCCTCAGGCTGACTCCTTTTTTTTTTTTTTTTTTTTTTCAGTAATTGACGCAGCCACATGGTGATTTCTACCAGGAAACAGATCTAGTATAAAACCAACCTGGAATAAAGGGGGATTATAATTACAAACCAACAGTGTCATATACCAGAGAAACTGCCACAGGATGTTCCTGTAAATCTGCTAAGTCAATAATATTCATGATGATGTGCTAAGCAAGTGCTGGCTGTGAGGACTGAAGCTTCCTGGGGCTACTGGAAATCGTATATCTAGTTTTCCAGAATGTCAGAACACTTTGGGAATTAAATGTGTAAAAATCATTCCTTCAACTTCTGCTTTCTTTCTATCTCCTCTCATCCCTCAAGGTATTTGTGCTTTGTTCACACAACCCAGCCCTTCTCCAAGATGCCTAAGGAACCCCTAAATGGAATCACAAATGTTAGGCTGTTTGAAGAAGAGAGGAATATTTTATCAATGTTTTCTTATTTCAATCATTTGACCAAGTTAGCTGGAGATGGTCTTCAGCAAAACAGCTGCAGTTCTGAAAGCTAAATCACCAAGCTGAACAGTCCTTTTTGTTAAATTTAAATAAAGACCAGAATGCATTTAAATTACCATGGTTTTGTCACATAAATCTTAGGCTTTCTCCTGTGTTTAATAACACCCTTTATTTTGCCATGCTCTCTAAATCATGTAAGGGATGTGTTCCGAAGAAACTAAAAATTTCCAAATAGTAACACTTACAGAGCATCAATCTGATTTTCTCTTTCTCTTTACAAACTATATACTGTAACAGAAAAGTTAATAAAACAATATCCTGACTGGGTCTACCAGCTGCAAGAATAAACCCTTGAAAAGCATACTCCTACCTGGAGACTTAGAATAATTTTGGGTTTTGACAAGTAAAACGCAGGCTGGGCACCTTTAACAGAGGTCGTTGGAAATATGGCTCCTGTATTACCTCTCCAGATGAACTGAAGAGGTCACAGCACGAACCTCTTCTTCAAAATGGGCCTGTCATGCTGTCCTAGCCAGCCAGCCTGATCTCCGCAGCCTTCACTCTTGGCTTTTTCCATCCTTTGTGCTCTGCCTCCCACTTCTCCTGCATTATTTCTTCTCCCACCTTTTTAGTTCTGCAATATGTTTCCCTGTGTACACTGAAGAACTTATTAAGGCAGGCTGTAAATGCCCCATATCTGCCACTCCACATTTTCCATTCAGCTGCTGCTGGCGTGAGGACAGGAGCCTCCACAAGAGGATGTTTTGTGGCAGAGTCAGCCCTCAAAGGACAGACTACAGCGTTCAGGGAGGTCAGCATTCACAGATGGGGACTACTTGGCAGCAACACCAGCAACCAGAAAAGCAACAGATTCCTGTGGCCTTCCCTTCCCTCATCTGAAAGAAAAGTCTGGAGACAGAAAAAAGGATTGCTCTGCTTTGTGGTTTTTTTTCTGTTTTTAGCAGTCTTGAAAAAAACAGTAAGGAAACAAGAATACATACTTCTTGTCAGAAGTATCCAAAATAAGAACTAAGACACAGTCCTTTTCTGACATGTTACAACACAGGAGTTCAGAGTCATGAAGAAATAGAACAGGATCTGCTAGCATCCAGCATGATCTCACATTTAAACAATGTTTTCAGTTGGAAAAAACTCGATAATTAACACTGTAACTGTATAAACATGCTGTCTCAGTTAATTGGGAGGGTTAATAGAAAGCAAAAAAGTCTTTAGTAGTCCATGTGTCTAGAAGATTATTTCTTTTGGGCAGTGAAGGAGCTATTTTGTTGCTTAGAGTGCAAATACACACTTCCCATGCCAAAATAGGTACTACTCAGCCAGTCGGTATCTACAGGTCTGTGGCAGGAATAGTGAGCATGTCCATTCTATCTCATGTAATGACTCCTTACTCTCAATAACAGGATCCAAAAAACAGGAGCAGCAAGACTGGCTGGTGGAAGCTCCACTGATTAACAGTTTTTGTGCACAACAAAATGCAATCATAATTAATAGCAACATAACTCATAGGACAAGTAGATTTTAGCTAAGAGAACCTTCTTCAGTAGATAAGCTGTGGTGAGCCCAAGGGACTGTTCTGTTGTTTAGGAAGGAAAAGCAGGTCTTCCTAAAAGTCCTCCTAATCTGTGAACAGCTGGGATTCAAGAGATGTGACCTGTACCTATACGGAACAACCTAAATGGAAAGTTGATGCCTTCATACAGTCCTTCTGGATCTTTGTGACGTCCTGGATCCCAAAGTCCTTCCAACACAGCAGAAGCTAACAAGAAACTCAAAGGCAACTTCTGCTGCTCAGCACACTAATATGTCCTAGTAAGATGTCTGATCAGAAGTCAGGAGTAATTATCTGCCAAAACCAGGCTGGCTCTTTGCTGCACTGCCTCCAGCTTTACAGACCACTGAGAATCCTGTTCAGAGTTCCCACAATGGGAAAGGCATTTCTCTTCCTCCTCTTTGGCAGCATAGATCTGTCTTTCCAGATCTTAAAACACTGTGGCATTATATTCTGTCTGGAATTCTTCTCAGATAATCAACACTTCCAGATTCCACCAAAACAACTTGTAAACTTTTTTTTAAACTTTCATGGTAAAGAAAGTACCCTCTTTGTTAGACAGTATCTTATGAAACTTCACTGGCGCTCTCAAACAAACATCTTTCAGTAAGTTTATCTAGCCTCCCTAGCTCACTTTTATCTGCAGATAAGCATATACTACCTCCTAAGAACAATTTTTAAGTAGTTCTTAGAAGAAAAAAGTATTTCTTGTAATTATTACAAATAAATTTCTTCTTTTATTATCAAGTTCAGTTATAACTTAATATTAATTTCAAGAGCATGAAAATTTAAATTCTGGCTTTTGAATACATGTGAGCAGTTACTTTTTTACTCCTAATGTAAAGTAAATATTTGATTAACAAAAGAACCCAAATAAGCCAATTCTTAGTGAAATGCTACATGGGAGTAGCAAGAATTCTCAAACAAAAATATTGGCAAAAAAGCAGGATTTTTCTTGTACAAATCATCAAGTGGAAAGAACTGAAGCCAGTTTGATGGTACATCCTTGTACTAACAAGACTCAAATTCTCAAGGCAATGGGAAGTGAAATAAAGTTTAAATGTGTACAGGATGTGGTTTGAACAAAGAAAGGGGTTATTTTAAGAACAACTCTTACCAGCATAACTATATTAGACTAAATTGTCTATATGGCAGTTTTACTGTGTTCCCACAAATTCCTACTACTATGAAAACTTACACACTGACATAGTGTATGTCCTAATAATGTTATTATCAATACCTTAGCTGTAATTATAACCATTGTATACATGAGGAAATTTAGGTACAACACTTCACAGCTAATACATTCAAATATGTGTGAAGAACCATCTTCCCACTAACCATTTTTAATGTGTGAAATTGTAACACGTGCTACAAAAATTTCTGATCAGTTTCTCTAGAGGATAATAATGAGGCACTCATTGTTTTACAATAAGTATACACAAAATTCTTAATGAATATTTAACAGCACTTACATTTTCACACTGCATCCTTTTGGGCTTTATGTGGGAAACATTGAGTCCATCAATAACAATATCAAACGGAACTCGATTTTCCACAAATGTTTGAAAGGCCTCAAATTCCTGAAATAAATAAACAAACAAAGACAGGGGAATATTATGCTGAGTTTAACAGGAAAAAAATTCAATCACTTTTTATTAAAAAAAGAAACAGAGCCTAAGTCTCTCACTTGCATGTCGTTGGCTACGCTTCACATCATTACTTGCATATTTCCTATAACAACCACACAAAAAAAAAAAACAACCCACAACGAAAACATCTTTAAAGCCATGTTACAGTAGATACTTCCAATAAAACTTTAAATTACATTACAACCAAAATCCAAAACTTTACAGTCATCCAGATTTTCAATATTATAATCTAAAGTGTATACTTTCATGAAGACACCTGTGATAGTCACTGTCATGTAACAGCTGCAGAACAAAGTAACCTTACAAACCAGTAGGCAGTGACACTACTACTAGTTCTTAACATTTCCAAATGTAAAGTAAGCATCATACTCAGGTTCTCTGGAAGAATTCTGAAATCTCTGAATGCCAATATTTAAATAAACATTCACTTAGAAAGATAGCAGTCCATTTGGGAGTAACACATGGCTTTAGGGCTAACAAAACAATGAACTTTCTTACTAGGTCAGAAATGTAATGCAGTAATTGAGCAAAACAGCAGCATCCATCCAACAGAATGTTTTTCCAACAGAAGGGAAAACACAACTGCTTTAGATTTGAGAGCCCACAGCAGAAGAACAGACTACAAAGCTATAATAAATAGGAATAAAAGAATTTCTCCCTAATTTTTGAGGAAAGATTTAGTGATTTTTTGCAGACACTTGCATAAGATTTCTACTTCTTGCTTCTGACTGTTTTTAATAGGCACAAGAACTCTGCACCATCCTGGTGGGCAGTGACCTAGTTTCATAAATTACCTTTCTAGTAACAAGTAAGGCTTATTTATCACTGACAGAGCTTTCACAGACCAAGGCAATAAATTAACTTTCATAGGAACTCAAAACAATTCATATTTCATGCCTTCTACTCAGGATTCAAGAAGTACTCTTCTAATCTTGCCTTCTCCCACATAGCCACATGGCAACATGTCTAAATAAAAAACATCCCCTCAGCACACAAACAAAAACATATACAGCATATACAATTCTTCCTCGGAGAAAGAAATGAAAAAATTTATTTGTCCAGAAAATGCAATACTGTCAGGCAGAACAAATGATCACCAACTTCAAATATAGTTGGAATGCATATGACAAATTATACTAGGAAAAGGGTCATTTGTATTAAGAGTACAAATCAACCAAGTGAGATAAGGATGCCTCACTCAGATGTTAAAATTTCAGGAACAATTTCCAGGTGAAAAGAGGCATGCTAATCAAAAGCACAATGATGAGAACAGAGACAACACAGAGCTCAGTCTAGCACCATAGGAATCAATCGCCTTTTATGTGATCTTTCATTTCTCCATGGCTGAAAAAAATGTCATTATTGAGAAAGATAAAAAGCTGGGCAAAGAAATTATCATTTCCAACAAAAATAAACTGTTGGCACTTGTGAAGTGTTTTCCCTGTTCCCTGCCTCAATCTCAATGTATTTTCTATAGATGAATAATATTCTCATTGCCATCTGACAGGGACACCAAGACATAGAAAGAAGTCACTAGCAAAGGGCTGGAGGGGAAGAAACAAGTGCAAAACCAAACAACATGGATTCCTTCTCGGCCCAAGCCATCCAGGAGACTTCCCACGGTTCAAAATCAGTTGAGTCATCACTGCAATACTGGATGGTCGTCTGAAATGTGGGAAAGATGAAAAGAAGCAAAACATATGCAGACCAAATGAAGATAAAATAGAAGAGCTCTGAGACAAAGATAACTGAAAATGGGAAAGGCAAAAGAAAGTGGGAGCAGATGAAAAACATGTGGTAAATGCTCCAGTAGAGCATTATTTTCCCAATGCCAACAAACAGCAATATTATTTGAAGTAACATAGTTACAGTCAAGTAGATATTCTTGTGAAGCATACTGTACAAGTAATCTTGTCTTCATGGGCTCAGTTCCATACAGAATAAGCACTTTGGAGAGAATTTTAAAGTGGTATTTTATTTCAAGCAACAATAGTTAGAGAGTGGTTTCTGAAAGGGTGGGTTTTTCCTGATGGGCAAAGCAGATTGCTTTGTTGAGGGAACACTTCAGCATGAGTTGGAGAAGCAGCAGATTTGATGAGTCTGTGCTCTCCTCTGCCAATTCTCACTTGGCTCCCTCCCCTCTCCCAGCAGGGCAGATGGAGCAGGGCTGCCAGAAGGGTCCTGCTGAGAGGCATCGGGATAGGCTCACTGCTCCTCAGAAAGCCAGTTCCTGGCTCCCTGGGACTCACTTCTGGAGCTGGGGAGATGCTGCAGCTTTTCCACTGTCAGTGCTTTGGCCACTTTTTCTTTCCCTCCCATCTCCTCCTGTCCATGTGTCCTAGACTATTCTCAACAGATGCCTGACAGACAGTATGCCCCTGCCAGCCTCCCAGATCAGCTCAGTTGTTTTCCATCTCTACAAGTAAACTGTGCAAAACAGGGAGAGAAGGTTTGCTGGTACAGAAGACTTATCCATACAGGGAGATGAGGAGTTAATAGCAGAGTCAGTACAGAAGACAAATGGCCAAGTTTAATTAACGTCACCAAATACGGAAGACTCCAGTGAAAAGCCTCAGACAGACTAAAAACCCCAAGGGCCGGTTAATTTTCTCCTCACAATCCATAATTCCCCAGCAACACACAAGAGTGCTTCTTTCCTTTTCTAGAAAAAAATTACATAAAGGATGACAGAGAAGATTCAGGTCTGCTCCCCTGAGAGATAGTTTTTGAGTTCCATATTTCTCATCCTCTCTGGACATAGGGAAGGAGAGGGCAAAGCCTGGGAATAAGCAGCAGGCTACCTCATCCAGACATAGTACAAAAGGTTGTTCTAACATCCACAGACTTACACTGTAGGAGTATTGAGTCTGGCTGAGATGGAGTCAGTCTTCCCCACAGCAGCCCTCACAGTGCTGTGCCCTGCACTGGTAGCTGGAAAGGGGTTGGTAACACATCAGTGTTTTGGCTGCTGCTGAGCAGTGCTGGCACAGCATCAAGGCTGTCTCTCCAACATTCTCTCTCACCACTAGGCTGGGTGTGGGCAAAATCTTGGGAGGGGACATAGCCAAGACAGCTGACTCAACTTGACCTATGGGATATTCCATCCACACAACACCTGCTCAGAATAAAAGCTTAGAGGGGAAAAAACGTGGAGGGGGTAGGGCATTTGTTATTACTACCTTTATTTTATGGAGCAACTGCTATGCATACTGAGGCCCTATATAACAGGAAGTGGCTGAACAGCACATGTTGATGGGAAGTAGAGAATAAATCTTCTGGTTTTCTTTGCTTCTCCATGGGGGCTTTGCTTTTGCTTTAATAAACTGTCTTTATCCTGATGCTTGAGGTTTTTTCCATCTCATTTTCTCACTGTACCGCCCTGTTGAGGAGAGGAGTTATAGAGTAGCTTGGTGGGCACTTGGTATCCAAACAAGATCAATTCACCATGAAGAGAAAAAATAGACAATTCAAAGGATGCTGATTTTTCAAAGACTGGGATTTGTCTGGATCCTATGCAGATGTTACTTCAGCCCCAGTAATAAAGAGATGTTTCATTCACAGTTCTCTGAAGACATCTCCCTCAATAGCTAACCGTTTGAAGAAACTGAAGACTTTCTTTCTAAGCAGTAAATGAAGTAGAGCACAGCTGCAGTTAGGGTACAGCTCATCAAGAGAAGCCAGACATCATGACCATCAGTGCAGTACAATGACAATGTGAAGGTTGGTTTAGGCAAAAAGAAGCAAGTTATTTGCACAGGCTTCCCCTTTCAGGGTGGTTGGGCACTGGAATAGGTTCCCTAGGGAAGTGGTCACAGCACCAAGCCTGACAGGCCAAGAAGCATTTGAGCAATACTCTTGGGCACATGGTGTAACTCTTGGGGATCTACACACACCCCTGCATATGCCACAGGAGAATTTACAAGGTAACATCCTGCTCAACAAGAAAAAGGGCACTTAGGATGAATGCCTTCAATAAGCCGACAATTAGCAAAACACTTCTTTCTTTCTTTCTCTCTCTCTCTCTCTCTCTCTCTCTCTCTCTCTCGGTAAGAGCACCAAGACAAACACAACAAACCTTACACTGATTTCTAACTTGTTCTGACCGGGCTCATCTCACAAAGTTTCCAAAGAAAAGTGCATTTTCCCAGCCTCGGAAACATGACTCAAACTGAAAGGACAAAACTTCAAAAACACAGTTCACATTGTTTATTGCCATGACCCTCGTATCTCTCAGGAACCGCAGAAAAGTCCTGCAATACAGCAAGGCTGTTACCTCACTGCAGGACTTCCCCCAGCAGCCTGTGCACTGCATGAACACTCCTTCTTGCAGCAACAATACACACAGTGCAGCATGGCCCCACAGGTGGCTCCAGGGATTCCACACCATGCACAAAAGAAAAGGGAATTTTAAAAAACTCACCTGATTTCACTTATTGCCTTACTGGGAAAATAGGGGAATGCCCACTATGCAACCTTAAAAAATGATTCACTTCACCTTCTACTAAAAACACCCTTTTTCTTTGCAAATGGACACCACACTGATTAAATAGCTTTGAAAATAAAAGCCAGCCATAACAAACCCATGATGGAATTTATATTGTCGTATAGAATTTAAGAGTTTTAAACTAATTTTTTATGTAATCATTAGTGGGTAGGTGGCTCAGGTGTATTCGTATCTCGGCAAAAGCACAGAGTCACATTCTTTTGGTATTCCACACCAGCTGGATGACTCATGCACTATTTCACCATCATTTTACACTGGTATGTACTGCTGTCGCCATAGAAAAAGGTGTTTCTACCTTCTCCCTTCCCTCAGCCATTCATTCCTACCCTTGTTTCTTCACCTACCTACGCACACACATTGTTAGCACAAAGAGAAAACTCAACTGCATGAACTGAGCCCATATAACAGTTTTTAGCCTGCACCAGTCCCTCCGTTCAGGTCACAACAAGAGGACTGTCCTGGCATACAAATGCAGCCAGTACATGGAATGACACTGTTAGCAGGTGAGACTGCTGGGATTACCTTTTCCCCCAGACAGCCCTGACTATGCTAAATGACTGAATAATGAAAAGACAACATTTTATGAAATTTATCTCTCAGCCTGGAGTATTGCAGCAAAGCAAAATAGGTTGGTTTTAAAAAACTGAACTATAGGAATTACTGTTTGAAAAAGAAAGAAAGAAAGAAGACTAGTTTTGCTGGTTTACACCATTAATTTTAAAACATTTTTTTAAATAAGTGTACCTTCGAACTTCATAAGTCAGGCTTACACAGCCAATAATATCTCGAATAGCAGTAGCAATAAATATGAAAATTAGACTCATTTTTATAAGACAATACTATTTCAACTCCTGTAAATACATTTAAAAATAGAAACATACGGTTTCTTCCAATACCAGTGCACACGTAGAACCCAAGCTTCAAAAACACAACAAAAATGAGGAATTCAAGGAATTAAATATTAGCATTTACAGATACTATGTTAAACATCATAACATGTTTATCACGTCTTTCAAAGCAAAGAAAACATAGCTAAAACAAGCATGGCCTTTGGTAAGAGCAATGAGACTAATCCAAATGAGTATTATGAAATAATTTAATGTCTATAACAGATCTCAGCATATGACACGTTTCAGAACACAGAAAGGCTACATCATTTGAACATTTTTCTCAAGTCTAAATAGAAAATATGTTGGCCACTAGAAATAAAAATCCTAGCACTGGTCAAATTCTTGAACAATCCAAAATATCTACTGATCCAAATGCCCAAACTTAAAGTAATCTAATATACAAAGGAGATACATGAGCAAAGCCCCAGAGGACTTCTAAATACAAGAAAGGTTATTATGTTCCTGCCAATGCACGGAGTTTAAACAGAAGAACTAAAAAAACCTTACTAAACCCTACTAAAATCAAAAGGCTGTTGGTCAATTCTTCTAAATAAAGATTTTTCTCAGTTCAGGAATGGCGGAGAGATACTAGTTAAATTAAAAATTAAAAACTACAATGTTCAATATACGTTTTTTCCAGAAGCACTCACAACAGTTTAAGCTTTGTGCAACAGAAGAAGCAGTGCTCCCCCTCTCCATGTTAAACAACATGTGCAAAGAAAGAGCAAATTTTAATTAACATAATATTGTACTGCACTTAATTATAACGTAACAACCCCTATTATCAAACAGGGTGTTTTTCAACACTGCAAGAGCAGCTTTTAGAGAAGTGAAAACATTCCCATTTTAACAGTTTCATAAAAGACAAAGTGATGTGGGCTTGCTTTGTTTTCAGCAATGTTTCTTGGCATCAGAAGAAAAACACAGGAATGCATTAAGTGTGAGAAATAAAATTCAGCTGTCAAACTGAAATCCAGCCAGTTCTTTTTTTTTACTGCGCCTTATTGGAGCACTCTTAAATCTGTTTGTTGCTATGCCTGAAGGGTTTGATTATTTCCCCTACAGTTTCAAAGCTTGGAAATCCCCTTCAAACCCTTACAAGCAGGAAGGCTTTTCTCAGTATTGTGTATGGTATCACTATGTACTCGGGATTGCACACCATTTGTCTTCCCTCTGTTATATAGTTCTCTAGAGTGTACAAATAATCCCAGAGTCATGAACTCCTGTGGCTGTAGCTTTCAGAGATACAGTCACAAACAGGAAGGTACTTGCAGGCACGCTGACAACCTTGCTGAGATGTGCACTGTGCTGCTTGTTCACAGCCCTCAGTCAACAGCAGACAATGCTGTAGGACTTGTTCCCAGCTGTTTACCTCAGATAGTAGAGGGTCAGTAACAAGGCCAGTGCACATCCTGGACCTCAACAATCCAGGCAGCACACTTCTGAAAAGTCCTTCCTGAGCACTCAAAACATGGAGCGTGGGACAAACAGTTTGTGCTGCTGTCCTCAGTGGAAAAATACCCCCATCTTTGCAAGGCTGTCATCATAAGTACAAGAAGAAAGAAACGGACCATAAGAAACTTGCTTTGAAAATGGACCAAAAAAACTTCCCAAAGGCAAAAACATTTTGAATTCACAATGCTTTCAAAATTCAAACCACTGCTTTGGAACCTTGAAGAAAAGACTGGCTTGAATGCTTAAATGCAATGTAATGTAATGAGTATTATAGAAAGATGACGGAACGGAATCATAGAATCATAAAAGCACTTAGGTTGGAAAAGACCTTTAAGATAATATAAAATCATGAACTTCATAGAAAAGACAGTCTCATGTAAGTGAGGCAGACTAGTACTTAATTATAGACACTCTATAGCATTCACATGGAAAAATGCTACATGAGTACCAGAGAGCTGGATATACCCTGTGCTGCTTTCTCTGCTATGCTGGTCCAAATGTCTGAAGCAAATCTGATCAAGGAACTGATCTAGCTGAAGAAACACAAGAAAACAAAACATTTTTTCATCTTGGTTTGTGCCCTGGCACAGGGGGCACAGCCCTTACCATGGGGCTGTGCTCCCTTGTTTCCTGGCACACTTGGAGGGGCCAAAGGGCAGGAATGAACAGCTGGCAGTAAGGCTAGTTACACTAGTTTAAAGATCTCACTGCCACCAAACGCTTATGCCAACTAATATTTGCAATCTCAAAAGGAATAGCAACTATTCTGGGGGACCGAATGGCACCACATATTCTACCTCTATTTTAGTCTTTCTAGAAACAGTCCAGAGAATTACAGACCTATGCACCCAGCATCTGCACACTGTAATATATTCAAACCAGTCACTAAAAACTGTGCAAACCCTCTTGAACAGTACGATCTGGTAGAGTTAATGTGCACACCTTTTGCAAAAGAGTATCTCTAAAACTTCTTTCTGTGTGACAATGAAAAGGTGAGTAAAATAGAACCAGATGGCATTAACTAGATTTGCAAAAAAACTGACAAAAGACTTCATAATAAGCTACTAAAACACTGAACTAGTTACAGCATTAAAAAAGGCAGAAAGAAAAGAGCCCCTAAAGGGTCATGCTAAAAAATCAGAAGCTTCTTTCATAATTCTGTACCAATTCCCACATATATGAAATATTTTACAGGTATTTAGGAAAGGGGATAGCACAGAAGAAACCAAACCAACGATGAATACAAAACCAGATTAAATTTAGAATCAGAAAGATGAGACAAGGCATAATATAGAAAGAAAGTGCATTTAAAAAAAAAAAAAATTCTGGAAAAACTGTATCAACTTAAATGATCATCCCAGTGTAATGAAAACATTGCTCAAATTGCTGATGTTCTAAAATAAATCTAATCAAATCCTAAGAGATAAGACATTGGAGAACTAACATAAAATTATTATAATTTGTTCAGCTATTTTAATTATCATCAATTACAACTAAGTCCTATGTTAGACAATTCCATATAGGTCTTTGCATCATCAGGAGAATCTGTCTTTGCCACAGCTGAAGACCAGCTCCTCAACTTAGAAGGACCTTTGGGAATGGATCAAAGGACCAAATGGTAAAGGGTCATTCAATAATACTTAAAGTTCCATGAGATAAATTTCCAAGTGTCTTAAATCAACATGTGCTCACACTAATTTTACTTTAGAACTATTATCACAGAACTTAGCATTGCTTAGAGGCAGCGAATGAATACTTAAAAAAGGGCAGTCTGCATTATGTAAACATGCCTCAAGATCCAACTTAGTGGAAGGCATGAGCTGCAAGTAAAGGATTGTGTGTCCAAAAGGTTCCTGATAAAATAATCTCCTTAAAAATCAGCTACATGGATAATTCATATTAATTTAATTCTTTGGTTAAAAGTTACTGTTCTGAACTTCATGTTTATGATCCTGTCTGTCCCCGTGATCAGCTAATGAACAGAAAAAAATATATTTTATCAAGGTATGCCATACTTAAACCTTGGTGTAATTCTTCAAGTTTTTCTATTTCTATCTTTTCTTTTACATTCCAGCTAATGTAAGAAAGATACTGATCTGAAAAAAATCACTGCATCAGCAATCTGTGTTTGCATTTGGCCTAGCAAGATCTCCAGATGATATATAGTTAAAACAAGTTAAGGTTAGCAACTGTATTTTAACCAAGCAACTCCTTGCTCCTAAAGAAATAAGATTAGAACCAGACTTTTCTTACTTGACTGCACTAACTAGAACATGTATCGAGTTAGGAGAATTTCCAAATACAGAGGCAACACCTGAAGTAGCTTAAAAAGACTGTGGAGGACAACAAAATGGGTTTAGACAGTGGGCTGGGAGAAAGGAACACACTTATGTTGCAGGGTAGCCTAAGGACCTGAAAAAAATCCCAACTCATTCCTTGCTATACGAATCATGAAAAGGAGGACCACTCCAGATGATCTGACCAATCCCCAAGGAAGATTCTCTAACACTGGGGCCATTGAGTCGAAGAAGTCTGTGCTCAATTTATAATGTTTTCATCTAGATGTATTTATTGCTGCTAAGGAAGCAGCTAAGTCTTTTATCTTTCCACCAAAAGACTCTGTGCTTCTGTTGGCTCCCGTTATCAAGAACCTCTGGGGTAAGGAAAGATTCAAGAGAAACTTTAGGAAAAATCCAAATGTTTTTGCCTCTCACCACCTATTTCTCATTTGGTCTCCTCTTTTCCTTCCTCCCAGAAGTCCCCTGCCCTCCAGTAGATCACATCACAAGAAGAGCGTAACATTCACCCTGAATTAAATGGAGGCAGGAGGACAGAAAGTAAGTGGATAAAGGCTGCAGCTTGGGCTGCAGTGCTCTGGCTGAGCACTCTATTACTGCAACACCTGCCATAAACCATTACCTGTCTCTACTCTGGCCTTATTAGACCTACAAGACTGAGTAGTGGGTCAGACTTTGAGGCAAGCATTCTCTCTATCCTCGAAACTAACTGTAGTTCTAGCCCAAACACTGCAACTGAAACAAAACCACACCTAATTCTAACCCCTACTCAGACCAGTTCTCCTCTATGCTCGTGGATGTAACAAGATCTAGCAGCAAATCTGGCTCTTAAGGCAATGCAGAATTCTGCTCTACTGAATATTAACCCTTATCCTGATTGAGTCCAGTGGCCATATTTAGAATAGATCTGGGGGGGCAGAGGGGGGAAGCGCCATTTAACCCTATCTGCAAATGGCTGCACATCGTCGTGATCCGGGATTCTTCAGACTTGATACCAGTGTATTTAATTTTAATTGCAATGCGAACCTTATCCTTACCTACAAGCTAATAACCACATCCTTCCCACAACTAAAAACTAGCCACAAGGCAACAGTGGGCTTAGTCATCCATCTGCTATTCTGCAAAACCTGTAGAATTAAACTGTCCAGCACTAGCCATCCCATAATCAAACAACAGCTATAAGAAAGCTTTTTGATCAGTGTTGTTGCAGACTAGGCAACACATTTGTCCTTACTGATGTCACCTCTAATTTAATGCTCTGGCCTAGCCACGACCCTATTAAGTGAGTGCTTCAAGTATTTTAACTCCCAATTAGCAACTCTTACCCTAAGCCCAACACCAACAAGTACCAAAAGGCTACAATAAGACCTTTATCTCCACCAGCAATAGCTCTCACTCAATCCTAATAAACTGAGCTCAAGTCCTCAAGCACCTGCTGTTTAAAACACTAATCTCCAAACACCACACTTTCAGGACTTTCTAGATTCAGAAATAAGAGGTTCTTTCATCCTTGCCATCCTGAAACTACAGACTACCAAAAGTAAATCATAACCATCCAAAAATTACTCATTACTTTCTCATCTAATACAGCCTCAGTATTCATCCTACTCTTGGGCCTTGGAAAGAAGGGAAAAAAGAAAAAGCAAGCTCAGAAATCTCTACTGTCTGGTTGCTTAGTCCTAATCCTAGGCATAACTACAGCTCACCATCCTTATATCCCTCTCCAGAACTAAGAGCAAGCTTTCAAACCGTGCTGGCAGCAGCAAGATTTTCATTCTGCCAGCACGGTCCTTGCAGCAGCTAGCTCTCAGCCCAAGTGCTGGCATTCTAACTGAGCTCTAGCTCAGCGACCCACCCTGCCACAGAACTGACAATCATTCCCACTTGAGAAGAAACTACAGGAACTGTTCTCTTCCCTCATACCAGGGAAAAGGGACTTTACAGCATTCAGCATCATGTCAAATTTTTGCACTCCTACTGTAGAGGACAAACACTTACCTGTGAATCTGATCCCTTTGCTGCAATATGGCACATAGTTGGGAGGGAAGATGGCAGATATGGGAAAAAGGCAACCCAGCCTTCTCCTTCCTTTCACACTTCCTCCCCTCAGAAAATTCTTTGCTCCCTGGCAGTGACAAGGAGCTAACAAACATGGGGATAGAAGTAGAGGAGGTAAATGGCACGCATATCCTGGGCTATGGAACGTACTGTGCTCGTAGTATCAGCTCTTTCCTTGGAAGGGGCTTTCTTCTCATAGCCCCTGATCTCAGGAGACACAGAAGGCCTAACTTCCCTTTCTCCCTTGGCTCAGGCAAAGAAGCCTTGATATCCAGGTGCAAGATGGACAGCCATAACAACCCAGGCATCTCAGAGCAGATAAGAGTAGCTCACCTTGCAAACAACTCAAGTGCAGGCAATTTAGCTAACTTTGACCACACGTTGAGAGTCAACAAAGCAGGTAGAAGAACAAGAAGATCACACTAGAAGTTGGGAGTGAAGGCACTACCACATGGGTTTAGAGCAGACTGTGTCAGACAGAGGCTTCCTAGATGCTGGAGTATGTAGGGGGTTTGGAAGTAATAAACTACTTCATTCAGAGCAGGACTGACACGCACCCAAAGCCCCCTTTGGGTACATCAGGGTTTTGGGGCAAATCATGGAGCTGGAAGAAGAAACAAAGCATTATAGAAAGGAAAAGGTATCACTCTAAAAAGCAAGAGTTAGAGCTTTATCTTCAAGGCTCCTTGGAAACAGCACTGCCTCATTCATTTGAAAAAAGAACACCGAGATGAACGAGTTACTTCCTCTTCCCCATCCAGTCCCTTATGTTCTAGAGGAATATGTAAAACCCCTTCACACATTTAGTCCAGATCTAATGTGGGGATTTACATGACCACAAACCCATCTTTTCCTGCTGTCTTGACAGCACATACACATCTCTAATGTGCTTCCTTCCCCCTGCACAACCATCCTTTTGGGCTTGTCAGATGTATGAGCCTCAAAGGGAATGAAATTACAGCATTTGTGTATTTGAGAAGAGCACCCTGGAGTGGCTGCAACATGAAAGTCATCCCAGCAAGAGTTGATTCTGCCTCCTAGTATACCAGTTATATCCTCTCAGGCTCAATGGCATAGCTCCCAATTAAATACAGCCAGAGTCAACAGTCATCTGACTGCAAACATCATGCAGAAATTGGGTATGAAAGGTGACAATCTTATTCCAACTGTTTTCTCCCCATGGCAGCTTGCAAGGCTGCAGCTCGGTATATTAGATCATCATGTGACATTCCTAATAGACCTTTAAACAGCTGTGCATATGGATCTGAATGGATGTCTATTTTTAATGTGTAACAGGTATTTCCTCATCACAAATAATCAAGTTTTATAGTTCATACAAGCCACCTTTTCAACATATTTGTAAACAGTGTTTACTACCATTCTGATGTACAAACCTATATTGTTTGATTTTCTTTCCTAAAACTAATTACAAAAAAGATTTATTTTTTTAATAATCCACAACGGACTACTTTGGGGGGCTTTCAACAAACCAAGTCTTTGCTCCTAATTTTCTACTCTGACCACATTTATTCTTAAGTGAGAAAAATGAAACCAAATAAAGCAATGACGCTGTTGCAAAAGTAAGACAAAAGACCATTCCTCATTGAGGAAAAAAGATATTCCAAATGTATTACATATTCAATTTGAAATACTGTTGGAAAAAAAAAGTTCAGAGCTCAAAACAACTAAAAGTGTTTCCCTGATTAATCACTTCATTGCAAGAAACACCAATGCACTGAAGAAAACTAGTTAGGAGAAAAGAAGAAATACAAAGCTAAAATGTTTTTTATTTGAATTGTGGCTAGTATAAAAAAGTAACTGACTGGAGAATGGACACACTCCCCCTTCAGATATACTTACATCCTATTTTCAGCCTCACCGCCCAGTTTCCCCTCTGGAAAACCCTGGCTGAACCCTGACTGCAGGAGAAGCCACATAGTCTGGCATACCTAAAATGGGCAGCATATTTTCATCACCACATGTCTGCTTTCACAGCACAAAGGCAACTAGAAAGTCCCAAATTTATTTCTGGAAACATCTGATACATCATGACACCATTTCACCACTACCCCCACATCCATGCTCAAAATTCACTGAGGAAGCAGACTTTGGGCTGTGAGGCCAACAGTAAACACACCAAGTTCATTCTGTCCGCCAGTGACTGCCTGCTGATACACAACTAGAACAAGATCAACTTGAAAGCAGTAAGTGGGTGGGCCCAGAGTGATAAATGATGGAAATTCAGCTATCACACAAACTAACAGAATCTACCAGCATCAAAACTTAATACAGTGTATTTGTTTCATTAGACTGCATTTATTTCATCAATCAGGTTCTTACACAGGGGGAACATAATTTCTACTACTGTTCAGGTTTAATGTGAAGGTCCTGTTACCCAGAACTCTTTCCCTAAATCTCCCTGCCTTCAACTGTCACTACTAATCTAGTCCTGTGTACCAGACACACTTGAACTTTCCAAGCCATACAGCATGCAATAAAATACAGCCTTTTGTTTATCATATGATATTACAGAACATCAGTACCCATTAAATACTTAAAACTGCTGCTACATTTGTAAGGATAATTTTATTCTCCTGTACAATTCACAGCTAGATCAGATAAAAGTCCTGAACTGAAGAGAAAATGTGTGGAAATTAGATGTCTGCACAGTAGGCTGCATGTACTACAAACACCCCAACAATAACTGCTTCAAGTTTCTGTAACTGTTACACATGTGCAATGTGTGTGCCTGCAGAAAGCCTGAAGAATTAAATCTGGTATCCTCTTCCATATTTTCTGAGTCGGTGAAGAGCCGGGGTGCCAGCTGCAGCAAACCTCCATCAATACTTACAGAGGTAAAGCAAACCCACTCCAAGATGTGGTGTGGGCTCCATCTAGCGGGACTCAGCTTCATTCAGTACTGCTACTGCTGAATCAGTTATCTCCACACAAAATGAGTCAGAAATAGAATCACAGAATTAAGGTTAGAGAAGAGTTCTAAGACCACTGAGTCCAACCTGGGACCAATCATCACCTTGTCAACAGGACCACAGCACCAAGTGCCACATTTGGTCATTTCTTGGCCATCTCCAGAGATGGAGATTCCCCCACCTCCCTGGGCAGCCTATTCCAGTGTTTAATCACCCTTTCAAGTGAATAAATTCTTCCTATCTCTAATCTGGATTGCCCATGGCACAGCTTGATTTTATGTCCTCTTATCCTGTCACTGGGAGAACAGACTGCCTGGGAGAACAGACTGACGCCCATCTGGCTACAACCTCTTTTCAGGTAGTTGTAGAGAGTGACAAGGTCTCCCTGAGCCTCCTTTTCTCCAAGCCAAACAGCCCCAGCTCCCTCAGCCACTCCTCATAGTGCCTGTGCTCCAGACCCTTCACCAGTTTCACTGCCCTTCTCTGGACACTCTCCAGCACCTCAATGCCTTTCTTGAAGTCAGGACACAGAACTGGACACAGAATTTGAGATGCAGCCTCACTAGTGCCGAGTACAGTGGGACAATTACTTTGCTAGTCCTGCTGGTCACAGTATTTTTGATACAATGCCACTGGCCTTCTTGGCCACCCGGGCACACTGCTGGCTCATGTTCAGCCAGCTGTTGATCAGCATCCCCAGGTCCTTTTACACCAGGCAGCTTTCCAGCTGCTCTTCCCCAAGACTGTAGTGCTGTCTGGGGCTGTTGTGACCCAAGGGCAGGACCCAGCACTTTGCCTTGTTGAACCTCCTACAATCGGCCTCAGTCCATGGATGCAGCCTGTCCTCACTGCAGAGCCTTCCTGCCCTGCAGCAGATCCACACTCCCACCCAGCTTGGTGTAGTCTGTGAACTTGCTGACGGTGCACTGGATTCTCTCATATCCAGATTATCAGTACAGGTATAAAACAGGACTGGCCCCAATACTGAGTTCTGCGAAACCCCACTAATGACCGGCTGCCAACTGCATGTTCACCAGCACTCTCTGGGCCCAGACATTCAGCCAGGGTTTTACCCAGCTTCTCCAGGAGAATACCATGGGAGACAGTGTCAAAGGCTTTACAGAAGTCATAGAACTGCAATATACTGTAGTGTCTGGGAACTACACCCTCTCATATGTCTACCATGACCTTTGAAAAGCTTGATACTCCTAATACATACTGTAATTATAAATATGAACATGTATCTTTAAAATCGATGAGTAGTTGACTATTTGGTGGGTTGTGAAAGGCGACTGAACAAAATGACAACCATTCTTTTACTTTTTTTCAAACTCAAAATACTAGATGTCTTATATTGTTCTAAGGTATTAACTGGGTTTTATATCATATTTAAAATTTAACTCTTGGGGGATTAAAACATTTCCACACCTTTTTAATTTTGTAATGTAAAAAACTCTCACATTTTAGTTATTTCAGTATCCATTAGCATCTGGCTGTAAACATAAGAACACAGACAATATGAAAGATGTCGAGATTTAGACCAATTTTATAAACCCAGCTAAAACAGACACATAGGATACTTTAGTATCTAATGGCCTATAAATGTTTTAAAACAAAGAAAATATCTGTGGTGTTAAGTGCTTGAACATTAACTGTATATTACCGTCCTAGACAATGAACCTGACTGGGTACAAGACTTACCTGAGGGCTTGTCTTTCTAAAAGTGTCAGTTCCATGTATCACATCCCTTATTATTCTTTCGCTGAGATTACTGTACTCCTCTTCCGTGAGATTGCTATCTTCCAACTGATGGTTGCAAACTGGGCATTGTCCACTGAAAATAACAGTAACACAAGAAAATAAGAGGACAAAGGTGTTTAAATAAGAAATACCTTAAATATTACTGACTTACCAAGTGTCTATTTATGAGCACAATTTTTTACAAGAATCCCAACAGGGTAAAATCATCAGAAAATTAGTTGTACTCTTTCTGTGATACATCCAAAACCTAAAAGTCACTGTTAAAGTCACTAAAAATATTTTTATGTGATTTAATGGTGTCAGGATCAAAGATTTAGCTCTAGAGATACTTGAAGATTTAGGATTAAAACTCTGCACAACAGCATTTATTTAGGCCTTGAGAGATCAGAGTTCAATTCCCAGCATTACAACAAATTCATACACCTCTAACATTTGGAAGTTTCCCTACTAGACAGGAAAGTTATTATGGATACACGCATCCCTGATCTCAATGTGGGAAGGTGATGCTGTTGCACTGGCCTGACCAGAATACATGAAGCAGCTGCACATATGCTAGTTGAAGATGGCAAGCATGCCACAGAGCCTTGGTCCAGCTATAAATCCATTCCAAAGTGTTACAACAAGAAAATGCACCAGTGAAATGCTCCACTGTTGTGCCAGTGACTGCTCCTACAAAAAAAAGCTATGCTCTATGTGCCTTGTTTATCGAGGTTTAGAATAACCCTGCTCAAAATAAGGGGGGGGGGAAAAGGGAAGAAGGTAACATATATCTGTTGTGTTTGGAAAAGCAAACAATGAGCAAGATTGGCTTATTTGTGTCACTTGTCTTTTGCCATCAGAATTCCCCTTAATTCTAGGCTAAGAATGTTTGCCCAGCTCTCTCCAAGGTGGTCAGAGTGAACAGATTGAGAGCAGAATGTGACTAAAACAGAAATACTGTTTGCTTTGAAAGACCTCAGCAATACTAACTCACGCTGGCACTACAGGTCTGCACAATGCCCAGTTCCACCAGAGATTTTCTAATACCTGGCTGACTCCACATAAACAGAAAGCAGCTTTACATTGCTATCTCCTGACAACTAATCACTACTTGTTTCTTTATTGCTAAAAGATTTCCATTCCTGCTCTGCAGCACAGGCTAAGCAAGTATCACCACATGGATACAGAAATGCAGACTGCTGCAGATGAAAAGCTTCAACAGTTACAGTCAACTAATGCCACCACTTAGTGTTTATTTCCCAGAGCCAAAACCAGCATTTTATCATGCACAAGTGGGTCAGGGATTGTATGACTGCAGGCAGCACTGGGATACTTTATCATTCATATTGTCCACTTCTCAGTATTCTTAGTTTCCCCGCTTGCAGGGCCAGCTGTGGTAACAACTGTAGTTCTGCAAATCCCAAACCATACCTTGCTTTGTCTCTGACACATGCAAAAACTCTCCACTGATTTGTCCAGGCATGGTTTCTAATACTAAAAGATCAAAGAGATTGAAAATCCACCATAAAAGATTACATAATAGAACAATAGGGGGTGTGAAAAAAAGAGACCTCATTTAGGTTCCTTAAGAAGAGTGCTGGCACGTCACAGCAGGTCCTGAAAAATATTCCTGAACAGCACGAGTGAGGTAACACTAGAGAGAACAGGCAGATCTATGCCAGTCAAGAGGCACAACCTTTTGCCTAACCAACCTAGTGCTGCAAAAACTCCCCAGAACTGGGAAAGGCCACTAAAACAAGCCACAACCATGAGAACCATAACAACGCTTCTAAGTTGGGTTTTTGTTCCTCCAGCCTGCTAGCACAGAACAGACCTAATTCCAAAAGGGAAAACAAGACAGGTCTAACTTGCATAGCCATCTCTGGATTTTTGTATGATTCCCCAGAACTATATATTGAGAGAAAGAATAAACATATTTTTTCATATCTTTTCTGTTGTTTCATGTCCCACAACCATAACCTCTCACCTAACACATAGCCTGTAGGAAATCAAACTGGAACTGTCATTGCCTCCATGTCCCATTTGTTCATTTTTTTATTTCCTGGTTATCTCTCCCATTAGTCCCTATAAAATAAATACATAATCAACACAATGCAACACTCCATATCCAGGCCACAAATGTGTCACACATCACTACCGTGAACCTTGGGGCCCACCACAAAGTCAGCCTGTATAAGGTGGTGTAACAGTGTAGGACTAAGGCAACACAACCTGCATCTCTGTGCTTGAACTGTGAATGACATTAACCTTTTTCTTTCCCAAAAGACTTCTCTGAAAGTTTTGCAGATACATTTTCGAGAGACACACCAATGAGCTACAAATATACACAAGACTTCACAGGTACACTTCTTGACTTGTCCCTCTGATAGTGTGTTAAGCCTAGAAATTTTTCCAACCTTAACTCTTTAATAACTACATGAAAAAGGAAAAAGAAATGGTCAGATAGGACATTAACAGACACTAAGGGAATTCATAGCCATTCCTGTCTGTTCTCAAGCACTTCTGCCAAGAATATCAGACATGAGATCCAGCTTGCAGTTTCATCATCAGACTGGACACTCCAGCCACGCTACCAAGAAAACAAGCAGAAACCAGCAGTTTCTCCAATGGGCAGTAAAATGACACTTTCGTCTGAATGGGTCTTTGGTTCTTCCTGGCTGAAGAACAATTGTTTTTTTACTGCTTGCTCCCACTTGAGTTTCTCTTACATGCAGGATATGTTGTTGAAATTTCACGTTTTTCTTTTCTATCACGGTCTGTTTGGAAGCCTATATTCACCCAGCTGGTTTGAATTGAAGGAGTAACCATTCTTCTCTAAATCCATCCAATTACTTTTATTTTCCCAAGAACAATCTCAGAACTGAGGAATTCAGCTTTAAATGTTGAAGTGGAACAAGTTATTCTCTCCTTGCTCTCCACAGAAATAGCCTAGAGGTGCCAAAGCTGTCATTGCAATTTTCTAAAACCACTGCAATCTGAAATGTTAAATTCTCCCAACAGCTGATGTTTCATATACATTAATGCACGTCATAAGCCAAGACTGCATTAATTGCAATGCTGACAGTGCATTTACTGAATCAAAAAAGTTATATATGGAAACCCAGCAATGGACATTCACTGCTGCACACACACAATACACTCCAATTGCTCAAGCCACTGTGAGCACCAAGCTCAGCCTACACATTAATATAAGCAATGAGACTGGTGTTCATAGAGCTGTAAAGTTACCATTAAACACATCTAATTGCACTAAGGAATTTCAGGTGGGCAACAGAGAAGAAAGGCCTAATGAATTGTTATGAAACAATATTATCAAGATCACTAAGCCCACAGTTTAAAGATCTATCGAACAGTTAATGTGGATCTTCTGCAACTACCACTTTCGAAGTACTTGAAAAAAACAAGTCAACTCACCCAAACACCTATAAACAACCAAAGCTCCTGAAACCAGTTTCTTTTTGTGAATTCTCTGGTGAATCACCAAAGAGAGCAGAGGCAAAAGAGGCACAACAAACACCCCACATCTTGTAAGACTGGACCCTTAGTCTATGGTCGCTTTTTTGCAACCAGACCTTTAAAATCACTTTGCAATTTCTGTAACTTCTAATTGGTCATTTTAGAATTTCATGCCAAGAAATTTCCACACAGAAGGCTTTCACCTGTGTAGGACACATAGCTGTCCTTACAGCTAATCAACAATTTAATTACTTTTTGGAGGGACTACTTTTTTTTGAGATAGATTTGTGGTACCATGGCACCTACATATCAAGCATGAAATCAGACATGCTGCAGTAGTTTGAATGCAGGCTCAAACAACTCGAGCTGCAGCTTCCTACGGCTGACCTGAAGAAAATGCAAAGCCTTTGTAACTCTCAAAGAAAAACAGTCAGCAAATGTTAAGGTTTGTTTGCAGGGGCTTCGAGCTTCTGAATATCACAGGTCAAAGGCTATAAGCTTGGTGCTAGAGGAAGAAGAAAATATCCCGTACATAAGCATCTTAGATATAACTGCCAGTACTTATACAAAATCAGAATAACCAATGAATAAGCCCACTAAACTGTCAAACTCAGTTGAGGAAAAAATAGTTCTGGATTCTTTTTAACTCAAGACTCATGTTTTAAGACATCAGTTACACTGACTGCAGAGATGAGTCTAGTAATAATCACCACACGAGTTTCAGAGATACATTAAAGGCTTTGGCCCTAGTGATTAGGACCAAAAAAAAAAAACAACCAACAAAAACCCAATTAAGTTTTTTTTTGTCTATCTGAAATCCTAAGGATCTTTTCTGTCGACAGTCATTTAATTTAAACATAACCTTTTCTTGAAACCATTTTAATTTTATTCAAATACTTATCCAGGTAGGCTACCTTAAACTCCTTTATTTCAAAATAAAAAGCGTTCTTACAGTTCTAACAAAATAACTACTGAATCACAACTTGTTACCACTTTGTTCACAGATTCTTAATTCATGCTAAAATATGAGGTGATCTAAGTTAGTTTAGTTATCGGTCTTTCATAGTTTACGGACAGTAAGATAACAAGTCAGCTCTCAGCCAAGACAATTGACTTTAGACATTTAAAACTCTTAAAAGGCCTAAAATGGTAGTCTACAATACAGAGAACTACCATAACACAGTACAGTACCAAACACATTCATACATAATAATAGTTCAGCTTATAGCAAACAACCTTTCCTCTTAGGACAGTGAGTTATGCTGTTCTTTCAAGGGCTTCAAGAGCTGCAGGTTCTACATGTGCTTTTATTTCAGAATATGCAACATAGAGTATTTTTATAAACCACATAGAAACCCCACAATCCACTGGAGACATTCTTATAATTTATTTATAGCTGCCAAATTGCTACAAAAGCACAGAACAAAGTTTCAAATTGAATAACATTTAAAATAGCAGTTTACAGACATTAAGAAAACTGCATTGTAATAGAAACACGTACTCACTGAAAATCAGGTAGAAAGGGAAAAACCTTCCATCTGTACAAATTAACTGTAGTGTGCAAATAGTATCAGTTTTCAAGAAGATAACCCTTTACACACCAAAGCTGCTCTGCTATATATCCTGTTAAACAATGGTATTATAAAGCCAACAAAAAAGAAAGTCTTTAATTCCTAAACAGTAGATAAATAAGTGTCATAGTAAAATGGCAGCTCTTATTTTTCCCTGTGCTTTTCCATCTTGGCTCTGCTTAGCATAATTCAATTCCAAATGTGCATGCTGGGTCTTGTATAACGCACAAGAATGAGTTGGAAAGTGGAGTTTGTGAAATCGTATGTCACAACAAAGGCTCGAATTCTCAAGAATTGAAGTATTTTTGTACATAAGGAAAGCTATTTTTTTACATTTAAAAAAGAAGAGCTCAAGACAGAATAATCAAGACAACACACCACTTTTAAATAAAATGTTGCATTTACCTGTCCTTAATATTAGTCAGGTGTCCTCTCCAGTTCTTTCCTGGTATACTAATATGCACAGAGGAAAAGATAAATAAAAATATTAGATTCTTATTTAACAACACCTGAACTATAAATAAAGAATAATTATATTTTGGTCAATATTTAGAAATAAAAAATCAATCAATCATCTGCCCTGCAAAGAAATTATACAAAGATTCATATATCATTTAGTAATGCCCGAAATTATTATATAAAGAACCAGCATTTAACAACATGCAAAGAAGTTAACACTATCCATCTCCCCGGTTTATCTTGTCACCAAATTTTAAGAACCATACAAATAATTGTGGTGCACTGACAACTTTTTAAGTTGTTGCCTTGCACGTTCATAAACCATTCCAATAATGATAGTGCATTCCCACTGCCATATTTTCCATCCAGCAGACTTACTTGTAAAATGGCTCACACAAACTGAAGCCAACAGTTGAAAAAGAAATCACAGATGGGCTCACATACAACCTCATGACGAACATACCATGGGCTCAGGTGAAGCCCTCTGTGCATGTGCATCATATCTAGTTGTAATTTGCAGTCTGACCATCACTACTCATGAAAACCTTCTAAATACTGTGCTAAAACAGAGTCTCATTTAAAGATTATTCATCTCCCAGTATTCTATACATTTAATCTTCACTTAATTATTAAGTTGAATTTGCTGCCTCTTTTTCTAAAAGAAAGAAACTATCTAATTTTCAAATAACTTATTACTTCTACACTCCAATAGATTACAGGAGAAACCCTCATACACCTGTCAATATTCCTTATGTACCACCCCAGAAAGAGACAAAATTGGCTATTTTGGACAGCCATGACCCATCACAATTTCCTACTTTCTGTACCAAGAAGTAATATTTACCAGGTAAAAAATAAAAAGTGAAATCAGTAAGAATTTTACACTTTCACACTAACTTGGGAGCAAAAATAAAATGCATCTTTTCATGACAACGCATCTCTTGTGGAGAAGCAACAACCAAAATGAGACACTGAGGGATCTTAAATCTGTGGGATAATGTGAATCCCACCCTCATGAACTGCACCTTGCTACTGAAACATTTACCTTTCAAACCATAGCTTTATACTCCACATAAATGTTTTGTGAGGGTATATTTGGTTGTCTCTCAAATATAAGAGGATGCTGAACAGCTCTTTTTGTAACTCAGCACCTTTCATACCCTTGCTGAAGTCAAAAAAGGACTGCAGGACATCCAAGGTTGGGACCACCTCCTTAGCCAACATTTCATGGTAAAGTTCAAAGGCACGTTTCATTTCTTGGTGACAGCAGGCTGCTTTGATACAAGATTCATAGCTTGTCCGCGATGGAATCATAATCTTTTTTGCTTCTTCCAAAAGAGTCAAGGCCATTCTCCACTGATCAGAATTACTCAGCCCCTTGATAAAAAGGTTGTAAGCCCCAATTTCTAAAATCTTAAATCTGACTTTCATTATATCATACACATCACAGATTTCTGAGACCTGTCCCTGCTGGACACACAGTGTCAGGTATTTGACCAACACACTGTACGCAATGTCACTATCACGCTTTGCCATGTGTGTCAGCAAGGACTTGGCCACATCAATGGGGCTGTTGCACCTTATCATACTGTTCAACATCACTTCTTCAAATATTTCAGGTAATTGGAAGTTTTCCCTTAGTCTGTTCCATTCCTCAGACTCCAAAGGTTTTTCTGGGGGTTGTACATTTGTAAACTTATGCCTTGACACAGCTGGACTCATTGACCATTTCTTTGCAGCTCCAACAGAGGAAGAAAAGTGGTGTTTTCCTTCAGGTATTTCTTTAGTCTCCTTATCCCATCCTTCTTTTCCTTTGCAATCAATTTCAGACCTTTCCTTGGTAGGTAAGACGCCAGTTTCTTTGGGGTCCACTGGTAATGCAGTGCTGGAAGATGTCATAAAACTGAAATAGTTAATTTTTTCCTTAGCAGGGATGCTGAAAGAGGCAGCAAACAGTTGTCGGCATCTTGAAACAGGCCAGAACATGTAACATTTCCATAGCAAAGCCTGAAATCCCTGGTGACTAGTTTGAGAAAAGAGTGCCATCACAAGAAGAAATTATCTCACTATTAGCTCACTGTATCTGGTGCAGCTGTACAGCTTGTATGGAGACGTTTATTAATAAAAGCCCAAAGGCTGTCAAGCTGCATAAACTTCTGTTTCAAAATGCTTGTTCTGTGAGTCCTTTTTGTCTCTTATGGAAACAAAAACTGATAAAATATTTTTTGACAAAAATCAATCTCTTAGACTGTGAGGACATCCATTCAAAATGCGGGTATCTTTCTTTATAGAGAAGATGCTTTGCAGGTTTGCATCTTATAATATCTGTATGTTGGTTACAGCAAAGGGGAGTCCTGTGTATGCTGTACACAGAAAGGCAACTCTGATGCAGCTATGCAAAAACCAAAGGGTGTTTTCTTCCTGCCTTCATCCAAGTTGAGGCGGAAGATTTCCTAAAAATAAAAATAACACCACGACATCATGACCTGCTCTGTGCTTTCCTGTCGTATTTACATCTGCATGCCAAAAACCAGGAAGCTCAAGGTACCTCGACGACTTCAGGTAAGGAATCCCAATCCCGATCCCCCAGGCAGCACCAGTACGCAATTCCCACATGGCTTCCCTCGTATTTTTCAACTAGCGGCAAACTTCCGTCTCAGTGGTTTCCCCACTCCCAAATCCTCGGTAACGCCGCTGCCAAAGGGGCAGGGCACCGCCACGGGCGGTAACTACACTGCAATCCCAGGCACGGGTTGGGTTCTAAAGGTGAATATCAGGGGTCTGGCGGCTGCTGCGGCTCACTCGGTACCCCGCGGGCGCGGCCCGCCCGCGACCCCAACACTACAGCTGCCGGTGCGCACAGTGGCGCGACCCTCGGCACAGGAAGCTTTCCCTTTCCCTTTCCCTTTCCCTTTCCCTTTCCCTTTCCCTTTCCCTTTCCCTTTCCCTTTCCCTTTCCCTTTCCCTTTCCCTTTCCCTTTCCCTTTCCCTTTCCCTTTCCATTCCCTAATCCCCCCGGGCCCACCTGACTCGGAGCGCGGCAGACCCTGCAGCGGGCGCGCGGCGGGGCGGGGCGGGGCGGGGCGCGGCACGCGGCGGGCGTGGGGGAGGCCAATCGCTGGGGCAGCCGGGGGGAAAGGAGGGGAGGGGCCGAGCCGCCATATTGGTTGAGGGCACGAAGCTGCGAGGGCAGCGGCGCGTCGGGCGGGGCAGTGCGCGGTGCGCAGTGCGCACGGCCGGGCCGTCGCGCGGGGCCATGGAGTGGGAGCGGAAGCTGCGGGGCCGCCTGGCTGCGCGCTGCGCGCGTGAGTGCCCCGGGAGAGCGCAGGGAGAGCGGGCCGGGAGAGCGCCCCGGGGCACCCGCAGTGAATGGGGGTGCGGGGGCAGGGCCGGCGGGGCGATCGTCGGCCTGTCCGGTGCTGCCGGGAATCGCCTGTCCCGGCTCCCGCGGGGGCCGGGCGGGTCCTCGAGCCGCCCTGCGGAGAAGCAAACAACCCTGTTTCGGGGTCGGGGACAGCAGGGGAGGGGTGACGAGCCGCGGGAGCGGCTCGGTCCAGGGCGTGCCCCCGCGGCAGCCTTGGCTGAGAACGCTCTGTTCGCTATCGAGTCACAGAGCTGGTGCGGGACATCCCCGACCCGGCAGAAGGAAAGGCGACTGATACTGCTGCTCACAGTTAAGCGGCACCTTAAACAGCGCTGCCCCTGTGGAACAGGAACGCTGCTGCTCTGTCAGTCATCCCCGTGTATCTGCTGCAGTTGCATACCTTACTCAAAATATATACTTGTGACACATTCTTAAATAATTAAATAAATAATGTGATAGGCCTGTGCTCCATTAATTTCTACCTAATATTTGTGTTCGTAAACAGCATAGCTGTATAAGCCTCAGTATTAACTGTGTTTTTCAAGCCCCTCGCAATGTAGCTCTGTTTGAAATACAGTGTGAAAATTCTTTTCTGTGTCTGTCAGCCAAAAAGAGTGAACAAGAGCTAAAAGATGAAGAAATGGAATTGTTCACAAAGTATTACATGGAATGGAAAGGAGGAAAAACAAGTGGCAATACATCATATACAAACATCCCACGATTTTACTACAGGGTAAGTGCAGCATCCAGATAAACTTTAACAAGAGGCTGTTCTGCATTATAAAGAAAGTTTTGCTCATTCAGAGGGATCCTGTGGCTTCAGAAGCTAAAGTAAATTGAAGTCTGGGTAATGTGAATTGCTTAGCGTAATTTTTTTGTTTTGTACAGTTGTGAATTTCTGCAGTTTTAAATAATTACTAAATCGTATCAAAGACCATGAAATAGTTTGCTCATCAGGCTGCTTGCTAAAGATAGGAAATCCTCTTTCAGAGACCCTTCCTGTTTTAACTAAGTTTTGACATACCAGTGTTATAAGTATGCATCTTCTGATTTCTGTTTAGACACAATGGGATGCTGCTTCATGGAAATTGGTTTTGCAGAACATAGATCTGTTGCTTGCCAGAAATGTTTTGTCCAGTAACTTAGGTGTGAGATTAACCAGATTAGGATGAGAGCAGAAGTTTGACATCTGGTACTTGTCGGCTTGACTGCTTGCTGCTGTCTAACCTCTCACAGTCACATATTCCTTAGGATCTTGCATTTCTACAAATTAGGTTCTCAAGTACCTACGTTTCAGTTGATAAATACATGTGCAGCTCTCAAAGTTCCAATAGTACTGTACAGTTTGGCACATGAATGTTGGCAGAACTTTCACACTAGGTGTTCTTTCATATTATTTGTTGGCCAAAACAGGTCTAGTAGACATTCACAGTTTTGAGAGTCAGGCCTACCAAAAAATAGAAAGCTCCGCTCCCTCCTGAATAAAAACACAATGGTGAATGTCATTTATGTGCGAGCCCTGATACCCTACAACCATGGAAAAGTGCTTATTGGGTAGGTTATAAGGTATGAGGGACATCTCCATTCCTCATGTTAAAGATATCCTGCTTTAAATAAATACTTTAGTATTGAAATTGTTTGAGACAGTATGTAAGTATTCATTGTAGCAGAATGTTGTACCATGCAATATACTAAACAGTGGTTGACTGGCTATTTTCTGTCAAGTAAAGAGCTTCATCAGAGTGTATTGCTCAGGACTACTTAAGAGTACTTGCTGTGTAGTTTTTGAATGATGCAGAAAATTAAAATGCCACAATGTTTCTAGCTGCCAGCTGAAGATGAAGTTTTGCTTCAGAAATTAAGAGAAGAATCTAGGGCTGTCTTTCTGCAAAGAAAGAGTAGAGAGCTGTTGGATAATGAAGAGCTGCAGGTAAGAAAATATTTTCTGCATGTCTTGTAAGGGCTTCTGAAAGAATTTTGATTATCTCCTGTCAGAGTTTGATTATCTTCTGTTTGTGCACAGAATCTTGTGGTAAAGTGCTTTGTATTTGGGCACAGTGACCGATTGTCAAGTATGAGCTAAAGCTGAAGTGCTGTTTACACTTGGGCTGGTAACACCAGTGTAAAGCTGCTTCATTATGACATACGTGAGGACTAAATTAATGGCTTCTGGGTTTCTGGCACAAGGAATGCAATGGTGGGCCCAGACAATGAAATAAGTTCTGTTTACATATCACCGAGGGAATCCAAAGATGGTTGATTTTGCTGAACTGCAAAGGCAAAAGGGGTGTGACCCTAGAAATCCTAATGGGTGAGAGTGTGCATGTGTTTAACAGCAGTTTAAGGCAGTGGAAGTAGCACTTTCTTGCTTTTCTGGCTGAACTGGTGATGTGTACTCATTAACTGAGAGAACCTTGCATCAAACCCACATTTTTGCTCAGTTTCTTAAACACTTTATCTTAAACACAGTCACATCTCTATAAAGATATCTTCTTAACCAAATGTAAATACCTTTTAAGAACCTATGGTTTCTACTGGACAAACATCAGACATCACCAATGATTGGGGAAGAAGCAATGATCAATTATGAGAACTTTCTGAAAGTTGGTGAAAAAGCTGGACCAAAATGCAAGTAAGGCTTTCTTCTCTTGTATATGCACACTTTGGCTAAATGTAAGTGCTGCTCTAAGTCTTGGTTGCCAAAATAGATGGAAACAGTATAATGGCGAGATAAAATCATGACCATGTAGTTACTGATGAACTAGTTGCTTTACATCCTTGTAACAGTGTATTGCTCTGCATCTCTGAGGTAACTTTAGACAGAGAGACCTTCAGAAGCAGTGCTGCATCCTTTTGAAGAAGAAATTTATCAGCATTGGTATTTTTATGATGTTAATGGTCAGTGTACCGCACATTTTGTATTTGAACTGGAAATCATGTCTCCAGTGACGCCCAACCTACCCTAATATCTTCTGATGCAGATTTTCCTGCCAGATGTTCTGTGTACAGCTTACAGTGAATATTTCTTCTTTATGCTCCTACTGGAGCTGGCTGTTGTGCACATAGCTTTGCGATTGAGTTTCGAGCAAAAGCAGATTAATTGTCAGTACTGGCAGTTCCATTTATGTGTATGTTGTTGTAGAGGATTGGAAGCTACCAAACATACTCTACTAAAGAGAAATTAAATTGACTCAAGTCCCACATCACTGAAGAGTCATGAGCAGCAAAGGCAGCTGCTTTTTATTGAGTTTACCATTGTTACTTGGTAAGATCCCACTTGATGAGTGTAATATTAGTCCATTATGTGTTTTAAAACATTATTTTACAGTATCTGTAAATTTCAAATACTGTAACTGGATCTATCAGTGCAGTGTAATCAGATGCATAGAAGTAGCTTTGTGTTTATGTTTTACAGGCAGTTTTTCACAGCGAAGATCTTTGCTAAATTACTCCATAATGATCCTTATGGGAGGATATCTATCATGCAGTTTTTCAATTATGTCATGCGAAAAGGTTAGTTGATACTTCTGTGTTAAAGAGAAGTTGTTTTAGGGCTATTTTCAGTTTTATTAATTACTTGATGTTCTCTTCAACAGCAGTGGGATCTAGCCCTTAACTGCAAATGCTGTTTTCCTGGAGGCTTGTGATTTTTTTCTGGTTACTAGGAGGTGGGAATCCACCCTACCTCTGAAATCCACCTCTCCTTAGCCAGAGATATCCTTGATCTGTTTATTGTACATATGGTTATTCTGATTTCCTTTATTCAGGCAATACTGTGAAGTGCAAAACAGGGGAGTTCCGTGGCAAGTGTGATCCTAACCACTGTGATCAGGCAGATAGCTCTGTTTGTTGTTTTTCCTTCTGCAGAGTGGTATTGTCTATGTTGTCTAACTGTGTTTGTCAAATATGTCAGTACGTTTCTCTGCTTATCACTGTAGCCTTACTGTATTTTCAGCTATTTTTTATTGTAAATAACCACTGGGGCTGAAAAATGCTTTTAAAATCTTTATTAGATCTTGTTTAAAAACATTAGGCTCACTAGCAGAAAGGAAGGTTGTCTCATTGTTTTTTGGCCTGGCTACTGTGTTCTTAGATCTGCTAGAGCCTTTGGGAGAGGAGAACGGCACCTTTCTTGGAACAGCTCAGCCTGCTTAAGTTAAAATCTTCTAGTGCAAGGGATGAGAGATGTGTTGAGCAGGAAACATGGTGTGCAGATGTGCACAGTATGCAGGAAAAGAGGAATAGACGCATTTCCAGCAACAAACCCAAAGCTGCAGGATAGAAGATTTGTGAAGAAGTCTGTGAAAACTGTATGCATTTCAATTGACAGGAGGCTGAACATGAGCCAGCAGTGTGCCCAGGTGGCCAAGAAGGCCAGTGGCATCCTGGCCTGTATCAGGAACAGTGTGGCCAGCAGGAGCAGGGCAGTGATCCTTCCCCTGTACTCAGCGCTGGTGAGGCCACACCTTGAGTATTGTGTTCAGCTCTGGGCCCCTCAGTTCAGGAAGGATATTGAGGTGCTGGAGCAGGTCCAGAGAAGAGCAACCAGGCTGCTTGAGCACAAGTCCTATGAGGAGAGGCTGAGGGAGCTGGGGTTGTTTAGTCTGGAGAAGAGGAGGCTCAGGGGTGACCTCATCACTCTCTTCAACTCCCTGAGAGGAGGTTGTAGCCAGATGGGGGTCAGTCTCTTCTCCCAGGCAATCAGCAATAGGACAAGAGGGCATGGGCTTAAGCTCTGCCAGGGCAGGTTTAGGTTGGATATTAGAAAGAAGTTCTTTCCCAAGAGAGTGATCAGGCATTGGAATGGCCTGCCCAGAGAGGTGGTGGATTCACCGTCCCTGGAGGTTTCTAAGATGAGGCTGGGTGTGGCACTGAGTGCCATGATCTGGTAATCACAGTGGGATTGGATCAAGGATTGGACTTGATGATCTCAGAGGTCTCTTCCAACCCAGTTAATTCTATGATTCTCTGATTCAAAAAGGCCTACCTGGATGGGCACAACAGAGGTTCTTTCAGAACTTTGTTTCACCCAGAAGTTTTAAGTCTTGCGTATTTATGGTGTTACCTATTTTCTAAACAAACAAACAAAATAAAATTAAATAAAAATAAAATTAAAAAAAAAAAAGCTGCCACCACCAAATCACTTCATAATTAGTGGTGCACTTACCTTTAAACTTAGCAAAAAAAGAAACAGTCTCACTGTATAACCTCTGCCATCTCTGAGTGACACTTAGGCCACCTTGAGAAACACTTACCTTGAAAAGATGAATGTTATGAAGGACAGCTTGTATTGCATAAGAGGAATTTTTGAATGGTTTCTTCATTAAATGGGAGTTAAATTTAACATTGAGTATGTGAATAATAGTTTTTATGCCTAATCTATTTTTCATCACTGTACAGCATTTTAACAATTGCCTCAAGCGCATTGTCCTATAGACTGTACAGTTAATGTACCTTCTCATTGCAAAAGAGATACTTGTGCTATTCTAATTCTCTTCTTGTAAACCAGAAGTGAGGGCAGGACCTTTGGCTGTAGCTGCAGTGTCTTGTGCTGTACAGGGAATTATAGCAACCTGCACATTGCACAGCTGTTTAATGCAGTGACAATGCACTGCTACACATATCTCTAAGTCAGTGGAGAGAATGAATCCATGTGATTCCATATAGCCACAATGTGTGCTTGCAGCCCAGAAGGCCGACTGTATCCCAGGCCACGTTAAAAGCAGCATGGCCAGCAGGTCAAGGGAGGTGATTCTCCCCCTCACGAGACCCCACCTGGAGTCAGCACAAGAAAGACATTAATCTTTCCTATGATGACAGTGTGAGAGAGTTGGGATTGTTCAGCCCAAAGAAGGAAAAGCTCTGGCGAACCCTCATTGTGGCCTTTCAGTACTTAAAGGGACCATATGAAAGAGAGGGATAACGACTTCTTACATGGGCAGATAGTGATAGGACAGCGGGGAGCAGTTCTAAATTAAAAAGGGGAAGCATTTAAATAAGATGTTAGGAAGAAATTCTTCACTCAGAGGGTGGTGAGGCACTGGCACAGGTTGTCCAGAGAGACTGTGGATGCACTGTCCCTGGGAGTGTTCATGGCCAGTTGGATGTAGCTTTGAGCAACCTGATGTAGTGGGTGGCATCTCCGCCTATGGCGGGGAGTAGGAGAGTGTTGGAACTGGATGCATCTTTAAGGTGCCTTCCAATCCAAGCCACTCTATGATATACCAAAGAAAATGTGTTGTCTGCTCTGCCATTTTTCACATCCAGTTGTTACAATGCAGCCTTGGCCACAGTGTACTGTATATTGCCAGTGACTCTTAAAAAATTAGAGACTGAAACAGTGTTTCTGAGCAGTACATGACCTGGCTTTGCTTAAATCTCAGAGAAGTGGGAAGAGGCACTTAACATCCAACTGTGCCTTTTGGCTTCTAGAAGAACTTCAAATTTTGGTGAGAACTGGAAGGCCTCATAGGTTTCTTGCATTTTAATTCCGTTTTCTGTTTTACAGTATGGCTTCATCAGACAAGAATAGGCCTTAGTTTATATGATGTGGCAGGACAAGGCTACCTCAGAGAATCAGTAAGTAAATTCTTGATTAATTTCATGTCTCTTTTTAATCAAATGACAGCGCATCAGAAAGAGTCCAGTTTTGTTCTTGTCTTGTCTCGTAAAAGTATCGGAATGTAGATTTGGGGTGGGCACATTTGTTGGGATAAATAACAATTCATATCTTCTGGAGATTTGGTGGTGAGAGTGCTGCTAGCCTTTTTAACATATGGGCAATTGTCTGAAAAAGAGACTGTAGATTTCATGAGACTTAAGGTTTCATGTCATTAGCACTTTACTAGATTTAGCAGGATATAGTAAAAATCATGAAGTATTCATTCTTCAGTGAATTATTCTCATGTTCTAAAAGGAATTAATATTATAAAATAAATAAAAATGTCCTAGTTACCACTCTACTTCAAGAAAATGTATCTAAGAGTATTCAGCAATGAGATAATCCAATTAGGAGTTATGCATTGATATTTGAAAGAGGTACAGTTGAATGCATTTATATTTACACGTAAATATCATGTTCTTTGTAAATTCTGTTTTATTAGTAGATTGTTTCAGTCATGGAATCACATGTGCATATATATGATCTGGGATTTCTTTCACAGAGACAAAAGCTTTTTTGCCTGCTTTCAAGCTCTTTCCTTCGTTGTTACAGGACTATATTTTTAACAAAGTGTACTTGAAAGCCAGGGTGGAATATAGCAAGCATGCAACAATAGTAGTGTTTAAAACTTGTTTTCTTTTATTTCATAATTCTGCAGGATTTAGAAAACTATATTTTGGAGCTTATCCCTACTTTGCCACAACTGGATGGCTTAGAAAAATCTTTTTACTCCTTCTATGTCTGCACAGCAGTTAGAAAATTCTTCTTCTTTCTGGATCCTCTCAGAACAGGTAGATACATATTTTCAAAATTCTAAATGTGCCAGATTTTCACTTATAAAATGTTTCCACTGAAGCTACTTGTGCTTTCAAAGTAATGTGTACTTGTCCTTGTAAGCTTTTGTTCAGCACTTGAAGATTAATCTCCACTGAAGACCATGAGTCTTTATTGTGGGTCTAATAATCTACTTTACCAGCAAATTAATCTCTGTGAGATAACTCTGTAGCACCACAGCTGATGGGTATCTTATAGAAACTCATAAATAAGATGTTTTTTCATTATAATGCACCATTAGCAGTAGCTAATTTTATAAGTGTTTAGGGTGAATAGAAAACACAGCCAAAACCAGCACAACTGTTTGTCAGAACATTCACAGAGCTGAGGAAATGCTCTAGAACAGTTGTAGCAATGTGCTTCTCCTATGATTAAATTCGTGTGCACCATGTAGAGCCACTAGGAAAGGTTTGCAATTAGGGCTGCTGCTCCTTGTAACAGATGTGGCTCCCTCAGTTTATTAATATGCTCTTGATTTAAGTCACAAGCTACATGTGTTTTCAAGAGCTAGCTGTGCCATTTGTAAACATCAGAATTGTGTGGGCAGTAGCCTCTGGCAGAAGTGATTATAAACATGAAGAGAGGGTGTGTAGGAAGTTATAGTGCCATTATTTTACACAGCTCAGTGTCAGTGCACCAGTCAGAGCTTCATCAGCAGAAGTGCATTCTGCCACCTTAGCTTTGTGTCACATCTGTAGTTTCTGAAGATGTAAATATCACATCACTTAAGAAACTCTGTTATTTCAACAAACGTTTTAAGCATGCTTTTTTTGCACTTTTTATTTTACACATTGAGTTGATTATTTTACACACTTTTTTTTAATCTAGTTTTCTGGCTTTTAAGGCTTCATCATAACTCCTGCCAGTATCAGGCTAGTTTTATTCAATCATTGTAAAAGGTATTTTTATTTGATCTCTTAAATTAGAGCCTTATCCTTGATGTTAGAAATCATTTTGTTTAGTTTTGATTTTTTTTTAAAGTCTTTTTTTCTGCTCAAATGCTTCTTTCTTAAGTAGAACCACTTAAATGAGATCAGTCAAATGGGTGTGTTGGCTGAGCAACTATTAAAATGTATTTTCCTTTTCTTGCCACAGGGAAGATAAAGATACAGGATATTTTAGCTTGCAGCTTCCTGGATGATTTACTGGAGGTAAAGATCTCTTAGCATATACTGTTGTATTTTAATTTACTCTTTCTGAACTCTAACTTTATGTTTCACTTAGTTAAGGGATGAAGAACTTTCTAAAGAAAGTCAGGAAACAAACTGGTTTTCTGCTCCTTCTGCGTTAAGAGTTTATGGTAGGTTCCTTTACAAGTGAATGCTTTTCTTCTCTCCTCTCTGCCTTGTATGACTTACTCACATTATTAGTGTTATTTTTTCCTCTGTTTTTGTCACGTTAAATGCTCCTGCTAACTTGTCTTTTCAAATCCTGTAGCCATCCTTTCAGTGTATCTTCCTGACCTTGTTCACAGTTTAAGTTCTCCGCTATTGCTTTTTATCAGTTTTATGTCACCTTGTGCTTGTTGTACAAGGTACAAGATTTCTCTGTAACCTTCTGTTTTGACTGTTCTGTTCATGCTTTTGCATCATCTTTAACTCTTTTCTCATGCTTAAAAATAATATGCTGTTTGAAGTAATATGCTCTTAGCCTTCTGCTCTTTTCTCTGTATACACAGCTATTACCTAGATTAGAACTACTAACACCTCATTATGGAAATCACACTTCCTCTCCTTCCATGATCTATTCTCATTTGTCATGCTTTAGGAATATTACTGTGAATCTAGCATATTCCCACTTAATTGCATTAATTTTACAATTGAAATTAAATAAATGTTGAAAGGCTAACTTTTCTTTCTCTGTGGAAACAGTTCTTTGTTGATAGAGGTATATAATGGTTTGCTCTCAATATCCTCTCCCTAGGTCAGTACTTAAACCTTGATAAAGATCACAATGGCATGCTCAGCAAAGAAGAACTGTCCCGATATGGAACAGGGACTCTGACCAACATATTTTTGGATCGTGTCTTTCAGGAATGTTTAACTTATGATGGTGAAATGGTAATCACATATTTTCACTTTGTTCCCAACATGAAAGCTTTGGCTTATTGAGTTGGGAAATGTCTAACAATCAGTATCTTTGGAAATAAAGAGTAGCTTGAGGTAAAGGAACTTTGGTCTATCATTGTGCACGCAAATGACCACACAGCACATTAGAAAATTAATTTTCTTAACAGCAAGGTGATTGCAGTGTGACTTAAAGGTAAGTTGCTTGTTTCAAAAAGCAGAGATGATACAGAATCAAGACATCCTAGGATAAAGCCTCTTGTAGATTCATTAACAAAAGTGCACGTTGGAAAAAGGTATAGATGTAGGAACGCTTTTTAGTTACACGTGATTCTTTAAAAATAACCAAAGACAAGTGGCACACCTGAGACTAGTGCAAGTTAGCTAACCTGTCCACTTCTTCATGGAGACAACAGTTTGTCATTGTAAGCTTTCTGTAGCTGTGAAAAATGAGAATTCTAACTTATAGATAAGAAGGTGTTATTTTAACTATTTTTTTAAAGCTTTACTTCAGCCTTAAAACAACTTGTTGTTTGCATTCAGATGACTGAAGTGTAAAGCAATAAATTACAAATCCTATATATAGCCCTTCTGCCACCTTAGCTCTTGTTTTGTTGAAAGATAATCACTGAGGTCATTAGGGATCTCTTAATTACCCTTGTCTGGACTTGCAACAGTAGGTTCATCTCTCTCTTGTATGGGGGAGACCAGAGCAGGACCAGTGCTCGGATGTAGTCTAAGCAGTGCTGAGTAGAGAAACCTCAACTTGCCAGCAAAGTTTTTTCCTAAAGCAGCTCAGGATGCTGTCAGCAGCCTTTGCTGCAAGGGCACGTTGCAAAGCTGCTCTCTGACTAGTCAGCCCCCAGCATGTACAGGTACGTGGGGTTATTCCTCCCCAAATGTAGGATTTTGCATGTGCACTGCTCTGTTGAGCTTGATGAGGCTCCTGTTAGCCCATTTTTTTTAGCCTATCAAGCTCCCTCTGAATGGCAGCACACTCTGGTGTTAAGGTGAATAAGGCTGTTACATACAGAGCACTGAAGGATTTCTGTCCTTGACACAACTGTCTTCATTGGGAAACCAAGAGTCAGTACTAATAAAAAAGAAAAGTGGGATACTTATTTGTAATGTTTACTAATGGTTTTGTACCACGTGATTTGCCAAACCACCAGCTCTGGTCTAAGGATTATATACTTAATTGGCCACATAGTTCACTGTTCGTAACAGTAAGCTTACTGCCACTAGACATTTAATTTATAATGCAAACCTTTTATATGATTTTTCATCACTAGTTGGGTATGTTCAGCAGTCTAAAGATATATTAAACATTGTCTAAAAGCGTATATATAGCATGTTTCATTTTCATTTATGCTTGGAATCCTATTTTGCCTCTAAAATGACAGGGTTTCCTGTCATCATCAGTCATTAAAAACTAACTTTTCTGTTCACGTTAGTGGTGGCAGCCATTTTCTCTTTCATGTTGTCTTTTTCAGAAAATAGATTGGGCCCCCTACAATGTAGTAGCTGCCAATTATAGAGTTCCTACTTGCAAAATCAATTTAGAAAGAAAATTGTAATAAACATGATTGTATCTACTTCTAGGACTATAAAACCTACCTGGACTTCGTGCTTGCATTAGAAAACAGAAAGGAGCCTGCAGCTCTGCAGTATATTTTCAAACTGCTTGATATAGAGAACAAAGGACACCTGAATGTCTTTTCCCTTAATTATTTCTTTAGGGTAAGTCTCTTTATACTAGTAGGCCATTTTCTGTGTTTATAGTGTTATAGCCTATATACTTCTGCATGCAGATCTGCAGGAAATCACTTCAAATTACCAATAGCCACAGGGAGGCTAGTAATGACTTCTAAGAAGATTTGAAATTAGAAAAAAAAATCCAAAAATTGGAAAGATTTCAAAAGGTATTTTCAGCAGTTTATCTGCAGTTGAAAGTAACTGATTTTGGTTAGGACGAGTATTTTCTATTGACTTGGGTTTGGTTTTTAATACAAATTGTCCTAAAATTGCCTAATAATTACCTATTAAAATCTCTTATGATGTTTCTAATTGATTATTGCCATTGGTTTTAATTTCCACTGTAATCTTAAAATTCAGTAGAAGAAATGAAAATAATGAAATGCAGTGATGGGCCAGTACAGCTGTGGGATTTTTCATTCACTGTATTGCTTGCAAAAAGCTTCTTGCAGTTTTCATAGTCTGCATTTTACCTGTTGTTTCCAGAATAGGTTTTAAATAGATTTTATAGGAAAGTTTTGTTTAACAAACACTACCCACCCCGGCCCCACACAAAAAAACCTAAAAACCAAGAAACCAAACAAACAAGAAAAGAAAAAAACCAAATCCAACTTTTTTTCCTTTAGTGCCTTGGAACCACCAAATAAATTAGGTGGAATGGACCTGCTCCAACTGTCTGCTCAGAGCGGGCCCAGCTTCATCTCTATGTTGAGTTGCTTGGAGCCTTCTCCGGGCAAATTTTAATCTCTCCAGAGAGGGAGACTCCAGAGCCTGTTTGGGTAATCAGCGCGTTCTGTTTTTTGACTACCCTGGCTGAGAAGACTTTTTTCCCCTTACTCTTTCCCCCACTTTTGTCTTAATTGGACTGCCTCTTGCTGCAGTCAGTGTGCACTGCCTGTCGCCCTTTCACTGTGTGTCTCCAAGACAGTCTTGCTGCGTTGTCTGTAACCACTTGCTAGGTAGTTGAAGATAGTAATTAGATTTTCCTCACCTGTTCTTCAAGGGAATTAATCCCCATCCCAAACCTCTCCTCTCAGCTGTGCTGTGCTGTAGCCCCAGAAGCATGCTGATAGCCCTCTAGTAGGTTCCTGCTGGGTTGTCAGTGTCTCACAAAGGGGACCCAAAACTGTGAGGCTGAATCTGTAGTGCTGTGCCCAAATGTTGAGTCAGGAGGAACAACTGTTTCTCTGAACCTGCTAGGTGTGCTTGTACTCGTGCAGCCCAGTATTTCATCACTACAAGGTCACCCTGCAGATTCCTATTCAACTTCCCGTGGACCGAGACCTCCAGCACCTTTCCTTCCAAGCTGCTCCAGCCTGCTGGCCCAAGGAGCATTCTGCTGCATGGAGTCATTCTGCCGCAGGACCAGGCAGGAGTTTTGTGTGTGCCTTTTGAACTTCATCATGAACTTTGTTTAGTAGTTGTAGCTGCCTTATATGCTTCACAAGCAGCTGTCAGACGAGGGCTTGGCAATACTAAGCATTGTAGTGAAACTAAGCAATGACTCATCTTCCCTCCCTGCTTTACAGCTCAGTGTTTTCCTAGCACTTGATCCAGTTCTGTTCCTGTGGATTTAGGATTCAGGGAGGCCAGAGGGCATATCGATTGTCTCTAATTTTAGTAAAGGCTGTTAATTTACAGGTTTACATTTTACGAAAACATGAACTTTAGTGTTGTGATAGAACATGAGTGATTCTAATATGAAAGCAATTTAACAAGGTAACCATGCATTAGTTATGGTGGCGTAGCTGGTTTTGTTCGTGTGTCCAGTTACATACATACTCTGTGGCTTACTTATTGAAAAAGCTCCTTCACTACAGCAGATACTTGATTGTACTCCAGAATGTGTCCTTCCTTTCAAGTTCTGGACATGGAATTTCGTAAGTTTTCCTTGAAATCAGAACAGTTCCTTTTGACTCTCAGTAGTTGCTTTCTGGCTAGCGTTATGTGTGAACAGGTCTGCACCTACAGAGGCTGTGCTGATACAGCTGTGCTGACAATGCTGTGCCCCTCGTGCTAGTGACATACTTTTGTTTATAGTTGTTTAGATCAAACATAGGTTTGATGCAGGTGTTTAAATAGTACCACATTAAAAGAATTAATTTGTCTTTCTGCTGATTGGTCTCTTCCCTTCTCTCTTTTCCTACCGTGTATTTCATACTGTGTCAGAAAATTTAATCTTCTGGTTAGGGTGTATTAGTACCTTATGCTTTGAGTGTTGAGGAATAACATCCCATTTGCAGAGTGCTTAAATGCTGGTCATAATGAAAGTGAGATTCTTATCATACTGAGAAGTGTGAACCTGAGATGTGTGTCATTGATAATGCCTTAACTCACCCCTACCTTATCTATGGAAGAAAAATTATGAATGCTTTGTTACAGGGCAATACAGCTTAAGATGCAGAAGCATTAAAGATTTTCATACAGTGTCACTATATACTCCACTAGCCATTCATAACTTCTTTTTTTCTAGGCTATTCAAGAACAAATGAAAATTCACGGACAAGAGCCAGTTTCTTTTCAGGATGTAAAGGTTAGTACTTGACTTTACTGAATAAAGTATTACATGAAATCTTTGAATAAGCATTTTGTAATTTATTACATTGTAGTTTCTAGTTTTTGTATAACTACTTGCACAGGAGTAGAGGTGAACTGGATTGCCCTACTCCTAGGTTTGAAAATGTCTATTCAGCTGTTGCTCTGTAAGATAGCTGGTATGTTCTAGCACTTTCCTTGGTAATAGACAAAGTACTTATTAAATACATGTTGCTTTTTCTTACACCTGCAGGTACTTGGTAAGTCCATTTTACAGTTCAGGATCATCCTTTGGGAGTGGGGGTCCAGACTGGTGACTTAAAAAAACAACCTATAAAGCTGTCTTTATTACTGTCTATTTTATATTTAGCAGTTTTAGTACTTAAAAAAAAAGGACAAGAGCTTCTACAAAACTTAGCTTATACAAGTGAATGGAGTTTCAAATTTCCACTTTGAGGCCAAAGCCTCCCCAGTAAGGAAAACTTTTATCTGAGAGGTGGGAGCTGAGCACACTGCTGCTAACTGTAGCCAGTTAGTGTGCTTTGTATCCTAAGTGCTTTGGGACTTACTGGCTCCTTTTTTGTAAATCGGTGTGGGTGGCACTAGTTACCCAAAGATCATATGGTATGAAATAGCCATTATTCTGCTCATTAATGTGTGTGTGTGGGTTCTCCCAATTTTGTCTTTTCTTTCATAGGATGAGATCTTTGATATGGTGAAGCCTAAGGACCCTTACAAAATCTCCCTTCAAGACCTGATCAATAGCAGTCAAGGAGACACTGTTACCAGCATTCTAATTGACCTGAATGGGTTCTGGACATATGAGAACAGAGAGGTCCTTGTGGCCAGTGATAATGACAACACTGCTGATGTTGATGATGCATGACTTCGAACTGGAGCAGACTGTATCCATAGAGATATCTCAATCTAATGCACCAACTGTTGGGAGCTGGAAACATTCATTATCTGAATCAATTCCTCTTCCATTTCACTTCCCTCCCGTTGCCCCCACATTGATGGAAAATGTGGTATGTACAGGAATCACAGAAATAATTTCAGAAAGGAAAAAAGCAAGTGTTGTTTAAGAGGCAAAAATTATCTTCTTTTTTTAATAAATATTTTTTGACTTTTCTTTCACGTGTACTAAGCCCTATTTTTATTTAAATATGCTATTCCAAGTGTGAATATACCCTGAAAGTAAGGATGTGGTTCTTGGTGTCTTCAGCCATTCCAAGCCTCCCCCTGCATTCTGTATGGCTTCCTCTAATGACAGCACTGCTGAGTACTCTGTTGTGAAAGCACTCTTCAGTAGGAGAGGAAGAATTTAGGCCTTTTTTTTCTATACGTGTCCAGCTTTAAGTGTCTTAACAGAAAGGATAAATAAATCATTGAACTGACTGAATAGTTACCTTTTAAGAGGTGTATTAACAGAAATAAAACTGCAGTAGCTTTAGGCCTAGTTAAAACTAATCCAAACACCTGTATCGAGGCTTTCACCAACTTAACCTCCTGTACAAGTATTTTATGTATTCTAACTTAATTGTACAGCTGAGCTGCAGCAGTAGTTACAGCTGTGAAACTCCTTGAGAGCTGTAGAAATGTTTCAATTTTCAGGTAGGATTACAGTAGCTCCAGGCCAGAAGTGTTTGCAGTCCTGCATTATTTATTAGTTTGAGGTAGTGCTGAACACGTAGAGTACTTACTATATGGGATTCTCAGGAAGGGGTGGGGATGGAATGATACTTTGAATTCCGGTGCCTGAATATTCAACCAGGATGTGTGACTTAGTAAAGATGTAAACAGTGAACAGGCACCTGTGTACAGGCATAAAGTTTCAAAGACCACACAGTTGTAAAAGAAAAGCCAGAATCAACTTCCAGTTCAAAAATTATATTAAATATAAAATAACCAATTAATGCATTTACAGAAAAAATTAAACCAATATGAAAGTAACAACTTTCATACAGTTTGCAAAAAACTGAAGGAAGGTTTAAGTTAAGGCACAGTGAGTAATAAGGTATTTTATACAAAGAAGTTTAAACCCAAGGCAGTGAGAGCATTTCTGATGCAACAAATAGTAGGGAAAGAAGGTAAAGAAAACAACCGACATTAGTTTTTTGGAAGAAAAGCAAAGTATCCTTCAGCTGTCAAGGTATTACTCGAGCAACGCGAGGCTTTCTGTCTTTGACAGTATAAGAACTCCCAACAAGCTGGTTTTCTGTGTATTCCTCTGGTGTTGAACCAAGCTCTCCCCTGCAGATGTTCAGGGCTAAGGAATGATTTTACACTGTGGTCAGCACCCTCTGTCTTACAGTTCAAAAAGAGGCAAAGAATAGAGCTGATGATTGAATCCTCTTCCTCAGATTTTCTGTAGTGATGGAGTGCTACAGATAGATGAGAGGAAGAGTTTGTGCTGTCCAGGACACTAGTTCAGGCCCAGGCGTGTCTGAAAAACGTAACTCTGGAAACTAATAGCCAAGTTACCTGGCCTGTGGTGTTACATCAGGCTCCTTAGTTAGTTGGCAGTGAAAGCAAGGCCAGGGACGGGTGATGATACCCAATACAACATTTCACTGAAGACTTTTAAAAATTTTTTTTAGAACTCTCAAGGACAGAAGTACTGTATTACACGGTACCTATACCTAGTGCAGGTTCTCTGCTGCTTTACCCACAACAGTTGTCCATAGAAAATGCCTGGAGCACTGACATCTGGTTGTTGCAAAGTCAACCGTTCACCTTTTATCAGCCACAGGTACAACAGTCATTTCAGTAAAATCGCCTTAAATCGGTATTTGCTTTGGAGGTGCCTGCACTTCACTTGGACAAAAATAAAAATTACTGTTGCTGCATGTGCTGTATCAGAACACATTGTGTTTATTTAAGAAAAGGAAAGAGTCACAAGTTTGTTTTGTGGTTTCTAATTATTTAGTATTCTGTGCTAGAGGGGAGAAAAATACCTGCAATGGCATATCCCTTACTGGTAATTAACATTAAACACATAGTTTGTTTAGGTCACTCAAGTACATGGACTTGTGTAATCTATGTCCAGAAACGTTTTCATAGTTGTACATTGGTATCAGAGTGTCCAGTGCACCCAATATAATTTAGCAAGACTTTAGTTTCTTTCCTAGGACCACTGAGAGCATGCATTCAAGCACATGGGTCTCTTCATTCTTGGACTTAGAGTGGGAATGTCTTACACTTATGCTAGTTCTATACTTTGCTACAGCACTGATTGGAGTAGCTGAGCACTATCAGCCTCCAAGAGTGCTGGTACTTGTTACTAAGTTCTCAAGGGTGTTTTTAGCCCCCTGGAAAGTGTTTTGTTTTTTTTTTTTTTTAATAAAAAAAAAGTCAACGGACCCTTAAATCTAATTAACATTAAATCTAACATTTTCTCTTGTGTTAACAACCGAAAAAAAATACATGCATACAGTAGAGACAATAAATAGGGGAAATCAGACTCTTACTATTGCGAGTTACAGGATATTAATTCCTATTAATCTATTCATAGAGAGCCGAGTTGCAAACAATGTGCAAATCAGAAAGAGGTGTTTAGAAGTAGGAAACAGCACTGCCTCTGCAATCCACAGGTGTTAAGAGACACAGCAATTCAAAGAAAAGACATTTTTACTTGCTTTACACAGAAATTAGCTCACACATTCAATTTTAGACCGAATGTTCGTAGTGCAATTTTCATTTTAACTGAAGTGCCAGTTTGGCAGAATGCCTCAGCCTTTATTAGGCAGGCAGACTGAACTGACATCACCTAGCTCTCTCCTGATCAATAAGAATGGTAGGAGTTGTATTTCACTGAACAAGTATAATCCTATTTTTCCTGTTTATAGCCAGATTGTGACACCTGACAGTACTTATTTCCTACATTATACAGAGCTTTACACTTAAGGAGGGACAGGAACTACATCTTGTTTATTTTTCCCAGTGGACGGGCAATCTCCCTCGTTTTCAAAGTTTATGTTCACAAATGAAGAGGATGCTGTTGCTTCAGGCTGGTCTGTCTGAACAGGAGCTTCGGCTTGTGGCTTGTTCTGCTGTTCCTGATGCTGTCTTTCTGCTTCTTCTGCCATCTTGTTTTCCTGTTCCTCCTCTTCCTCCTGAAAAGAGATAACCAGAATCATATGCTACTACTTACTATTCACCACTTATTTACATTAAATTGGAAGTCTTTCCATAAGAGCATAGCAGTTCCTATTACAAGGCAAGGACATCTGTTCTGCTAGAAAACAGTCATTAGCTGATCATACAGTGAGGTATATTCCAGAACTTCCATCATGGAAAAAAAAATTCCCAAAAGTAAAGGATTAAACCATGTTAAGCAAACAAAAAACAAAACCATTTTAAACAAACAAAGAAAATACCTATCTAGATAAGCAGTTTTTAGTTAATGGCAATAGGGATAGGTCTACCTTCTCCAAAGTTTTTTCAGCTCTCAATAACAGCTATAAAAAAATAAGTAATAAAGCTTTAAATATGTTTTCCATCTCTTCCAAATGAAGATTACTAAGGGTTTGAGATTTTTTTGCCTAAAGCACTGGCTACCTCTCCGTCATGCCCAGTCATGGTGGTAGCATCATGTTCAATTTACCTTTGACACTGTGTTGAAAAGTTTTAGAGTTGGAAAGTGTATTGCTAGCAGCCACCTCCTTACAGTGTTCAGCAAAACTGTCCATGCAACTTTCTCACACTGTTGACTTGAAAATGCATTGTACAAGAGAAACAAACCGAGCAGTGGTCAGGACTCAGCCATCTAAGACTGATAAGCTGGAGAGAAAAGGCAGATGGATAAGTAAGCACTAACCATGCATCAAATGAAAACTGAAGGCAAGCTGAAATTGGGGGTCTAAAACTTCATTCAAATGCTAGAATACAAATATTATTTTTTAAAATTCCAGGGAAGGCAAGTTGGGAGAAAAGGAGTACAACAACCCCATCTCACACACATACCTCTCTCTTCATTCTGTAATACTCATCAATTGCATATTGGTATTTTGGTGTGCTTATTCCCAGAACAGATGCAATCTTTTCCCCAAGGAAATCACATACTAAAAAGTAAAAAGAGGTTTACATATGATTAGTATCTAGAAGAAACTTCTTATGCACAGTTTTCTTTTTAAAAGTCTCACCATCTTTCCTGAATGGTTTTCTGTAGTCCTACTTCATTGAAAAGATAAAACCAAAATCTGCAAGGCTAATCTACTTATAGGTAATTATTAGCTGAATATACTAATAATTTTCTTTAAGATAGAGAATGAATAAAAGGAGAAGAACATAAAGTTCAGTGAAAATCTAGATGGTGGTAATTTTTGTATTCTGATAGTTTCAGCTTTGAATCTAAGTTTATTTTGCTAAGAAACAGTTTAAGGATAAGCCTTTAACTGGACTTTAACTGAAAATTAAGGTTAGACAATACATGGGTATCAGCTGTATTAGTTCAGTCTAATGGTACTAGAAACCAGACAGTTATTTACTGGCATGTGCATATGTCAAGTCAGTTTTAAAATGTTCTGTGTTGCATACTAATGGACTAATAAAATATTTAGGTTTCAGCTGTCTCAATTTTCAAGCTGTAGGCTACATGCAGCACTACTGTGCTAAAGCAGGTAGTGCACAAGAACAGGAAGGGCTTGTGTCAGTCAGTCTCTTTACCATGGTGGTGGCTACACCACTGGTTCTCAAGTAAAGGCAAGCAAGAAGCCAAATGTACTGCACTTCCAATTGTAAATCTGCCCCAAGGATGCAAATGAGTTAGTCATCTTCAGGGGATGACTAAAAAGTTAGAAGTTAGCAACTGACTGCTTCAATGAATATTCACAATAACTAATTTTATAGATATCCTGGGACCTGCATTTTTGTGCAAAAGACTAGTGCAAATTACAAATGTAAGAGCCAAAACTGAAGTGGGAAGAAGAAAGTACTAATCTTCAAATTCATACAAGATTTCTGAAAAAAGGAAAGCAGTATCTACTTTAGTGTATTAAGAACAGATGCATCAAGGAATAGAATTACACTGTACATTAAAGTGTTTCTCAAAATAAGGATAGGTTAATTCATGAAACTAGACTGCCAATAGTTTTTAGAAATATTCAAAACTAGGTGTACAATGACAGAAACTCCGTAACATTTGTCAAAACCCCCCAATAAAGATACTTTACACCTTGGAGAGAACACAGACAAAGATAAGCATTTTTAAAACTGGGAAAAATTTTATGAGGTCCATGAGTCAAATAAATTTCTAAACAAAGTTTAAGACTCTTGTCAATAGTCTTGTTTATTTTGTAACCTCAGATGTTCGTTGTATGGCACACTAGATGTGTTCTTGGGATAACTTTTAGTTATCTTCTTCAGAACAGCTGTCAGTTTAGTTATTTCAGACAGCATTCTTTTCAGGTAACATCGCACAAAATGGTTCCATACAAAACCTAAGAGAAAGCTGATATACTCCCTTGCCAACACCAACATATTTCCATATAAAGAAAAAGAGGAAGAGTTTTGATCAAAGGTGTATTTTCTGTTTGTTCTTCCATGCAGGAGTTGGTGATTGAAAGTAAAAAAAAAGATTCACGCTTTCAAAAAAACAAGTAGAGCCCAAAGATGATTTACAGTATGTCAAGGTAACTTTCAATATTCCATTACTGGTTTACCAGTAAATAAAGCAATACCTGATAAAGTTGATGTTGCAACTCGCAGCATGTGAAACCACAAGTAGGGTCCCCACGTGAGCGTTGTCTGTAGGAACAAGAGTGGTATGAATATGTACAGCTGTATGTTCATGGCACAAAATAACACATGCAAAACAGCTTGAGAGGAAAGATCTGCAGTGTTTCCTGTTTGCCAGCTGCCATAATATTTTGCTAGACCAGACAGATAAAGCAAAGTATCACCATAAAATCTAAATATAACCACGGTTTACCTACAGGAAAAATTTGTTTCATTTGTTTTTGTTTCCCACTTCCAGACTTGGGAAATGACAAGCATCCAACTCAATCCCTGTAACTAGAAAGAGCTTTCCATAATGTTCTGAATTCCATCATGCCAAGAAGTGAAGTGAGGTAGCCAAGTAGTCCCTCATTACAATGATGAGTGAACTGCAAGAGACTGTTTAAAACCAAACCAAACCTTCAAACCTCTGAGCAAGAGGCTGCTTCCAAACTTTACAACCAGATATGCATTATCCCTTGAAATTGCACCTGTAAAATAACACCAAGAGCTGTGAGGGAGGGAGCAAGTTACCTCAGCTCCGAGGGAGCGATGGACAGGCTGACAAGCAAAGTGCCTGGGGTGATGTGAACAAGGAGGAACACAAAATGAGTAAAACAGGGCTCAAGGGGGATCACCTCAAGAATTTGCATGTACATGAGGAAGTGTCTCTGCAGTGCCAGAACACTAAGACACACAACATGGGACATTAACATAAGAAATTAGGTATCTGTACACAGCTGCAGGGATAGGATCTTGTTGGGATCCCAGAGATGCAGTGGATGGACTGGAGGGCTGCAGTAGAGGAATACAGATTCTTTAAGAAGGGCAGGCCAGGAAGGCAAAGAGGAGGAATTGCCCTTTGCATGACTATGCATGACTATGACTATTCACGGTCACAGAGAAAATCCCGCAGCCTCCAGACAAACTTATATATTTATACATAGTAACTTAAAAAAAATTTAGAAATTAAATTTAATCAATTATAAAATAATGGGCATACCCAGGCTATGCTTTTCACTAAAGAAAAAGGCTGTACCTCTTAAAAAAAACCAAAAACAAACAAAAACAAACAAAAAAACCCCCAAAAACAAAACCAAAACCAAAAACAATCCATGTAATGAAAAGGGGAAAAGCAGATTCCAAGCTAATGGGAAAAAACCTGTAGGCTTTCACTTTTGTGAAAAGGCAAACTCAAAACATATTTATAGTTAACCATAGTGAACTAAAACATATTTATAGTTAACAGGCAAGCTCTTTGTTATGTATTTATTCCCCAGAAAAGATCTCTGTAGAAGTACTTTTCTTGTGAAAAGTAGCAGTTAGAAGTGTCAGCTTTTATTAAATAAAACACATTAGCTCTACTCAGTTACGTAAGTATTTATAACATGTTGCTAAGAACTCTTAGATAGTAACTTTTTTCTGTGATCTTATTTAATAGATATCTGCACAGGACAATCAATATTATTGTAAATAACACAGCTACAAAGACTAGTTGGTATAGCCTCAGTATGCAGGTACACAAGCTACTACACTTCAGTGCTCTCCAAGCACAGTCTCTACAAAGCAGTGCAACAATAAATTGTCTTTCAAGCCAGAAACTCAAGTTGGGCAAGCTGAAAAAAAGCCAGATGCTATATCTTTTTGGCAGTGGGTATGGAAAATGTCCTGCCAAGGTAAAAGTGTAAGCAAAACCAGCTGCTATCCTGCTCGCACAAAAGCACCTCCAGCTTGTTGATTATGTGCTCAGTTGGCAGACAGGCTAACAAGGAGTTTGTTCAGTGGAAGAAGTCAAAAAAAGTGCTGGAAAAGCTTGTTGCCACAGGTGCAAATAATGGCATTGACAGGGCTCTGTACAATCCTTCATGACGAGGTGACAGGATTAAAAAGCATTCACACAGTGTGCAGGACAAACAAGGGCCTGCTGTGCACTATAGGAAAGAAGCTTCAAGAACCCCCTTAACATTTATGAGTGAAAAGACAAGCTGAACTTCAACGTGACAGAAGTAATTCGGACCCAGAACATTCTAACAAGTTTGTGGAGACACAAACGTAGGAAACATCTGAGGCTCAGCAGACACAGAGGTTTTGTCTATTTCTACTCTTCCCCCACCGCAGTTAAAAATCATTTTGGTAGATTATAAGCATTTCTAAGTTCAGCTTCATGGGAACCTCTGCTTTCTGACAAAGCCCAACCAGACACTTCTTCACCCCTGCCAAGCAAGGCTTTGCCAGTCTCTTCAATTTAAAAAGGAACATTCTTTCCAGTGTCTCAAAAGACAATACAAAACCATAAGAGAAGCTACTTCACACAAATTCAAAAGGAGAAAGGAGACGGCTTGGAGAGTAAACCACCAGGAACAGCCAGGAACAAGGGAATGCATTCAAGGAATCATCTTCTTTTTCTACCCATCCCCCGCTTACTTCCTCAGGATAAATTTGGGTGGCTTCCCAGAGCACCTCGGAGATGGAAACAGAAATGGCAAATGTGAGGCAAGAACTGGTACTGGAGAAACCAGAACCATTCGAGTGACATGAACTGGGTTGTTAAGCAATGGCTCAGTACAGACTAATCCTAGTCTGTGAAGTAGCTTTAATGCACTGAGCTGAAGACTGGAAAACCATACCCAAGTCAGGTCCTACAGACCTGCAGAACCACATACTCAGATACTGTACGTCAGCCTCGTCTGGCCAGCCAGAGAAGCCTTCCCGTTCAGTCTTTAATCAACTCAAGGACACAGTAATACTGTATTTCTTGAATGGAAACAAGGGGCAGCAGTATGATACACAGTACACTGGCTTATTGTAAGGGAACTATTTCTCCTGCCATCAGTCTCCTAAGTATATGTTTCTACAATGCTTAATTATATTATGCAGCTATATCCTGACTTTATTTTCTTGTTTACAGTGGAAAACACAACGGTTATGACAACTGGTTTTTAAAATACAAAAAATCTTAATCTACAATTTTAACTTAAATAGGAATTAACATAATGGATTCAACCACTGATAAAACCAAGGGGCCTCTGGTTCAACAACAGAACACGATTTTGTTTCCTAGTATGGGGCTGCCAAAGGGAGCAAACATGCTCCCTTGAACTTCTGAGCCCATCATATTCCTAAACAATCCACATCTATATCTATTTTTGGCAGATTCCAGTTCTTAGTAACACCTAAACTTTCCAAAGTATGTAGTGTTTCTTTTTGTCAGAGAAAATGGCAAAATGAGAAAAGTAATCATTTTCCTGGTTTAAGAAAAAACAAATCCTGTATATAATAGTTAATATACACCACCAAATAGATGCTTTTCCATTGCTTACTGTGCCAAGATAGATTTTAAATTAGTTTAATTACTGACTGTTCATTGCTATAATAGGTCCTTCAGTATATATATCATATAAGACCTATGCCACCTAAGATAACCCAGTGAAAACAAGATCAGAAACACACACACCATTCTCCATCAAGAGCTGCTACCATATCATGAGTAGTTATTACTTATTTTTCTCCTTCATCTCAATTTCTTAGAAGAAAAAGAGAGCTCAATGTCCTCAAGAGAGGACTTTTTGCTATTTAAAGTTAAGGGCCTTTTAACTACAGGATATCAAGACAACCTTCCTGCAAGGATGTGTTTCAATCCTTCTGAGCACTGAGGGTTAAAAAAATTAAATCTCTTCTGGAGCTTTGCTGCTCTGTTTCTCAGGATGAATTCTAGGGTTATCACACCAACAGTTATAATGCTTCCAGTTCCTCTGCAAAGACACTCCACCTTATGCCTCCTCATGTAACAGGTGAATGCAACAAAGAGTTTATACCAAGTGTGCCTCCAGGGATAAACAAAAGGATTATCTTCTGGAATAGGTTAGGGAAATTTAATCAATACACAATAAAGTTTTGGTAGACAAAAGCAAAAGGAAATTTACATATAAAGTGCAAACATCTAAATTTTAGGACAGAATAGAAGACTCAAAACATTAATGCAATAAAAGCATATCAATTTCAATTTGAGAACATTCAGATAATACTGAATGCTATTATCTAAAAAATAAGAATACCCTGTGTTCTGGTTTCAAAAACCCAAAATACTACAGAATGGACACTCCAGTCAACAATATTAATGAACTGAGTGCTGACCTACAAAAGTACCAGAAGTTGTTTCAAAGCAAAATTTAAAATCCAGTTCTTCTTGAGAATTTGGGTGGGTTTTTTTTTTTCTGAGTGGTAGCAGCCCACCACACCAACTACTTTGGTTATCATATTACTAGGATGTATACATACTACTTCGCTTAGTAAGAAAGACATTGTCATTGCCTGAGTAGTTCTGAACACAATCAAAGCAAGGTACATATTGAAGACATTTCTTTACAACACAGCAAAATATTTGTTTCCCTTAAACTCATTCATAGGCTGCCAGGAAGCCAATACCAGCTGAGCTTTGAAATTTCACGATGCAAAGTTTCTATTCAAAGTATTAAATGTGCTTTTTCTAAAAATAAACTGGACCAGAAACAGCTATTACTTGCAACATACTTTTTTGTATCCCAACTGAGATAACAAGTTTTAGACATGCTGGTCTCAGCAAACAGACTATTTAATTGCTTTTATAGAAATCCTACATTAAAAACATTTTTAAAGCAGCTGCTGGCTAAAACATCAAAGCTCAGCTTGGACTAACATTTCTTCAATTGTCTGGCTCAGCTGGGATACACGAAGCATGCAGCAGATAAAGTAAACCTCACTTAATGGCAACTCCTGCTCTAATCAAGTTCATTCTGTCAAGGTAAAAAGCAATACATAATAAGGCATACTGTGCTCCACAATAAACTATTCTGGTTTGGGGGGTCCTTTTATTAAAAAGTGTGAGAAAAATTAAGGATTTAATAAACTATAAAAGGAGAATAGAGAAATCTTAACTCTGCCGTACAATATACTTTTTGGCATTCAGAAAAAAAAAAAAAATCTGTATTAGGAAAGAAGGCAAACAATCACACAGCATTCCTGGCTGTTGTGCACACTCGAGGGCTCCTTAGTTAAGTGTCGATTTGCACAGCAGCATGCACGTCTCTGCCCTCTCAACATGTACACCAAGGTTCGTCAGCCTTCCATGGCTGCACCACAGCAGAACTCTTCTACTGTGAGGAAATGGCACAAAAAAATTATACACACCTGGTCCCCTGCTCATTAAAACTGGGGAAATTTCTCTTAGACATGCATGGATATCTGCCATGACCTGCATAGTGGGGAATAGATCTCGCCCAGAAGATACCTGAACATTACCATCATATTCAGTAAGTTTCACAGTTCTTGAATTTCTTTGAGAAGATCCTTAAGGGGAAAAAAACCTCAGCACCCAGCAAGGCAGCTTAACATCTTACTCGTTGTTTGTGACTGTAAGACATTTCTTTTCAAACTATAAGCTTTATATATTTTATACTAATGATATCCCACCTGCTCTCAGGCTAATATTACTTCTTGTTGTATACAAGAACTTGCCTAGCAAGAACAAGATGCTGCCATCAATCCATACAAGATGCAGTGCAACAGCTTCACCTGCAAATCACTAGAAACTCCAATCCCAGCTAAATTCCCGTAGTCTCACTGCAGCTTAGTCCTCAACCCCACTTCTTTACTCCTTCAAGATAAATTTGTTTTACAGAGGGGAAAGGAGGTATTGATTGATAGTCCTCCCCCAAACAAACCTCTTATGGTTCACCACTTCTTCAGAAGAGCATGAGCAGAAAATCAAACTCTTCAGTCCCTTCAGCAAAGGCAAGCTCTCCCAGGATGGATGTACATGTAAATAAATACAGGGTCTACTACTGTAAATAGAAATCTTCAACCACAGCATTTCTTAATTATGGACTGCCTAATGATGGTGCACAAGGCCTTTCCACAGCAATGTCAAGTAGAAAGCACTGCACTGGTTTCTGTGTGTGCAAGGACTCTTCTTTCAAGTGTGGGAACAAGCAGCTCTACACCAGCATCTGCCTCCAGTGCACAACCAGGCAGGACTAGCTGCTGCACAAAGCCATGACTCTTGGATGCCTGACCACACTCCAGCACAGCAGGAAGGACCCAATTTTAGAGTCTCCAGCTCAGTACAGGCATCCAAGCCCAGAAAGGGCCAGGAAGGGAGCCCTGTTAGCAGGAAGGGAATAGGACTGCAGACCCAATTTATTGGGGTAAGAATTGTTTTAGGAGGGTAAAGTTGGGACACCAGCATGAGACTGGGCATGTGGAGAGAGGATGAGAAGGATGTGGATTTTCTCTGGGACTGACTGCCAGAGGTGGGGAGCTGCTGCTGCCAATGTTGGCACGTGCAGCTGTGAGCTTTGCAATCACACTATCACCAAAAAATAGTTCATTAGATAGGCCAACAGAATAAAACACTGTTTCATTTTACTTCTAAGTACTGAACCAGAATCACAGAGAAAAAAGGAAAATGTATTTTAGCAGCTACAATACACACTATGGCAACAGCTTTAATTATTGAGACTCCACTTGAATCTGGACCAACAAAGGAAACTCCATTCATAAGTCAAGTAACATCTCAACATCTTATAAGACAGATGAACATTACATACATGGACTAGGCAGGTCCTTTAAAACCTGCTTTTTATATATCATAAATTATACCAGTTTTCCTTTATTTCTGCAAGTCATCTGTTTCTTTCCCTTCTATGCTCTTTTAATTATATCAAATTGTTGGTATGGTAACTCTAAATTACAGGTTCAACTCTCCACTGTTACCAAACATAAGGGAACAAATGTCTCCTCTGCACACTTTTTTTTTTTTTTTAAACAAATCAAGGAGATACCGAGCAAATACTATTAGAGAGGAAAATGCTGGAAAGGACAAACTGGAACGGTGAAGAAATTAAACTCAATTCTAATTAATAGGGCTACTTTAGTGGAGGAGAACTCTAAGACAAAACTTCCCAAGAATACTTCTCACAGATTTCCAAGTTCCTAAAGCCAAACAAATCAATGGAATTTTTAATCCTGAATACTAAATCAGATTTGTGACACAAAAAATTAAGTATAAAATGTTGATAGTTACCCAGTAAAGCAGAAGTAGCAATATATCAAGCAAAATACCTACAGGATCTACAGGTGGCAACAAGTCTTTTTTCTCTTGTTCATCTTCCTCTTCATCTGTGCTATATTCTTCCATTGTTTCTCCACTTGCAAAATGAATAACCCTCCTTGGAATTTTCTTCTTCTTTCCTATGACACCCAGCTCCACATTCTCAAAGCTGCCATCTCCCTTTGCAAGTTGCTATAAAGAAAAAACATCATTATCTCAAGTAGATGTTTCTAGAACTGGAAATTTTCCCCTTAAAAAACTTGATATATAAAATATTTTAGATTAATTAGCATACGCAGTGGACATTTGAAAGAGCTTGGCTGTAGGTAAAAGATAAGACTGACACAATTTGTTTGCAGATATGTAAAAACTGATCTCTTCTCTAAAAGTAACCAAAAGGTAAGTGCCTTTACTTAAGCATGAAAGCTGGTATTAAAAACATCTGTTCTGAAAGAGCACTGCATTATATAGGAGTTTCTGGGGGAGGGCATGTTTCTTTAAATAATTTGATAAGCACATAAGTTTTAACACTGAAAATATTGTTGGTTTTGGAATTATTATCTAATGAAATTAATAAAATAGTTCATAGGCTGTAGCCACCTTTGCGAGCTCAGGCTGACACCTCTAGCACAAAAGAGAACTGAGTAACTAAGCAGCCAGGCTCAAGCTTTAAAAAGATGCACCAAGGAACCTACCCCTGTGGGCTTTCCTCATCAACCACAGTTAGTACAAGGGACCATGCTACAAGGACAACGCTCAGTTCTGTGGTTAAGGACATATAAAATGAGAAGTACAATGTCTGTTTTTGTTCTTCCAGTTGCTGAATACTACAATGCAGTCTTGAGGTCACAAGCATTAAAAATATATACTTCGAGTTCAAAGGCCAATCAAGAACTCTTTAAGCTAATAACTCCTACAGGAAGAGAATTTTAGTAGTTAGTATTTAGTAGGTTTTGTAGCTATCAAAACAGAGCCTTTGTCTTGGTAGAGTTCTTAGATACTACTGTATCAAATGCACAAAACTGTTCTGAAATCTGTTTTTAATGTACCATGAAGGTTTTTAAAAATGCATGAGCTCATGTAATTTGAAACCATATCATAAGGAATGACGTGTGTAAGTGCACACAGAATCCAGGTTACATGAAATGGGTATATTCCTAATTCTGACTTCTTCCCTATGCAAAACTTAATGATCTACACAAAGCACAATTCAAAATTATAAATAAAAATATGTATTTTATCACACAGCAGTGAGATATCCCTTAATTGCTGCAAGCGCAGCATCATCATTCCCATCTCTCATGCTAGACTACATAAAACAGCTTTGCAATGCAAACAGGCTTGGTTAGCTGGGAAAGACAGCGGGCACGGGAGAGAGAGGCAGGAGGGGACCAGGGGGAGCCAAATGGCTTCCTTCATTCCAAGCACAGATTTTTCTCTTGCCCATAAAGAAGAGGGAGGGAAAGATCACGTGCAGAGCTCTACAGTGTGGAGGGGAACCGCACCAATTCATCATCTCTCCAAGCCCTGGCACCATGGCTCCTCAAAACTGCAAGTCATCTCAGCTTCCCTCAGCATTTCTTTAGCTAGAGTGGCACATTTCAGGCATTTTCCTGGAGGAGCAGAGCAGAATTCAGTAGCAAGTTTTCAGTGGGGTAATTCAGCTGAAACAGCATGGTATTTTCATGCAGATTCAGATTTTCAAGTAGAAAGACAAAACTATCTGGAGCTCAGTGCACTCTGCTGTCTATCAGTCTTAGGAACAGAGAAAAGCTACAAAAACACGAACGCTGAAAACAGTGAAGCAACCTAAGCATAAGGAGCACTCTGTGCTGCCACTACAAAAGTGGGTACCACTCATTGTGACTCAGTTTGGCATTTTTTGGTGCAAAAAGCACCACAGAACCATCTTTTTATGAACATTCTGTGCTCCTTTACTGGCATCATACAATGATGCCGTTTTTCATGTTTAGTCACAGTACTGAAGAGCACTATTTCTTGCTAACACAACATCATAAATATCACAGTGATTAATAACAGCAAGCAACATGAGCCCCTCCTCAGAGCTCTTCTAAAGGTACAGTCTCTTCATCTGATTTTGGCTTGTTTAATGCAAATGCTTCAAATATTTTAACTTCAAAAAAAATGTTGGTTCATGTTTCAAGTTTAAAAAGCAGTCCTTAATTCCCTGCACACCCATCCCACACTTCCTTTACACTACCTACAATAAGCAGCTCTAAGTAGCTGGTACTGCTACATTTCAGACAAATGCAGTAGTTAAAGACAGTAAGGATACATCAAGGGACAATGAATCTGGTTCCAAGTCATAAATTATTAAATATCAGCTGTTGCTTTGGTTATTACCTAGTCAACAAACATGTGTGGGTTTTAGTTATCACTGCAGCATTTTTCCTTTTCATTTTTACCTGCACAATGTCAATAAAAACCAATTCTCCTAGCTACAAGCAGGAAGTTCAGCGTAAGTGAATTTATGTACCTTTCCAAACCTGTGGCAATGCAGATCTATTCTACAGCTGTCAGCTAGACTCTCTTTATTGCTCAAATGTTACAGTATTTCCTGTTTGAGAATTTATACTTTTGATCTTCCTTCACAAATTTGATCTTCTTTTCCAATTCAGGAAGTTTTTACAAAGATCATTCTTTCGGTGCATGGCTTTAGTCACGTTTGTGACCTCATTCTTTTTTCCAGAGGCCCATCCTTCTCTAACACATTATATGGTCTTGAGAGACTCAGAATTTGTCTTAACCCCACATCAAAGAAGTATCTACCTTGGCTTCTATTCCAGCAACTGTTTGACATGAAGGCCGGTCACTCTTGTGCTCTCACACTAGCTGACACTCTTAAGGTCCTTGGTAAACACTATAAAGCAACTTCCTCTTTCTTTCAAATGTCCTCTTGGAATTCTTCTTGGCTTTACAGCACATATAAAAACCTTGCCTGTCAGGAAGTCAGCATCTGAAACTGCTGTTCCTTGTTTACCCTCTTTACCTCACCTCTTAGCCAGAAATAGAGAGAGAGCAGGGCGTCTTTTGACAGTGTTGGTACAATAACCAGCACAACAGAATTTCAGTCTACATCTAAAATGTCAAAATAAATAAACTACAATTAAGGATAAGGTACGCCTGGACACCTGCAGGTAAGCTAGAAGAGCTGACACAACTAATATTAGGTGATGCAATAATATAAAGCTTCACAAAGGAGAGGAAGAAGAAAAGCAAAAACCAATAGGGAGATCAGACTATTCCTTTTTTCATCTTTTAACCTTGAAGGAATCCTTGAAAGAGCTTATGAGCGAAAATGCCAAAGTGTGTGATGTCCACTCTTGCTCAGAAAGATGAGTAATTCAATTTGCACAGATCTACTGGCCTGATACTGCTAATCATTAGAAGGCTGGTATTGGTTAATGAAAAGTATTTCTAACATGCTATCTTGGCTACCCTACTGATTTGTGTTAATTATTCTGGCTAGGGGTTTAGGAGGAGTTTGTTTAGGTTTGGGTGAGGGTTTTTCTTCATACTGCTTGCCTGACTTCCCACCCTTGTGTTTCAAATTAAAACAGCATGAGCCTTTCTCAGAACAGAAGACAACAAAATTACAGAGTCAGAGGACGACTGTAAGAAAAGACACCCTCAGAATAAACAAGCCTTGGAAAAGCACCATAACCAGTGAAGCGGCAGCGCCTCTAAGTCCCAGGGCGAAGCCGCGGCCGGTGCAGGGGCAGGCGCGGCAGGACAGGCGAGCTCGGGGCTGAGGTGTAATTAACAGCCGCCGTCCCTCACCATGGCCCACGCCTTCGCCAACTTCACAGCGCGGAGGGAAGTGGAAACCTGTCTCGCTTTAATATTCATCAGGCTCGTTTGTCAGAGGCATTGTCCCCGGAGAACAGGAGACACCGGAGACACGCGTGCCCGCCGCGCTGGCTGTAATTACAGGGCGCTGGATGGGAGCACAGACCGGCCGACACGCCGACCTCTCCTCCCGCGGCCAGGCCCCCGTGCCCCAGCCATGAACGGGGGCTTTCCCCGCCCCGCACACCCGCGGGGTCAGGCCGCAGCCGCCACCCACCCCCGGCCGGACCCACGGCGGCCTCGCCCCGCTGCGGAAGCGGCAGCGCCCGGGCCCCGCTGCTCGCCCGGAGGGGCCAGGCCCCGCCGCCCCGCTCACCTGCTCGGGCTCCATGGTGCCGGCGGCGGGCGCGGGGCTGGCGGCGGGCGCGCAGTAGAGGGTGATGGCGGACAGCCCTTGCTCCATCCTCCCGCCCGCCGCGGCGCCGGGGGAGGGCGGCAGCGGGCCCGCCGCGGCCCGGGTAGGCGAGAGCGACCGGGCGGTGCCGCTCGTCACACCGCCCGCCGGGGCGGTGCTTGGGGCCCGCCGGGCCGCCGCCCGCGACCCGCTGGGGGAGGCACGGGAGCCGGGATCCACCTGCGAGAGTGAGGAAGCCCGGCCTCCACCGGAGCCGGGAGGGAAGCAGGGGAGCGGCCAGAGGCAGCCGGGCTGCCAGGCACAGCCGTACCTCCCCCCAGGAGGAAGCATACCTGCTCTGAGAGAGAACCCTAGGTTTTTCCCACAGTATTGTAAAAACGTGCAAAATAGCAGAAGAATAGTTTCAGAAGCACATGAAGTTCCTTGACAGGATTTAGGGATCCTCTTCTCCCCGGGCCCCCCTTACTGAGCCTTCCAGTGTTGGCTCAGGCAACTCAGCACTTTATAAAAGGACCAACCCCGGACCAAGAAAGAAACGCAAACCAAGGGTGCACTAGCCCCTGAGCTTCGTTTGGGTGGGAAAATAACACGCAGTCCCATAAGGCAGTGAAAAGTGTTTGCCACGTAATAATTGCTCAGCTGCTGCTAGGAGCCCTTCTCCCTCCAGCCTGTGCCGGGGCCTCTGTGCTGCAGGTGATAGCCCAGCCTGAAGAGAGAACCAGGGCTGACCCTGGCAAAAGGTACATTAGCCAACGCCAACTACCAGTGAAAACAACTGGAGATGGAAGCATTTGAAGCATCCTTTTCACGAGACTAAGGAGGGAGCAGTTCTAATTTTTTTTTTTTTTTTAAGTTGGAACCAATGGCTGTAAAATGCACTTACATGGCAAAAGCCATCCTTCACTCCTGCATCATTAAGAATAGCTTCCAAAAAATTAATGTAGAGCACATTCTTAGACACTTTCTTAGTAATTTTAAAGCATTACCCACATTCTGTAACAAAAGCCCAGGTAAAGCACAGATGTACCACACAATTATACTAGCATAAGACAGAAAATGTTCCCTTGTGAAAAGGGCTAGCACACAGAATGTATTGTATTGAATGTATGATTACAGAAACACATCAGTTAAAGGCTAGAGTATTATTTTAGACACTACTGGGCTGAACATCTGCTTTAGGTATTAAAGCTTTGCCTCTACTGTGATTATAGCAGCTGTACAGTAGTATTAATCTTTAACCTCCCAGAACAATTAGCACTTGGAACTTAGACAATTTTAATAAACTTAGCATATGACAATATTGAAAATCCTATGGTAAAGACTGTTCACAAATAAACCTATAGCTATATATGTGTGCTAACAGTTAATTGTCCAGCTCCAATCACACAGCTATCTATTGACCATCATAACTGTTTCCTCTTAGTAGGCTGCTCAGCAGCAGACTGAACTCAAACAGCTCAGACAAAAGCTTGTCTGACAGCAGGAACAGCTTTCAGCAAGATACTCTCAGGGAGACAGACCTCAGTCATCTACGTATTTCCAGCAAATTTTGCTTGCCTCTAGCTCTTCAGGGTTCTTGTATGCCAGAGAAAATTTTTCTGCAGACTTTTCTGAGATCCTGTGGAAGATGAGTACAAAAACTCTAATGGAAGAAAATGATGGTGGAGGAGTTATTACACACTTGCCAACAGTGTTTTATTATTTGCATCAAGCTCTGAGAGGCCATGTAAGTCACCAATTAAAAATAGCAAACAGAGAACATATAGAATATTCTGTTCTCCTGCAATAACTTTAGCATTTTCTTCCATGCAGTGGGCTCTGCAGGATCCGTAAACATAAAAATTATATCCGTCTCTAAAATTGTTCTCTTACAAATCTAGAAGAGAATTTTGTAAGTGCTCCTATACAGTTGAACTCTCCTTGGTGCCTCCAACCAGCATGATTTTTTTTTTTTTTTTGACTTGAAATCCTCAGGGCAACTTTTCAGAACAGGCTTTAAAGTGTTTTCTATCTGGCTTGCTAAGGTAAGAAAATCCAATATACACTTTGTTGTTACACTTACAAGGAAATGCATTCTGACCTTGCCCTTGCCTCTGCCAACACTCAGGCAGTGACAAATCTCTTTTTCTGGTAGAAGAGTTAGTTTGGAAATGGTGAATTAAAAGCTAAAACTAAATGTATGCAACAAATTGAAAATAAAGGGTTAATTGTTGGTAACTTGACAGTCTGACTGAGCCTGTCCTGAAGCACAGTGCTTTAGTGTTCATCCTCAATATGCCTATTCATGTTTGATTTCCATCAAAAGCATTTAACTATCCACTCTCCCCTAACAACTGCATTCCAAAGCAAGATTTGGTACTCTTTTCTGCTTCATTTTGTATAGTTTCATTGGTTTGTATTGTTCAAGAAATGAAACTACTAAAAAAAAAAAAAATCAGGTTTTAGTAAACATACACCAGTAGCTGAGGACAACTCCCCTAAAAGCTAGTGATATGCAAGGACTGATTTGTTATATTTAAAATCCTAAGATCCAACGTAACCAATCCTTTTACAGCCTAATGCTATGCATAAAATGCAGTGCATTAGGTAAATGGCATACCTGAAGATTTTTCAGCATCCTCCACACATTGAACACAAGTACCACTAATCAAGTAGAAAACAGTTTCACATTATAAACTAAGTTACAGCATACCTTATATTACCACAAGAGCATAATTTCCTAGATAAAATATTCACTGTCAGCTGCCACCTTCTCAAAGAATTGCCTGACAGAAGGACTCATTTGTTTTAATTACTACATTTAGCTTTTATCTTGTCTAAGCAACAGCATTGGGTATCTATTTACAAACCAAGCACTTTGCAGTATCTTGAGTTTCATAATGCACCCTCTTTCTTTAAGGGTAAAGGATATTTGCCAAAATTTCAAGTTTCATTTGGTCTACACAGTTTCTGAAGTGTGCTTGTAGATTCTACCCTTTTGTGACCAACACAGTGAACTGAAATACTAAAGACATGCTATAGGAAATTAAGATTAGATCGTAGCTGAGTTGGAGCAATATGCTCTGTTTAGATACAG